>NC_044031.1:44900267-45219593 GCF_901765095.1 Microcaecilia unicolor | reverse complement strand
CTACATGTTCAGTCACTAAGTGCCACCATACACAGCAGCCATTGGGAAAGTGTGACAGGTTTCACATTAAAGTTTACAACAAAGAAAATGAAGTAGACAACTGAATCACTAAGAGCCAGCCCAGCAAAGATAGCAGTGTAGCCATAGGTGTAGTTTTCCTGATTAGTTTTAGGAGGGGCAAGAAGTAGGAAAGTCATATTAGTAGTAGAGGGGGAGGAGAACCAATTCAGTATCAGCACCTGGAGTATTGGGGCGGGGGAGGGGGGAAGATGTAAGAAAATCATATTAGTGGTAGCAAGGGTGGCCCAAGGCATTCTGCTGCCTGAGGCAGGGATGAGATGCCGCCCCGCCCTCACCCAACCACGGTCTGGCATCTCCCCTTTCCTTCCTCAATCCTCTTCTCCACATTTAACTTCTTTTTTGTCTTTTCCAAAAGGCAGCAGTGGCAGCAGCAGTGATTCCCATAGGCTGCCCTGCCACCGGCACCAGCCTCTTTGTTCTACTGCATCCCGCCTCTGAAGAAACAGGAAGTTACATCAAGCAGCCAGCTGTAGTAGGGCTGCTGCTGCCACTACCACATTTTGGAAAAGAAAGAAAGAAGATAAATGTGGGAAAGAGGGTTGAGGAGGGAAGAAGCTAGATGCCACTCTATGGAGAGTGGTGCCTGAGGCCCCCGCCTCAGTTGGCCTAATGGTAGGGCCGGTACTGAGTGGTAGGGGGAGGGGAACCAATTCAACATAAGAGAACAAAAGAGTAGCCATACTGGGTCAGACCAATGGTCCATCTAGCCCAGTATCCTGTTTTCCAAACAGTGGCCAAGCCAGGTCACAAGTACCTGGCAGAAATCCAATTTGTGACAACACTCCATACTACAAATCCCAGGGCAAGCAGTTGCTTTCCATGTCTGTCTCAACAGCAGACATTTTCCTCCAGGAATTTGTCCAAAGCTTTTTTAAAACCAGATATGCTAACTGTTGTTACTACCTCCTCTGGCAAAGAGTTCCAGAGCTTAACTATTCGTTGAGTGAAAAAATATTTCCTCCTATTTGTTTTAAAAGTATTTCCATGATGTAACTTCCTCGAGTGTCCCCTAGTTTTGTGCTTTTGGAATGAGTAAAAAATCAATTTATTTCTACATCAGCACCTGGCGTATTTTGGGAGGGGGCATTGGCACTTCTTACCTCCAAAAATTATGCCTACAAGTATAGCAGTAGTGGGGTGCACCCTCAGTGAAAGCATGTGAAGCATGTCTCAACAAATTATTTCAAACTGATGTGTGTGTGTGTGTGTATTTTTCTTATGTGTTGTCTATGGTTTGCTTTTGTGTGTGTATGTGTTGTGGTATGCTGGATTGTATGCCACTGTTGATATATTGGTTGAATACTAGACAAAAAATTAAATTCCTAGGTTCAACAAACAATAAACATTTTATTCTTTTTGTATTTTAAAAAAAGCTTTGTGAAATGTGATCAGAAAACAGGAGCGTAGCCAGACCTGCCAAGTTAAACTGGGTCAGCCCTTCCCACCCCCATCCCCGTACATATATACAGTTTGTTTTTAACCTTTCCTTCCACTTCTACAAATTTCAAAATGGTACTGGATCCCAACTTGGATCTGGGTTTGAAACATACAGGGACTGTATCTATCGGAGAGTGTTATGTTATGAAGCACTCTAGGAACTAGCGAGCAGGAAGTTTGTTCGTGAGTGATTACTTCTGGTTACTCACACCTTGAGGGTCCCAAAAAACAACAAGGCAAACGATCTGCAAACTCCAACGTAGACAACAAAACAGCAGATACAAAATGGAAGAATGTTCAAAAGTTTATTGATGATGTCAAAATACCAGACTTATTGCCCGACACAGGCCGTGTTTCGCCCAAGAAGGGCTGCGTCAGGGGCAAAAATCTCAGGAAAGGCATGTGATGATCGTCATTAGTATATCCTTCCTGCTGTTTTTTCAAGACCTCATTATTCTATCAAGAACCTAGCATTTCAAGGTTCATGTGAAATAACATTATGACGAATGATATCTCTGAGATTTTTGCCCCTGACGCAGCCCTTCTTGGGCGAAACACGGCCTGTGTCGGACAATAAGTCTGGTATTTGACATCATCAATAAACTTTTGAACATTCTTCCGTTTTGTGTCTGCTGTTTTGTTGTCTACTCACGCCTTGATACAGCACTTCTCTAGCGAAACTATGGCCAGAGTCGGCATGCTGAACCAATGACTCACACATTTCCCTGCACTCGCACTTGAAAGCTAAGTTTGGATTTGATTCTTTCATGTTTTATTTGGGTCCCTCATATACTCTGTGGAGATAGCATTTATGTATATCAAAGGTTTTTTTTGCCTATGACGAAAAATATACCCAACATTTATATACATAAAAACTCCACCCTTGTTATTAACCTATAACTATTGGGTTGGAGCTTGGGCTTGAATCAGAGGCTTTTTCCCTTACCCTTTTACACAATGAATGCACCTCACAGAGTTATAGTTGTGTTCTTTCGAGAGTTTTCTTTTGCCAATTACTTTGAGAGTTATATTTATATGACTGGATTTGGTACTCTCTTCTCTTTCATTGGTGATATGAAGCACTCTAGGAAACAGGGACTCTACGGTTTCAGATAAGTGGGGAGTTTTTTCACTTTGAAGGTTATTGTTAAATATCACTTTATGGAATTTTGGACTTGGAAATCACTGTTCTACAATGAGAAAGTACGATGATAGATTATAGTGATCTATGAAAATATAACAGTCACACTTGTTTTCTGAGCACATTTCACAAAAGTTTTTTATATGTATAAAGAATAACATTTTTATTATTTGTTGAACATGTTAAATTGTTTTTTTGAAATGTATTAATATAGACCAGGATTTATTTCTGAAATTTGTTGATTTTTATGAATCCCATTTGTTATGAAATTCAATACTAGAGGGAGCTCTATAGGATATAGCAGAGTTCTGAAAGAAAGTGAGTGGATAAGAACACTGGAAGTTACAGTTCCTGGGTATTCTATATTCACAGGAAGTGAGCTCACAGAGGCAAGCAATCTAGCCCACAAGTGAAGGCAATTAGGCACCTGCAGCTAATTAGACAGTCTGCTGGTGAATGTAAGAAAAAGCAAGACTGTTTGCAGAGAGGAAGCAGGTAGAGTACAGGCAAGGGGAGTTCAAATTGAGCTGAGACAGAAGAACAATTTTAGGAGAAAAACCCTTAGGTGGAGAATGCTTAAGGCTCAGTGATCAGAACATGAAATGATAGGAACCTGAATGCTTTTCTTGGTTTGTGCTTAATGAATCAGGGAGCTGCAAGTGTTTGGCTAGAAACAAAGGAATAATGGATTTGCTGTGTGAAATATTCTGACTAGAATACACAAAGAAGCCTTTACAACTGATAGGCTGGTAAAGGTTACTGTGGGGGGGTCATTTGAAATTTATCCTGGGTTTAGAGTGTTGCCAGACTGCTGAGAGAGAGAGCGAGCTGGATATTGCAAACCAGGAGACCCAGATAAGATCATCTCCTCATTAGAATAATGTCATGGCTCAATCAAAAGGCATATAAGCTAAGCGAGAAAAAGGGAAGAATCCTATATGGGTCAATTCTATAACATGGCTATTAATGTGCCTAATATATAGGCATGATCATACACATGAGCAACAGAGCTATAGGTTACACATGTGAGTGGCAGCCCTACCTCTCACCCATGTTCTGCCCCTGTATATTGCCTGCCTTACAAATATGTGCTATGTAAGTTAAGAAGGTTATTTATAGACTAGTGCTCAGGCAGCATGCTGGCATATACATGAGTAAGTGTTCACATATGTGTGTATATACTAAAGATTTACAAGGGATCCTTTTACTAAGATGCGCAAATGGATTTATTGTGCACTAATGATTAGTGTGCACTAAATGATAAGATGCCCATTATATTCAGTGCCAGGATTTATACCAGGTTTCAGCTGGCCTAAGTCCTTGTGCCCACCGTTGGGCATGGGATTTGCTCTAAACACTATTCTATAAAGGACACTTAGCCCAGAGCACACTTGATGCAGATTTTTCAGGGCACCTAATTTTGAGCACCATTTATTGAATCTGTCCCTTCGGGACTTAAGGGTGCAAGTGGCTATATAAATAGCTGTATGTTAAGTATGAAAAACTGTTAGTGAGAAGTCTATGGAGAAGCTTCCCATTTAAACTTGTAAATAAACATGTAAATAGGACACCAGTAGCCCGCTCGTTCACGTAAAAGAGTTGCTATCACAGAGAACAATCCAGAAGGCAATTGCTTTACCACAGTATATGTGTGGGTTTGCATATGAGCATTGAGCCTGCAAAGAGGTGGGATAATGTGGGATACAAATGCAACAAATAAATAAATAAATATGTGTGTTTGTGTGTCTGTGTTTTGCTTTTGTGTGGGGATGTATCTGTGCATATGTAGGGGTGCACATCAGTGTGTGTACGTGTCTGTATTTTGATTCTGTGCACTTCTTTGTGTGTGTGTCTGTGTTTTGTTTGCATGTGGGGATGTATCTGTGTGTATGTAGGACTGCATATCAGTGTTTATGTGTTTTAATTGTGTCTGTGTATCTGGGAGTGCATATCAGTGTTTGGAGATGTGTCTATGTTTTGTTTGTGTGTGGGGATATACTATAACCGTCTTGTGTGAATCTCTTCATAAAGGTGGTTAATAAATCCCAATAAATAATATCTGTTTGTATATGGCAGTGCATATCAGAGTGTGTATGCCTGTGTTTTGATTGTGTGTGTGTATCTATGTTTTGTTTGCGTGTGAGGATGCAACTGTATGTATGTGGGGGTGCATATCAGTGTGTGTCTGTTTGTGTGTTGGGATGTATCTGTGTGTATGTGGGAGTGCATATTAGTGTATGTGTGTCTGTGTTTTGGTTTTGTGTGTGTGCAACACTGTATTGTCACGGCTATGGCTGTGTCCTGTGCCCCGGCCTCCCTTTCGCTGGCAGCAGGCGTCAGGCGCAGGTTCTGAGGCTCACTCCGGGGCTTTGGGCTGCATTGCTGCATGGTGGGCCGCTCCCTCGCTGTTCTTCCGGCATCAGCCAACACCGGTTCCCTAGGCATGTGTGTGCGCTGTGGGCCTGCTCTTAAAGGGCCAGCAGTGGAAAGAGAACCTGAACACCCATTGATGACATCATGAGTGGGTGACCATATAAGGAACCTTGAATCTTTTCTGCTTTGCCTTTGCAACAGATTTCCCAGCTTTTGCCTGGTGTTCAAGTTTATTCACTACTTGAATTCCACCCATCAAGTCTATCTGAATAGTTTACAAATATAATAATAATAATATAAAACAAGAAAAAGCATGAAATAGAATTCCATTTGGATAGAATAGAAGAAAGAAAAGAAAAGTATAACAGAGCATAACAGGGCACCCCACGTCAAACCTGCATCTCCACACTCCCACGATATGGGACTTATGGTGAGTGTTGCTACATCTGCCCTTGTTCCAGCACGTCTATCCTGCCTGCCTGCCCTTGTTCTAGCACATCTATCCTGCCTGCCTGCCTGCCTGCTCTTATTTCAGTCCGTCTCTCCAGTCAGCCAGCCCTTGTTCCAGTCCGTGCCTCCTGCCAGCATGTCCTTGTTCCTGGATTGACTTTTCGGCTTTGACCTTGGCTTGCATCCTCAATTCCTCTGTACCTCTGCCTGCCCTGATTTCTGCTTGCTGACCATGCCTTCTTCACTAACTGCTCTGAACTCTGGGAGTGTTTGGGCTTTATTGAGCCTCTTCTGTCCCATTGTTGGTATCCAGACCAGCTCGCGCAGGAAGATGCAAATGTATTGTCACGGTCATGACCTCAGGGTCTTTGCAAACTGTCACAGATTCAGGGATAAACGTGAGCTCTTGGGCCACTGCTGAAAAACGGCAGTGGCAGGCGAACCTTCCAACTAGGACTGAACCAAACAGGCAGGATTGGAACAGACTAGAAATGCAATAAGCACAAAGGCAGGAATGGGGTACACAGGAACAGAGCCAAGTAAAGCTAGAGAAAGGGCAATCAAACGGGCCACAAGGCTGAACTGGAACCCGTGCACATCAGAGCCCTCTCATACGGGCCACAAGGCCGAAATGGAACCCACGCACAACGGCACAAGGCAAAAAGAGAAACATGTACATGAAGGCAAAGCAGACTAGGCAGAACTCTAGGCAGAGCGCTAGGCAAGGCAGACTACACAGAACACAATGCTGGGCTACACTGCCACAAGGGTAGAGGGAAGCCACACAGAAGAGCAAGGCTGTGCCACACAGCCACTCAGAATCAAAGAACAGAAGAAACAGACAGACAATAACCAAGACGGAAGTGCTAACCCTAGCACACAAACAGAAGAACCAAGGCAGAAGTGCCACACAGGCACACTAACTAACAAAAGAAACTAGGCAGAAATGCCCACACCGGCACACAGGTTAGGAAACAATACAGAAGTGCTACACCAGCACACCGACTAGGAAACAGGGCAGAAATGCTACACAAGCACACTGACAAACCTGGAGACTTTTGGCTTTGTAAAGACCCTGAATGAATGTAGAAAGCTCAAATCCAGAACCTCTAGGGTAGCATTTTCTGAAGTGCTACCCATTCCACGCGCAGGGCCCAAGAGACAGGCAGAGCTCCGGAGTCTCAATGCATGGATGGGAGGAGGGTTTTAGATTTGTTAGGAACTGGGCAACATTCTGGGGAAGGGGGAGCCTATTCCAATAGGATGGGCTCCACCTTAACCAGGGTAGGACCAGGCTGCTGGTATCGCCATTTAAAAAGGAGAAGCTTTTAAACTAGAAACTGGGGGAAGGCTGACAATCGCTCAAAAGCGCATGGTTCGGGATAAGGGTGGGGGGGGGGAGAACACTTGGAGGCATATTTTCAAAGCACTTTGGGAGGCTAAGTTCCATAGGTTTCTATGGAACTTTGGGAGGCTAAGTGCTTTGAAAATGAGCCTCTTGGTGTCCACCCAATTCTTGCTTAGGCCCACCCAAAATCTGTTGTCTGGCTACGCCCCTGCTCTGAAGCTGACCACCGGAAGACAAGATGAGTCTGAAAGTGGGGTCACAACCACAATCGTGACATGCATTCTACAAGGCATAGCGCCTAACTCTACTAGTGCATAACTCAAAAGGGGGCATTACCATGGGCATGTCAGGGGCATTCTTAAAAGTTGTATGCATAGTTATAGAATACTGCATCAGTGCACCTAACTTGGGCACCAGCATTACACCAGGTTTGAGGAGGCATAAATCTGGCATCTAAAGTTAGGTGCAGGAATTGGTGCTAAGCACGATTCTATAAAGGGTACGCACCCATTATTAAATCACACTTAGCACTGATTTTTTCCAGCACCAAATTTTGAGTACCATTTATAGAATCCAGCCTTACAAGCTTTGCAGGCAATCTAGAATGTGATGGGCTGTATGTTGCTGAATAAATCAAAATATGTATGTGTTACTCCTAGGCTAAAGGAACTACACTGGCTCTCTACTGAATTCCAAATTTGTTTAAAAATATTCCATCCATCCAGATGTGCTCTCAAGTCATGGATGACTCCTCGCAGCAACACGAGGGACCCCTACTTGTGGTTTTCTTGGCATGATACAGGAGTGGTCTGTCATTGCTTTCTCCTGAGGCCTGAAGGGTTGTGACTTACCAAGGCCACAAGGAGCTGCCATGGGATTTGAACCGGGTCCTTCCAGTTCCTAGCACACTGCTCTAACCATTAAGCTGCTCCTCTGCTCCTTTAAGATATTGATGGGCTTCCTTAGGGCTTCCAGAATTTTCTTGTTAAGCCATTAGTGGGGAGGCAGACAAGACAAGGGATGAATAAGCAAACTTTTTCAGTGCCCCTTGTTTATTGAATTCATTGACCATATATGGTAAACAGGCCCTGCCTGATGCATCCTAGCAATAGCAAACTAGATTTTGTGTTCTCTCTATTAGGAGGTGATTGGGGAGAGGGATGTAAGGGGAGTTGGGGGGGGTGGGGAGCTTTCGAGGGGTCTGTGAGGGGGAGGGAGCAAATGAGTTGCTGTCCTGCCGCCACTGCAAGCCCCCCTGCAGCTTGGCCTGGCTCGATGACATCAGCAGCACTGGCAGCAGCTCATTTGCTTCCCCCCCCTTCACAGACCCATTGAAAGCTCCCCAACCCCCCCCCCCCAACTCCCCTTGCATCCCTCCCCCCCCAACAGAGAGAATGCAAAATCTAGTCTGCTATTGTTTTCAATGGCATTTGCTATTGTGTTGGACAAACGAAGATTGTGGCAAGCTCCGCCCACTGGCTTCAGCCTATATAATGGGCTAGATAGGCTCATACTGTCTCCTGTTAATCCATCCTCCTTGAGGTTAACCCAGGGCTAGATCAACCCTGTCGGGTGAATCTGGATCCAGTTGGCAAACTTCGCTTAAAGTTGGGCTGCATTAACAACGTTCCTTAGACAAATTCAACCAGCAGGGAAATAGAGAGGAGATCAGCAATGCCTTTCTCTCTCTCTTTAGCACCCCCTTGTGGTGGTGCTAAAGAGAGAGAAAGGCTAAAAACAATTTCTAGCTAATAAGCTAGAGATTGTTTTTCTCATTATGTGGGTAGGTGTGTTGGTCATAGGGTACATAAAAGAAAAAGAAGATATTTTCATAAAAATTCAAAAACCTGGAGGACTTATCTGAGGAAGTCCAAAAGAAGGACATGTCCTCTTGAAAAAGGATGTATGGTACCCTAGCAAACGTTACCTGGTTAGTGGCGATATTCACATCACCATCTCTGTGCTTCTCAACCCTCTCCTGGAGGCAGTCAGGTTTTCAGGATGACCATAATGACTATTCTTTCTATTTGCAGTATATCAAAATAAGATTGAACTTAAATATGCATCAGATAGATTTACATACAATGGGTGTCCGCTGCATGCAAATCTATCTCCCAAATATTCATTGTGGTCTTTTCTAATTGTGAAAACCTGACAGGCTAGGTGTGCCTCCAGGAGAGGGTTGAGAAGCTCTGCACTATCCAGATAAAGTTAGGAGAGCAAAATTTCTGTCCTTACATTATCCATCCAGATTTTATTTAAATGCTGCAGCTGACATTAAAAAAAACCCCTGCTAGTCAGATGACTGAATATTGGCCAGTAACGTTTTTAAACTGTACCTGTACTGCATGCTCACACCCTGAGACTGAACCCAGCCAGCAGTAGAGTCTAATACAGGTATGAAGCCAAGGCAGAGAAGGATTGAGGAGAAAAAAAGGAGAGAAGATAGCGATGTAGATTCTGCCCTGAGCCTCAGCAAGACTAATGCCAGTTCCGAGTCTCTTGACAGACTAATAAGTGAAACTGGCTGCCAATCAAAACCAAAGGTCGACTGCTTTTTACTGCATTAAACTTCTGTCTGCTGACTCATCACAGTGATAAGGCTTGAGAAGAGATGAGATCAGAGTATGGCACCATGCCATAGTACTCACTACTTCCTGGCCAGCAGTTGCACAGATTGCTTTTCCAATTCTAGCAGAGATGATGATGTATCATTCATACAAGGGAGGAAGGGGGGAGGGGGGGGGAAATGACAAAGCAAAAATAAAGCAGCTTTCTTTCCGGAGCACTTTATGCTTCTTGCGCATTGCTGTGATGTTTATTTTGTGCAACAGAGCCAGGCCAGCTTTTTTTTCACCCAGGACAGATATTCAAAGTTACATCACCTTCTCCCCACTTTATTCTTTGAGTTATGGATAACGTGGTTTTTAATGCATGACATATGACACATTGAATCTGAAATAGTCTCAATATAAAACGGGCAATTATGATCAATATTAACACATTCTACAATACCAAACACATAACATAAACATAACAGCAATGAAAATAGCATTAAGTGAAAGTAAAAGTAAAAAATATATAATGTGCAAGTATCCTCTCTCTTCCTTACTTGTCTCCCTTGGCCAGCATCCTGTTTCATACTCCTACTATCCCACTCATGCCATTGGCCCTATGACCAGCATTATTACCCCTTCCCACCCCATCCCATAGCACCCTCTTCTCTCTTTCTCTCCGCCCAACCCCCTGCCCAGCATCTGTCTTGTTCCTCTGCTTCCTACCTACTCACCTCCTTTTTCTCTCTACTAACCACTTCCCAAGAATCCACCTTGTGCCCTTTGTCCTGTCCACTACCTTTTTTCTCTTCTCTGTTCACTATGCTTCCCTCTCCTCTTCCTTTCTGATCAGCACATCCCATCCCATATCTAGTATCCCTTTATCTCCCTCTCCACCCATTTTCTGTCCAGTATTAGCCTCTCTCACCCTTCCCCTGCCCACTATTCTCTCTCCCCATAAACAACATACCCTTCTCATTCCCCATTGTCCCCATCCTGTCCACTTCCCCCACTGTCAGAATCCCCCTTCCTTTCTCTCTTCATCCATCCCTTGCCTGGTATCTAGGGCTGCCGAGAGGGAGGGCGGTGGGAGGGCAAAATTCCCCCGGGCCTGACCTCCAAGGGGGGCTCAGCCATAAGCATCCTCCCCTCGGCAGTGTTTCTGCAAACTACTGGCAGCATAAAAAAAAAAAAAGAAACAAAGACAGGGTTCAAAGCACAGAACAAAGTCCAAACAGCAAAAAAGTACCAGGAGCCTTCACAAGCAGGGCAAAACCTTTAATATGTACATCATATATCACTGACCCAACATGGGCTGTGTTTCGGCGCGAAGCGTCTGCATCAGGGGACTATATTAAAACATAAATATAATTAGAAATCATATATTATGAACCTATTACAATAAAAAGACAGACATTTCAAAAGAAACCTTAAAGGAACCAATGCACATATAGTATGTGAACATACATATTGAACAATTCTTGGATATACATGAACCCTGGTGTCACCAGTGTAACAAAGACATTATTAGAAAAGTGAGATTGATGTTGACTTGCTTGAAATGCCAATGGTGTATGATGAATGTGAGGAATAATAAAACGTATTGGATATGTTTTATTATTCCTCACATTCATCACTGTTCCCTCTGCTTTGTCCCGCCTCCCCTGACACAACTTCCCGCACAGGCGGGACCAAGGAGGTGACCGAGTGATGTCAAAATGTTGAAACCAATTAGGTCAGTCTCAGTTTCCCCTTCCCTGCGCAGCTGTCATTGCCATTCACTCAAAACAAAGCAAACCTATGAACTGCTGCATCCACATTGTCGCTCTTTATTGTTGGTAGCATTTGTATTAAATCTCACTTATATTTTCAAACATGCCAACTTATGCAGTATACTGATGTACACAGAAGTATAATAACGGAATAACTTTTCATAGGTAGAGTAGTAATTTGTTATAAATCGTAATCAGTGTGTCATTTTGGAGGGGCTGGTTACACAGACACCTTAGCACGTGTTATATATGTGCAGAGATTTGTTTCTCCTGCTAAAGAGCACTAAAACAGACATCATGTTATGAGAATCAGGTGCTCAACATTCAGAGTTTCTATCTATTTATTTATGACATTTATATCCTACATTAAACATGAATTAGGTTGAAACCTGGGAGCATTTTAAATCTTGGGGTTTTTTTTTCCTGTGCTTACAACAAAAGAAAAGATGGCATGTGGGAACTTGCTCCTTTTGTTTTGTGGATTGCATAAAAATGCACTTGATATTTTTATTACTATTATTTAAAAGGCAGATATTGAATAGTAAGGGCAGAGCTACCTTCATACAGAAGTTCAGAGTCAGTCTAAAATTAAATGAGCCAACATTGTCCAGTTCAGCACACTATTAGCCGCCAAGTTCATACAAAGTTAATTTTGTTCAGTGGAAAATAAATCTGTTGGCTCAGGCTGCCTGCTATGTGAATATTCCATCATTGTTTCATTATTGCTACCACATATTACATATGGGCATTTGCTATAAACTTTGATTGTTTTAATTTGTTTATCCAGACCTTACATACACATCGTTTGCTTTTAAACCCAAAAGTGAATCCTAAGGGTGGTTGAACAATTAGGTATAAACTGTGTTGTTTCTGACTGATTTGGGTCCTGCTAATCTGTACATCTGCTGTCTGGAATTTTGGAAGATGGAAATTAGGAAATAAAAATTAAATTTTGGATGTACTCTGTAGAAGAAGTTGTTTACTTTTGCAATGTGATGGATGCCTGTTCTGGTGTGTGCATGTGATAATCTTTGAATAACTGTCTATACTTAGGGCTATGATTTCTGAACACGTAATATCATTAAAGGACAAACTTTTAAATGCCCAGTTGGGTATACACCTGAGTCTGTAACGCCTCTCCGGTACTATGTAAGCCACATTGAGCCTACAAATAGGTGGGAAAATGTGGGATATAAATGTAACAAATAAATAAATAAAATCTCAACTTCATTAAATGTTTCAGACATATCTATCTATTTGTTCCCATGATATAACTGAATTCTATTATTCTGTCTCACTGTATTTTCAAATGTAAGCCACATTGAATCCGACTTTGCTTGGGATAATGTATGATATAAATGTAAAAAGTTTTAAAAATCCTTTAGCCTCCAGCTTTTAAGACACTGCCTACCTGCTGGATAGTGATGGCACAAGAAAAGCAAGTTTGGTCCAGTGAAGACTAACTCAAAATAACCTGTTCCTTAGCTGGGCCCTAGTATTACCATATTAAAAATGTGACTATACCATGCCTCTGTGGTTATGTTCCACTAATAAGTTAAACAATTAACTGGATTTCTTGAAAGGATTATATAAACGTAGGATGCATGACTAGGGACACAAACATACACTTATTTATTCAATATCACAATTCCTCATGTACAGCCACATAACAACTTTTTAGGGTGGATAGTGTTCCTTTTATTATCGACCAGATAGAGATAAATGTGTCACCATATCCTTTCAAATGTCATATGCTAGAACTGGTTTAAAACATGGCTGGGGCCAGGGCCGTGCCGATGCGGTAAGCGGGGTAAGCGCCGCAGGGGGGCGCCCACCTCTGGAGGGCGCCGCCGCGGTGCTTACCCTCGCCCCGCCGAGGCCTTTAAATCTTTTACCTGGTCGCAGCAGCGTCAGTGAAAGCGCTGCCGACGTCTCCCTTCCCTTGCACTCATTGGTTCCCTCAGTGTCCCGCCTTCTTCTGACGTCAGAAGGCGGACACTGAGGAAACCAAGAGCGCGAAGGGAAGGGAGACGTCGGCAGTGCTCCGCTTTCACTGACGCTGCTGCGACCGGAAGTAAAAGATTTAAAGGCCCCAGGGCGCGGAGGAAAGAGCAGAGAGGCATGGATGGGAGGGCAGAGAGACAGGCATGGATGGGAGGGCATGGATGGGAGGGCAGAGAGGCATGGATGGGAGGGCAGCAGCAGGGCCCAGGGAGAGAACAAATTGCTGGAAGGGGAGGGGAGAGAGGAGGATTGCTAGCTATGGATGCAGCAGGGAAGGGCAGAGAGGGACAAGGATGGACATGGGGGCCCAGGGAGAGGACAATTTGCTGGAAATGTAGGGGAGGGGAGAAAGGAGGATTGCTGGCTATGGATGGAGGAGGGAAGGGCAGAGAGGGACAAGGATGGACATGGGGGCCCAGGGAGAGGACAATTTGCTGGAAATGGAGGGGAGGGGAGAGAGGAGGATTGCTGGCTATGGATGGAGGAGGGAAGGGCAGAGAGGGGCAAGGATGGACATGGGGGTCCAGGGAGAGGACAATTTGCTGGAAATGGAGGGGAGGGGAGAGAGGAGGATTGCTGGCTATGGATGGAGGAGGGAAGGGCAGAGAGGGGCAAGGATGGACATGGGGGTCCAGGGAGAGGACAATTTGCTGGAAATGGAGGGGAGGGGAGAGAGGAGGATTGCTGGCTATGGATGGAGGAGGGAAGGGCAGAGAGGGACAAGGATGGACGTGGATGGGAGGACAGGACCCAGGGAGAGAGAAGAAATTGCTGGAAATGGATATAGAGAAAGAAATGAAGAAGAAAGGAGGAAAGTAAAGAAATAAATGGAAAGGAAGCCCTGGAAATGGAGTTAAGAGGACAGATAGCAGCAGACTCAGATACTGGGCCAGCATGATCGGAAAAAGAAAGTCACCAGACAACAAAGGTAGAAAAAAATCATTTTATTTTCATTTTAGCGTTTGGAATATGTCCACTATGAGAATTTACATCTGCTATCTTATTTTGCAATGTATAGCAATTTGTTTCTAAGAATATTGCTGACAATTCCTGTCAGTGTAGCAAGTGGTGAGCGATCATTTTCACCGGGGGGGGGGGGCGTGATCATTTTCACGGGGGGGGGCACCAACTGATAGTCTGCAGGGGGGCACCAGAGACCCTAGGCACGGCCCTGGCTGGGGCCCGCAAGAGAAGCCTAACTCATTGGCCTTAAATAGCACCACTCAAAATGAAAACAGAGGAAATGATAACTGTGCCCCTGGTTCAACGAGGAACTATTAGAGATGAAAAAACTGTGCAGGAAACGGAAAAGAAAATGGTTCAAAAACAAATCAGACATGAACAAAACCACATGGAGGAAAGCCCTAAGCAAGAATGAACACACCATAAAAAGAGCCAAAGCGGAATACTATAGCACATATGTGTGTCCAGAAGAGATAAACATGAAAAAAAATATATATATGAACTAATGAAAAACGTACTGAACACACAAGCTCTGCTAACGTCAAAAGAAAAACCACCAACAGCAGATGAGCTCGCACAATATTTCGAAGAAAAAATAATAAAAACAAGATCAAACCTAGCTGCAACACAAATAACACTCAAAGGCTTCCTACACGAATGTGAAATCAACGAGGACCACGTCAAGGCAGGCAGAATCTGGTCCTCCTTTAAGATATCAACAACCAGCTCAGTTAAAGAACTACTAACAAAATATGCACAAACCAATTGCCTACTAGACAGCTGCCCAAACATGATGGAAAACCCACCAGATTGGTTCATCAAATGCTTAACTGAACACATAGAATACATGTTCTCGAAACGCCATTTCCCTTCTGACAAGGGCAACATCATACTCACCCCAATCCCTAAAGACGCCACCAGAAAGATCAGTGAACTCACTAATTACAGACCAGTGGCATCAATACCACAGCTGACAAAAACAATGGAGGGAACAGTAGCACAACAATTAATGGAATACTTAACACACTAATCGGTCCTTCACAGCTCTCAATCAGGCTTCAGACCATGCTATAGTGCTGAAGCAGTCATAACCACACTAATCACAAAATTCAGAAGAAGAATAAGCCAAGGCCAGTCAATACTACTACTACAATTCGATATGTCAAGCGCCTTCAACCTGGTAGATCACACAATACTAATGACCCTGCTCGACAGCATAGGAATAATTGGAGCAGTAGCAGCCTGGTTCAACAGTTTTCTAAGAACTAGATCCTACCTTGTCAAGATTTCCAATGAATTTTCATCCTCCTAGATCCCTAAATGTGGGGTTCCTCAAGGTTCCCCGATATCACTAATATTATTCAATGTCCTGATGGCTGCACTTAGCAAAAAAATGGAAAAAATGGGTTTAAACCCATTCATATACACAGACGATGCCACCATCTACATACCTTTCAACAACAGCATTACAGAGATATTGGATAAGGCCAAAAAAGGACTCAAGCTCATGGAAAACTGGGCCACAACTGTCAAACTTAAATTGAACCGAGACAAAACCAAACTCTTGGTTTTATCCAGCCAACACAATCCCACTACTTACCACAACCTCATAATAGATCAACAATCGAAACACAAATAATAATACTAGGAATCATCCTCGACAAACATCTGACCCTTGAAAACCAAGTTGCTGAAATCACGTCAAAAAGCTTCAAAACACTATTGAGAAGAATCAGAGACTATTTCCCCAGACAGTCATTCCATCTTATAGTACAGACACTGATATTGTCCCAACCAGACTACTGTAATGCAACATATGTAGGCTGCAAAGGAAGCCTACTATGATCATTGCAGACCATCCAAAACACAGCAGCGAGATTGATATGCAAAAAATCAAAACATGATAGAGCAACCCCACTACTCATAATACTACATTGGCTCCTGCTTAAGACCTGACTATTTTTCAAAACCAGCACAATCATTTTTAAAATATTGTTTGGCATGTCACCAGACCACATGCTAGACATGATCAAACTATCACCAAGAAATGCAAACCCAGGAACCAGAGGTTGCCTACTACTTCACCTGCCCAACTGCAAAACCGTACTACACATGTCCACCTACACGGTGGGATTTAGCTACCTGGGCTCAAAATGGTGGAACTCAATTCCCATAGTCATAAGAAGCATCACAAACTACCTCCAATTCAGAAAAGACCTAAAGACCTACCTTTTCAGGAAATTCTATGAGTAAAATATGCACTAATCGTTCTGGACAACAATACAGAACACAACCTCTAACTGTAATGCATCTTTTCATATAGGAAATGAACTAAGAAATAACTTCTCAAGAAATTCAATGACTATTCCATATGCACTAATAGTTATCTTGCCATCCACTGTAAAACACAGCATCATACAACCTTGTAAATGTAATAACAACTGTTAAACGTAAGCCACATTGAACTGAAACTCATTTTTGGATAATTGTGGGATACAAGTATAAATAAATAATGAAGTATAGCGGTGGAAAGTTCCCAGCTTTGGGATGAGTCATCCTTGGCATCTCTGCTGTAGCAGTTGCAGTTCAAACGTATGCCGCATGGCATCGCTTCTTCCTTCTGGGCCTCCCTAACCTGGCTGTTTCCCCAGCTTTTATACTTCCTAGTTCCTGCTCTTCTGGCTCCACCCCCTATGTCACTTCTCCTTTGGGTGGGACTATGGATCTTAAGGTGCTTATGGCACTGTGAGGGAGTATCCTTAAGGGGTAGGGTAGCATTCTATAGACTCCCTCACATCCTGTATCCATATCCTCCTGTGTCCAATATATTGTCCAGATGTTGAGCATCCCCCTTTCTATATTCCACCCCCATGTCCAATATCCCCTTTCTGTCTTCCTGTTCTCCCATGTTCAGCAACTCTCCCTATTTCCCTATTCACTCCCCCCACCCAGTGTCCAGTATCTCTTTTCTCCCGATTCCTCTCCCATGTTCAGTATCTCTCCTCTATTTCCCTCGTCCCCAATGTCCAGCATCTCTCCCCATTTCCCTATTTACCTCCAAGTGTTTAGTATCTACCCCTCTCCCTGGTCCTCCCCCATGTCCAGCATCTCCCATCTGTCTCCCACCCTATTGCCCTCTTCTATGTTCCTATTTCCACCTTCCGCAATCTTCTAGGTGTTTCAGCAGCATTATCTGCCATCCCTGCCTGCCAGTTGACTGGACTGCTATGTTGTCATTGCTGCACTGTGGGATTGTTTCTATATTTGTTATTGTTCACAGTTACCTTCTCTATTTGAGGTTCCTTCTAGTTTTGAAGTGTTGTCATTGCTGCACCACCATGCACTGCCCACCTGAGACCTGTGGCAGTACCAATAGCAGTGACTGAAAAGAAACATGGTGCCTTGATGAGTCTTTAGTGCACTTAAGCCTCTGCTGGTCATTCAGCACACTAACAAACTCAACAATGCCCTATGTTTCTTTTCAGTCATTGCTACTGCCACTGTCACAGGTCTCTGGCATGTGGGTGGTTGAATAGTGATGCAGCTGTGACAGCCAGAGAAGTGAGATTCTGAATACGGCATCCTTCAGTACTTTACATTGTCTCGTATGCTGTCCTGCTATCCACCAGCCTCCTCTACTTAAAGCTAGCCAGACCAGCCAAATACTTGCTAGCTGGCAGTCCTGTGTTCCAAGTCTGTTTTTCACTCGTCAATATGACTTATGCTCCTGCTCTGTTCCATGCTACAGTCAGCTAGCAATAGTAAAAAGTTCAGGGTTTAAATACTGTCAGCCTCCATCTGATCCAGTTCCCTTCCTTGAACAACCGATTCCCACTCCTTTTCATTTTCCATCTGATTCACCCCACACACTCTCAGTTATAGGCCTCTGATCTGATACAACCTTTACCTCAGTGGGCCTTAGTGCTCCAGCTGCGGTAGCACTGGCATCAAAAGAAAGCAAGCACAGGGAATGACTGTAGAACCATGCTCATGGGCCCTTCCTCCCACATGAACCTCTGAAGGAAGAGAAATCACCTGTGAGCACCAAGGTATGAGCTGACTCATGATGGGAAGGACGAGGTCAGAGGTCCAAGGTGAGACTGAAGATCTGTGAGGTGGGAATGGGAAGAGATCAGGGATGAACAGGAACTTCCCCCCTCCTCCCCCCCCAAAAAAATGTTGCCTGTCAGCAGTAAGAATGCGTACATCAAAAATATATGTAAATTATCACTACAAATAAACAAAACATGTGGAAGTAAACGTATTTCTTCTATGTAGCAAAGAAATCACTACTACTACTAATCATTTCCTTAGCGCTACTAGATGTACGCAGCACTGTACAGATTATATGCAGGTACTTTATTTATTTATTTATTTATTGCATTTGTATCCCACATTTTCCCACCTCTTTGCAGGCTCAGTGTGGCTTACAGTGTCCCTAGAGGGTTCACAATCCTCTTGTACCTGGGGCAATGGAAGGTAAAGTGACATGCCCAAGGTCACAAAGAGCTGCAGTAGGAATTAAACGCAGGTTGCCAGGGTCAAAGCCCAGTGCACTATTAGGCTACTTCTCCCTAACCAAGGGTGTTCCATCCCAAAGACATTTTTCAGATATGTGTGCCCAGCATATACCGTCACCTTCGCTCATCCGCTGACAATCTTTGTATCCCACCTCCATCCACTCTCCTGCCGCTTTCTCGTGATACAGCCTTTAGTTACTTAAGGGCCCTTTCACAAAGGCGCGGGAGGGCTAATGTGCAGGTAGCGTGTGCCCAATCAGCACTAGCGCTGGGGTAGAGTGTGCACCTGGCAGTAATTCCAATTTTGGCATATGCCAAATCCCGTGGTAGAAAATACCATGGGGGCGTTCCCGGCAGTGCATCCACATTGGCCACCCATTGACCTAGCGAGCCCTTACCGCTAGGTCAATGGGTGGCGGTAACGGCTCAGGCTAGTTTTAATATTAGCGCAGGCCCATTAAAAAATAGCCTTTTTCCCAGTTGCGGTAAAAAATGGCCCAGCGAACACCTAAAAGACGCGCCCACCAGAAGCAGAGCCAGGTTGACGGCGCAGGGGGAGCGAAAGCAGCACGAGAGTGGACTTCCGCCGGTGCCAGCGCACATTTTCAATGCAGCACGATGAGAAAAAATTAGGAGCCAGCAGAACTCCGTTTGGAGGAGTGGCCGCTCCCCTGGCGCCCCAACTAGCCACGCCACTGGCGCCCACACTACCACAGGCCACTTTTTACTGTGGCTTTGTAAAAGGACCCTTTAGGGCCCGAGCTGTGGAACTTACTTTCATCCTCTCTTCCAGTTAGCATGCCTGTTGATTCTTTCAAGTCTGTGCTCAATACCTTCCTTTTCTCATCTTCTTTTTCCTCTACTTCCGCCTAGACTTTTCTCCTTTCCAATCTCCCCATCCCCCCCCACCCCCCCAAGTTCAGTACAGTCGACGACTTTGTTTTTGCCTTTTGTAAACTGCTTAGGATGGAATTCTAAAGCTCGGTGCCTCCATTTAGGCACCCCAAGGATGTGTGGTGAGAGTCTAGTCTAGAGCGACATCTGGGTGCCCAGATTCCATTATAGAATACTACTGTGAACTGTGAGCTCAGTCAGTTGAGTTGAAATTTCAAACTGAGACTACAGAATTGCAGTGGGGCGATTTTGTTGATTGGATGTAATTTCCCTTTTTTTGTTTTTCACACAATGCAACAAGAAAACTAAAAAGATTAAAAAGATTTGTACAACCACACTTAGGCTGGTTAGGGTTTTTTTTAATGACCGATGATTATAGAGAAGAACCACCAAGATTCAGCCACTCCAGTTTTGCAGCTGTTGGTCACCATTTTCTGAGGTCTTTTCCCCGTTTTTATTCTTTATGTTGTTAACCTATACCAAAACATAAGCTCGCTTTTTGTTATATTTTTAGTGTCTACGTTGATTCTAAGCGAGCTTCCCCTTTGTGTTTGTTCTTTACATTTATCCATAGACCTGGCATAATTGCAAGTGAATAATGCAACAGGGATGTACAAAACTGACAGTATTCTGTCAGTTATGTGCTTATGTAAATACGCAAAAATCCACTCGTATACAAAATAACGATGTTGCTGGGGAAAAGCCTCAAAGAGCTCCTAGATTAAATATTCATCTAATGGAGCTAAAACACACCCAATGGTCTTCTCTTCATCATAGGCAAAAACCCCAATATTGCAGCACTGAATAAACTTAACAGGCTACAGTCTACTACTCTGAGATGCTGCTGTTGAAGGCTGTGCGAGTGTTCCAATTGTAGCCCGAGACCCTGAAGAAGCAGCGAAACGCTGGCCACCGTCGGCTCAGGGCAGCAAAGAGAGGAACAGCATAGCGTGGAGCAGCATTAAATGGAACGCTATTCAATAAGTGCAATATATTGGATAGATGGGTATGTTCCAGTAATTATCATGCAGCGGTGATGAGTTTCAAAAAAACGTAAAAAGAAATAACCATATAAAGTATAACTACAGAGTAGTAGACTGTAGCCTGTTAAGTTTATACAGTGCTGCAATATTGAGGTTTTTGACTATGATGAAGGGAAGACCATTGGGTCTGTTTTAGCTCCACTAGATGAATATTTAATCTAGGAGCTCTTTGAGGCTTTTCCCCAGCAACATTGTTATTTTGTATATGAGTGGATTTTTGCGTATTTAGATATTGTTGTATCTCCACACCACCAATTTAGTTATTTAGTTATGTGCTTATGTGTATAAACCGAGCCCCACCCATGTGTGTGTGCCCCCTTCCATTTACCCGTTATACCACTCACTGAATAGCACTTTTCTGCCCTGTTTACATTTTCAGCCAATTGATCGGGTCACAAATATCTCAAGCAGAGACTCAAATCATCAAATGTGGAGGAAGGAACGCTTTTGGCTGAGACCGTACTGTACCCTGAGGCAGCTTCCATAGCGAAACATAGCACATGTCGGGCAGTTGGTCCTTCACTTTGAGCTATGTGCATTTTAAAATTATTTCTAAAATCTACGTTTAAATTCAATTAAAATTATTTTTGAAAACGGTTTAATTAATAAAAATGAGTCAGGAAGAACTGGGTGACCGATGAGGAGGCAGGTGGGCCATGACCCTGTGTTGCTCATGTGAAAAGAGTCGCCACTGAGGTCATGATTCTCACTTTTGCTGTTACACAAGTTCAGTACAGCTGTGTTATCAAATACATAGTATGGATATATGTTCTGTGGACAACTCACATTTACATGCATAAGCGTACACCTACCCATGAAAGTGCTAATATTCTGTAAATGTATGTATGCATGCGGGGGATGTGTAAATGCAGGTGCCGAGTTATACAGTCGCCCTTTCAGTGGTTACAGAATTGGGCAGCAGGGTTCATTTCTCTCATTGACACTTCTTGTGACTTTGGGCACGTCTCTTCGCCCTCCATTGCCTCAGGTGCACTTGGGCAGGGAAATAACTTATGTACCCGAATGTAACTGATGTGGAGCTCAGATTTGGAAAAGGTGAGTTTTAAATCTGATAAAATTCAAGTGTTGTATTGCTTTGCAAAGAAAAGGAACCAGATGAAATGATATTGATCTGTTCATGAGCTCCATTTAAATCATAATTCTCATATGAAAAAAGGATCAGGAACACAGCAAAAGGCGGCAGTCATTCGGTACAGAGACCTTAGAGAATGTCAAATTAACATTTGTGGTGGAACATTATACATTATGTAGAAGAACTAAATGTTCTATTAACGATTCCTTCAAAAAAGAGGCTCGAGGTGAGAGCTGTGAAACAGAAACATGGAAATCTTCCATACTTCGTGCACAATTAACAAACTAAGGGCAAAATGTACAAAGCTTTCTCCTTATAGATTCAGAATGTGAAAACTCCCATTCAGGCAGCCCTAAAGTCTTGACATAATTACAATTGTTTCACTGCATTTCAAACATTTTGAAATTGCATCCCAAGGCTAGAAAATAACTGTGGGGTCTGTACTGCTTTTCTTTATATTTTTATTTTAGTTACATTTGTACCCCACGCTTTCCCACTCATGGCAGGCAATGGAGGGTTAAGTGACTTGCCCAGAGTCACAAGAAGCTGCCTGTGCTGGGAATTGAACTCAGTTCCTCAGGACCAAAGTCCACCACCCTAACCACTAGGCCACTCCTCCACTGTTGCTACTATTTGAGATTCTACATGGAATGTTGCTATTCCACTAGCAACATTTCATGTAGAAGTCAGCCCTTGCAGATCACCAATGTGGCAACGCACACGCTTCTACATGGAATGTTGCTAGTGTTGCTAGTGGAATAGCAACATTCCATGTAGAATCACCAATAGTATCTATTTTATTTTTGTTACATTTGTACCCCATGCTTTCCCACTCATGGCAGGCTCAATGCGGCTTACATGGGCAATGGAGGGTTAAGTGACTTGCCCAGAGTCACAAGGAGCTGCCTGTGCCAGGAATTGAACTCAGTTCCTCAGTTCCTCAGGACCAAAGTCCACCACCCTAACCACTAGGCTACTCCTCCACTGGCACCATTCCATGTAGAAGCCTGCCCTTGCATGTATGTGCAGGACGTCAGACTCACAGAAACAGAAGCCTGCGCGGCCGCATTCACAGCCGCATTGCTGATCTGCAAGGGCCGACTTCTACATGGAATGTTGCTAGTGGAATAGCAACATTCCATGTAGAATCTCAAATAGGGAAAGGGAACTGGGACTTCATATGCTGCCTTTCTGTGGGGTTTACATAGTATATACAGGTACTTATTTGTACCTGGGGCAATGGAGGGTTATGTGACTTGCCCAGAGTCACAAGGAGCTGCCTGTGCCAGGAATTGAACTCAGTTCCTCAGTTCCCCAGGACCAAAGTCCACCACCCTAACCACTAGGCCACTCCTCCACTCCTGATAAACTCCAGGGGATGTACAGGGGACATTTTTTTTTTCTTTTAAATTTTCATCTTTTTTTTTTCTTTTGGATTGTTGATTGTTTTGCTATGAATTCATTACATGCCAGTGAACACTAAGAAACAATACAGAACAAAACAAAATGCCAGATTACTGACCACTCATACAGGAGTGGAGGAGCAGCGTGCTGAGAACCAGGGAAATCCAGTTCAGATCCTACCAATGCTCATTGTGCCTTAGGCAAGTCAGTTAGGAACATTAAGAATAGCCAAACTAGGTCAGACCGATGGCCCATTTAGCCCAAAATCCTGCTTCCAAGAGACAATGGACTTTTCCTCCAGAAACTTATCCAAAGCTTTTTTTAATCCCAGATACGCTGCTATTACCACACCCTCCGGCAACGAGTTCCAGAGCTTAACTATTCTATTTGTTTTAAAAGTATTTCCATGTATTTCATCGCGTGTCCCCTGGTCTTTGTACTTTTTGAAAGAGTGAAAAATTGATCCACTTTTACCCGTTCTACACCACTCAGGATTTTGTAGATCTCAATCATATCTCGCCTTAGCCATCTCTTTCCAAGCTGAAGAGCCCAAACCCCTTTAGCTTTTCCTCATATGAGAGGAGTTCCATCACCTTTATCATTTTGGTTGATCTTCTTTCAACCTCTTCTAATTCTGCTATATCTTTTTTTGAGATACGGTGACCAGAATTGAATGCAATACTCAGTGCCGTAGCGAGGGCTAATGGCACCCGGGGCGGGTCGCAGCTGCGCACCACCCCCCCGGGTGCAGCACGGCGCACCCCCCCCCCCCCCCCGGAGCGCATTCTTACCTGCAGGAGGGCCGATCTGCCCCGAGTGCACGTCACTCAGAGCTGCGTCGGCCCCGCTGGTTCCCTGCTCTCTCTGCCCTGGAACAGGAAGTAACCTGTTCCGAGGCAGAGAGAGCAGGGAACCAGCAATACTCAAGGTGAGGTTGCACCATGGAGCAATTCAGAGGCATTATAATATTCTTGGTCTTATTTAGCATCTCTTTCCTAATAATTCCTAGCATCCTGTTTGTTTTCTTGGCTGCTGCCACACACTGGGCAGAAGATTTCAGCATACTGTTTACAATGACACTGTCAGGAAGTGAGTGATATAGGAGCAGAAAATACTCCCACACTGGTGTGGTTCAGCCCCCTTTCGGCAGGTGATGCTAGTATGCCAAGGCAAAGGCTGAGCCTGAGTCAGTGGGGTGGAGCTCAGGCCAGGAGGAAGCTAAACGCCCTGAGGCTGCACAGATCAGGGAGCTCCCATACAGATGATTCCACCAGGGAGGCACCTTGATGCAGAGGCCCAGGGAAGAGCTTAAGGAGGCCCTGATACAGTGGCCCAGAGCGCAGACCTGCCAGGTCTCCCGCAGTCCTGTCAAAGCGGGAAAGTCTCCCGCTGAGACACACTGCTGGGTCAGGGGAGCTGTCTTGCACATTTTTCCCACTGTGCCACTGCTTCTCCTGATGAGCAGCAGCAGCGGCAAGACAATAAAAAAAAGCAAGCTCAGGGCCACAGCCTTCAGGTATGTGCAGTCCGTCCCCTGCCCTGCTCATATATCAACTTCCCTTTCCAGGGCAGAGGACCAACAGTGCATGCCTGAAGGCTTTGGCCCCATGCTTGCTTTTTTTGTTGTTTTGCTGTGCCATGTCAAATGCACAGAGAGAGGGACAGGAGGTGCTGAAGCAATGGAGAGAGCAGAGGGGAGATAAAATGATGGAAGAGTGGGGATGCTGGATGGAAGAGGGGTACAGAGAGAGAAAGAGAGTGAGTGATGATGAGAGGAAAGATAGGGAGAGAAAGAGGGGAAATGGAAAAGGGCTGGGAAGAAGGAGAAAGGGGGAGACCCTTGCTGGATGGATGGAGAAAGAGGGGAGATGCTGGATGGAAGGGTAGGGTGAGAAAGAGGAGAGATACTGGAAGGATGGGGGAGGAAAGGGAACACACTGAATGAAAAAGGGTAGAGACACTGGATGGATCAGGAGAGAGGGTAGATGTTGGATGTAAGGATGAGAAGAGAAAGAGAGGAGAAGCTGGATGGAAGGGTAGGGAGTGAAAAAGGGAAGACACTGGATGGAAGGGTAGGAAGAGAAAAAGGGAGGATGTTGCATGGAAGGGTAGGAAGAGAAAAAGGGAGGACGCTGCATGGAAGGGTAGGAAGAGAAAAAGGGAGGACGCTGCATGGAAGGGTAGGGAGAGAAAGAGGAGAGATACTGGAAGGATGGGGGAGGAAAGGGAACACACTGAATGAAAAAGGGTAGAGACACTGGATGGATCAGAAGAGAGGGTAGATGTTGGATGTAAGGATGAGAAGAGAAAGAGAGGAGAAGCTGGATGGAAGGGTAGGAAGAGAAAAAGGGAGGATGTTGCATGGAAGGGTAGGAAGAGAAAAAGGGAGGACGCTGCATGGAAGGGTAGGGAGAGAAAGAGGAGACACTGGATGGAAGAATGCAGAAAGAGGGGGAGACACTGCAAGGATCGGAAGAAAAAGAGGGGAGATGCTGGATGGGAAGGGGATAGAGTTAGTGAAAAACGGGAGAATAAGAGGAAGGGGCATAGGGGTGAACAATGGTGAGAAAAAGATGAAAAGCCATAGGTAGATGAAGTAAAAAGAGGGAAATTAAATACTGGATAGTAAGAATTAATTAAATCTGGACAGAGAGGCAAAGAAATGAAGAAAACAAAGAAAAAGGAGAGAGAAAAATGACAAATGGACAAGAAACCCTGGCAAGAGAATTAAGAGAAGACAAAGGAAAGCAGAATCAAGAGATTGGGAGCACAATTAGAAAAACAAAAGCAAATGGCTAGACAGCAAAGGTAGAGACAATAATTTTATTTTTAATTTAGGATAAAGTAATGTGGTAGCTGTGTTAATAAAGATTAATAAATACAAGTAAAACATAAAATAGAAAATAAGGTGTTACTTTTATATTGGACTAATTTTAATACATTTTTGACTAGCCTTCGGAGACCAACACTACTTTCCTCAGGTCAGCAGAGGATACCAGAACAGCAGTATACTGTCTTGACCTGACCTAAGGCAGGAGGATTTGGCTTCTGAAAGCTAATAGAAAAAGGTATTAGTCTAGTCCGATAAAAAGGTATCATCTTATTTTCCATTTTCAAGTGCCTGAACTGAGCATATGCGGGAGGGTTGGCATCGGCGGCTGAAGCACGCTGCCGACTGCTGCACTGCTCATACAGCATGGTAGGGGGACATGCAGTGGACCTCTTCAGCATCTCCACCAGTGATTCAACCAGTGCCACAATTCTGGAGTGGGCTTAAGCTCAAAGTGGTAGGGGGGCCAAGGCTCCTTCACAGTTATGGTGGGGGGAGGGGGGGAATAGATGCTAGATAGGGGGTGTAATAGAGTTAACTGAAACACTTCCTCTTACCCATCCCTGCTATCACTGGTATAAATAAAATATTTCTGGAATGGCCATGGGATTGAGGTGTGCCGGGGGTGGAGCCATGAGGTAGAGTGAGGCAGAGCCAAGGCAGATTGGAGCAGGGCTGAGGGCGTGTACAGTGTTGCCGGGTGGGCGGTTTTACCGCCCAATTGGGTGGTTTTCCGCAACCCGCTGCGGGAAATTTTTGCCTGCGGCGGGTTGCGGTTTTTTGAGCTTGTTTTGGGGTCTTTCCGTGGTTTTTTGAGTGGTTTTTCGGGCCACGGGGCTAGTGACGTTTTGGGCGGGGTTAGTGACGTTCTGGGCGTGGCCGATGACGGGGAGGCGGGGCCGATGACGAAGAGGCGGGGCCGATGATGGCAGGGGTGGGGGTGTCAGGGGCGGGGTTTGACTTTGGGCGGGTTTTGGGCTGGATTTGGGTGGGGAAAAAATTTTCCACCTGGCAACCCTGGGCGTGTACTATAATCTCCTTCTCAAAAGGGCCCCCTTGGCAGCTCTGGAGAAGAAGGAGTCCCCACAACCTATGATTAAGAATTGTGACCTGGGTAAGCCTCTTTTGCTACTTGTTTGACACTGATAAGCCTTGCTCTGAAGTCTGGCTCAAGCCAGTCCCTAGTACTCAGAGAAGAACTGAGAAACACTGGCAGGCTGTGTTTGGGGTGGGGCAGCCCTACCAGCCACAGGCTGTGTTCAGGCCTTGCCAGACTGAGGCCCGCTTAAGACTGCTTACTGAACTGGAAGAGGTGTTTTTTTTCCCTGTGTTCTTGGCCCTGTGATGTTAACAGCCCTCAGGATTAAATTAAATAAACACTTGTTTCATTTATAAACCTTTGTCTGGCTGTACTTTTATGAGGGCCTCCTGCCCAACTATCAGAGACACCTAGATCTTCTTCTTGAGTGCTGACTCTTAAGGTGGACGCTAGCATTGGGTAACTATGATTCGGATTATTCTTCCCAATGTACATCACTTTGCATTTGGATGCTCAGTCTTCCAATTTCCTAAAGAGTTTAAAGATGAATAATATAGGTAGAAATACAGCAAATATAAATAATATGGGGTCCTTTTACTAAGGTGCACTAATGAATACTGTACTCTGAATGATAAGATACCCATAGGAACATAATGGGCTTATTATTTAGCACAAGATAAATCATAGTAACATAGTAACATAGTAGATGACGCGTCTATTAGCATACCTTAGTAAAAGGACCCCTATATAAGTATCTCTCTATATAAAAGGCAACACCAACGTTCTATGAAGCCTCCAGCCGGAAGTGTGAAGGGGGAGAGATATCCGGTTTCCCCATGAGTGTCTGCCCCGCCCTCTCTGTAACACAAACAGTCAGTGAAGGAAAACACAGCAAAGCAGTGAAGGACTCAGAGGGGGGAGGGGAGAGAGGGCAGAGGGCAGGGACACACACACTCCCACATGCACACAGAAGAAAACCTTGCTAGCCCCCGTTTCATTTGCATCAGAAACGGGGCTTTTTTACTAGTCTTACCATAAATTACCAAGTAGTTTGACAAAAAGGTAATCGCTATTGATATATCAAGAAGGACATTTTGATATGATGTTTACGTCCGATTTTGGACGTTTTGCTCAAAACATCCAGAATCCGAGTGGAAAATATAGTGATTTTTGAAACAGCAAAACGTCTATATGTTTTTTTTCGTAAATGGTACTTGATGTTCTTGTGCTCTGTGCGTTTATCTTTTTAGTCCATCTTTGGGAAAAAAAACTGTCCAAGTGAAAAACTTACAAAATCAAGCCATTGGGATGTAGGAGGAGCCAGCATTCTTAGTACAACGGCCACACAGACATCCCAGCAGAGCTGTGGAGCATCCTAGGGGGCACTACAGTGAACTTCACATAAAAGCTCATAAGAATCTCCATACTGGGGCAGACTAAAGGAAAATGGAAATGGGACTTGATATACCGCCTTTCTGTGGTTTTTGCAACTACATTCCAAGCGGTTTACATAGTATATGCAGGTACTTATTTGTACCTTGGACAATGGAGGGTTAAGTGACTTTCCCACAGTCACAAGGGGCTACAGTGGGAACTGAACCCAGGTCCCCAGGATCAAAGTCCACTGCACTAACCACTAGGCGACTCTTCCACTCCATCAAGCTCACTATCCTGTTTCCAACAGTGGCCAGTCCAAGTCACAAGTACCTGGCAAGATTCCAGAACAGCAAAACAGATTTATGCTGCCTATCCTAGAATATGCAGTATTTCCCCCAAGTCCATCTTAATAATGGCTAATGGACTTTTATTTAGGAAATTATCCAAGCCTTTTTTAAACCATGCTAAGCTAACTGCTTTTATCACATTCTCTGGCAATGAATTCCAGAGTTTAATTACTCATTAAGTGAAGACTACTTAGTAGCTTCTTTGCGTGCCCCCTAGTTCTAGTATTTTTGGAAAGAGTAAACAAGCGATTAACATCTACCCATTCCACTCCAATCCATATTTTATAAACCTCTATCATATTACCTGTTTTTAGGCTGCTTGTATCCCCTCCCAAATTAGCATAAACCAGCCGTTCTCAACTAGAAGGGATAATAGAATCCAAAACTACAAGATAATGAGAAAGGCAATTCTTTTATTATTATCTATCAAGAGTAATTAACAATTACCAATGCTAGTTTCTCACGGGGAAGTGCAGGGGACCCAAACATGTGGTCTAACTCTGCATCTCCCCAATGTAATGCTCTGATACAGCGGTTTATATACCAGCTGTGTTAAGCAAGGCTTCAGCACTTATCCTCCTGAGAAATCATTCTGTCTTCTATTCACACCATCTATCCCACGTCACTAAATCACACATTCTTCTGTTCATCCATAATTGCACGTTTCCCATGCCAGCTTGCACACAGGAATGTCTTATCAGATATAGGTTCTTGGGCCTCACGATTTATAGCCTTTGCCCTTTTTGACTCTGCTATAGAGTGCACAACTAAGTTTATAGTGTTTACTGAGGTACCAGCAGACAGTGTGCTCTGAGGTCAACTAAGAGACACTCAAGGCCTGCTTTTACAGATCTTAACCATGGTTCATATTTCATAACTAACATTATAGAAATGATAAGTAGTAGTAATAGTAGTACTCATAATATACATACCCCTCAGCCGTCTCTTCTTCAAGCTGAAGAGCCCTAGCCGCTTTAGCCCCTTTTTTAGTCACCCTTCTCTGTACCTTTTCTAATTCCACTATCCAGCTTATAATCGAAAGAGAAAAACGCCTATATTTCGACCCAAATCGGGAGATGGGTGTTTTTCTCGCAAAGGCGACCAAATCGGTATAATCGAAAGCCAATTTTGGGCGTTTCCAACTGCACTCCGTTGCGGAAACGAATAAAGTTGACGGGGGCGTGTCGGAGGCGGGACTGGGGCTTGGTTATCAGCCGAGAAGAGATGGGCGTCTTTAGCTGATAATCGAAAAAAAAAGGCGTTTTTACCGTGATTTTGGGTCACTTTTTTTGGACCCTTTTTTTTCACAAACAAGTCTCAAAAAAGTGCCCCAACTTCCCAAATGACCACTGGAGGGAATCGAGGATGACCTCCCCGGACTCCCCCAGTGGTCACTAATCCCCTCCCACCAAAAAAAACCCACTTTAAAATCTTTTTTCCAGCCTCAAATGCCGTACCCACCTCCATGACAGCAGAATATGTTCGATCCTGTCACAGCCTTTCCCTGGGTCAGATGTGGCTCTCGGGTGCACTACAGGGTCACATCAGCATTGCACTGTGGGGGGTGTAGGGTATTGGGCTCCGTGATTTCATTAGCTTCTGTTACAATCTCACGATGTTGGTAGTTGGTAGGCTCTTCTCCCATGGTGCTTTTCCCCCTGCCTACTGAGTCAGAGTATGCCCTGTTGTGTTTCCGGTAGTCCATGAGGTAGTGGCCATTTTTGTAAGCCAGTTTTAGATCCCTTCCATGTGTTAGCCACGTTAGAGAACTTAGTTCTTACCTTGAATGTGGCTGAAAGAGGGCATTGTACAGCATTCTGCCAGCTCTGACCTGCTAATCTCACTACCAGGGAGACTCGTTGCCAGTGGTGGGGCACAACCTCTGATCTGCAGTTAACTGTGAGTAAGCGTGCTTATTCCAATAAAGGACGTTTTCGGAGAGATTAGTCTTCAGGTGTCAACTGGTGTGCCAATGTTATACAGCAGTAACAAGTCCTAGAGGCCTGCATGTATGCAGGTCCCTGGAGCACTTTTAGTGGGTACCGCAGTGCACTTCAGCCAGGTGGACCCAGACCCAGGCCCCCCCCCCCCCCACCTGTAACACTTGTGCTGGTAAATGGGAGGCCTCCAAAACCCACTGTACCCACATGTAGGTGCCCCCTTCACCCCTAAGAGCTATGGTAGTGTTGTACATTTGTGGGTAGTGGGTTTTGGGGGAGGGGGTTGGGAGCTCAGCACCCGTGGTAAGGAAGCTATGCATGTGGGAGCTTTTTCTGAAGTCCACCGCACTGACCTAGGGTGCCCAGTTGGTGTCCTGGCATATCAAGGGGGCGAGTGTATTACCAATCCTGGCCCCTCCCACGACCAAATGGCTCGGATTAGGACGTTTTTGAGCTGGGCGTTTTTAGTTTCCATTATCGCTAAAAAAAAACAAACACCCAGCTCAAAAACGTCCATTTTTTCGAAAATACGGTTCGGCCCGTCCCTTCACGGACCCGTTCTCGGAGATAAACGCCCATGGAGATAGGCGTTTCCGTTCGATTATGCCCCTCTATATCTTTTTTTGAGATGCAGTAACCAGAATTACACACAATATTCAAGGTGCGGTTGCACCATGGAGCGATACAAAGGCATTATAATGTCCTCATTTTGTTTTCCATTCCTTTCCTAATAATACCTAACATTCTATTTGCTTTCTTAGCTGCTGACACAGACTGAGCAGAGGGTTTCAACGTATCATCAACGATGACACCTAGATCCCCTTCCTGATCGGTGACTCCTAATGTGGAACCCTGCATCATGTAACTATAGCATCACTTTGCACTTGCTTACATTAAACATCATCTGCCATTTGGATGCCCAGTCCTCTTGTGGGATGTAACAAAGCAATCCTCAAATAGGGTGGGATTCCGATACAGCTACAGAAAGAACCAGTGCTCCAAGGGAAGTCTCTTCTTGCGCTGAAACATCCACGTGATAATGTTTAGAAAATGTATGCAATGAAGACCAGGTAGCTGATCTACAGATATCTTCCAGAGAAAAAATGTGAGACTCTGCCGAAGAAGTAGACTGAGCCCCATAGGCGCCGACTCCGTGGGTCCTGTGGGTGCTTGAGCACCCCCAATATTCCACCCACCGGACGTTCCCTCCCTCCCTCCGTCTGAGTTCCAGGGTCGTTGTCCCTCCCTCCCTTCGAGTTCCAGGTCCCCTCCCTCCCTCCGAATTTTAAAAGTCATCTCTTGACTTGACTTACCTCGTCGAGGAAGTGTTACGGCGGCTGGCAGCAGCGCCAGTAAAATGCGTGCAGGCTCGGTCCTTCTCTCTGAGCTCTGGTCCTGCCCTTGCAGAAACAGGAAATGAGGGCGGGACCAGAGCTCAGAGAGAAGGGCCGAGCCTGCACACATTTTACCAGTGCTGCTGCCTGCCACCGTAACCCGTCCTCGATGAAGTAAGTCAAGTCAAGAGATGACTTTTAAAATTCGGAGGGAGGGAGGGGACCTGGAACTCGAAGGAAAGGAGGAAGGGAGGGAGGAACGACGACCCTGGAACTCGGAGGGAGGGACGGACGACGACCCTGGGAGGGAGGGAGAGAGAGAGGGGGGACCCTGTGGAACTGGGAGGGAGAGGGGACCCTGTGGAACTCGGAGGGAGGGGGGAGGACTGACCCTGGAATTGGGAGGGAGGGAGGGGGGACCCTGTGGAACTCAGAGGGGGGACCCTGTGGAACTCAGAGGGACCCTGTGGAATTCGGAGGGGGGGACCCTGTGGAACTCGGAAGGACCCTGTGGAACTCGGAGGGAGGGAGAGAGGACCCTGTGGAACTCAGAGGGAGGGGGGACCCTGTGGAACTCAGAGGGGGGGTCCTGTGGAACTCAGAGGGGGGGCCCTGTGGAACTCGAGGGAGGGGGACCCTGTGGAACTCGGAGGGGGGAGGGAGGACCCTGTGGAACTCGGAGGGAGGGAGGGAGGGAGGGGGGACCCTATGGAACTCGGAGGGAGGGAGGGAGGGAGGGAGGGAGGGAGGTGGGACTGTGAAACTCAGAGGGAGGGAGGGGGAACCCTGTGGAACTCGGAGGGGGAAGGACCCTGGAACTCGGAGGGAGGGAGGACCCTGGAACTCGGAGGGAGGGACTCTGGAACTCGGGGGGGGGAAGGAAAGGAGAGAGGGAGGGAGGGGGGCCTGGAACTCAGAGGAAGGGAGGGAGGGTCCTGGAACTCAGAGGGAGGTGGAGGGGGGACGAGGGGGAGGGGGAATGCGCCACCGGTAAAAAAAAAAAAATTTCAGCACCCCCAATCATTTTGAAAAGTTGGCTCCTATGCTGAGCCCTAACAGAGGGCACCCAAAGATTATGTGGAGGAGACTTTCCCGCGAACACATACACCAAGGCAACAGCCTCCCTAATCCATCAAGCATTGGTAGCCTTAGAAGCTGCTGTGCCTGGATTAGGACCCCCGAAGAGAACAAAGAGGTGATCTGAGCGATGGAAATCATTTGTGGTCTGAAGATACAGAAGAAGCACTCAGCGAATGTCAAGATAATAAAGGAGGTGGAACTCTTTGGTATAATCCTCCTCCAGAAACAACGGGAGAAATAAGGGCAGGTTTAAATGGAAGGAAGACACCACCTTGGGCAGAAAGGAAGGAACCAGACGGATAGTGACCCTGGCCTCTGTAAAAGAGAAAAGGATCTCTACAGGACAAGGCCTGGATCTCAGAAATGTGCTGTGCTGACAAAATTGCTACCAGAAACACCGACTTCAAGGTGAAATCTTTCAAAGTTGCCTTATGAAGAGGCTCGAAGGGAGCCTGCTGGTGGTCTTAAAAAACCATATTGAGGTTCCATTCCGGAGAGGGATACTGCAGCAGAGGCTTTAAGCCACTAAGCCCCTTCAAATAAACATACCACATCTGGATGTGCTGCTAAGGAAGAATTTTGCAGCTGACCACAGATACAATTCAAGGCCGCTGTGTGAACCTTCAGGGAGTTGTAAACCTGACCATTCAAAAGGCCATCCTGCCTAAAGGCCAAGATCTGTGGCAAGGAAGACTGAAGGGGCGAAATCACCCACTGAGAGCACCAAGACTCAAACTCTCCAAACCCTGGCATAACCAGATGAGGTGCTTTTGCGCCTGCAACAAGGTAATAATAATTGAATTGGAATATCCGTTCTTTCTGAACTTCGACCTCCAAGAGCCAGGCCGTAAGACCAAAATGGGACAGATCATCCATTTGAATTCGACCCTGACAAAGAAGGGCCGGATGAGGGAGCAAGCACCATCAGGTGAATGAGATCGACAGACCATGGCCTCCTTGGCCAATGTCGGGCAATCAGGACCACCAGACCTGGATGAAGCATAACTCTGTGGAGAACCCTGCCTATGGCTGATGAAGAGCGTCCAGGTCTTTGTAAATCTAGATACACTACATCAACCAGCTCACCTTTATCCACATATTTATTGATGTCTTCAAAGAAATGAAGAAAATTGGTGAGGCAAGATTTCCCTTGGCTGAAACCATGATGACTGTGTCCCATTAAATCATATTACATAAGTGTTGCCACACTGGGACAGACCGAAGGTCCATCAAGCCCAGCAGCCTGTTTCCAACAGTGGCCAATCCAGGTTACAAGTACCTGGCAAGATCCAAAAACAGTATAATACATTTTATGCTGCTTATCCTATAAATAAGAAGTGGATTTTCCCCAAGTCCATCTTAATAATGGCTTATGGACTTTTCTTTTAGGAAGCGAGCCACACCTTTTTTTTAAACCCCGCTGCTAACTGCTTTTACCATATTCTCTGGCAACAAATTCCAGAGTTTAATTACATACTGAGTGAAGAAATATTTTTTCCGATTTGTTTTAGATGTACTACTTTATTTTAAATTTACTACTTTGTAGCTTCATTGTGTGCCCCTAGTCCTAGTATTTTTGGAAAAAGTAAACAAGCAATTCACGTCTACCCGTTCCACTCCACTCATTATTTTATAGACTGCTATTATATATCCCCTCAGCTGTCTTTTCTCCAAGCTGAACAGCCCTAGCTGTTTTAGCCTTTCCTCATAGGGAAGTCATCCCATCCCCTTTATAATTTCCGTTGCCCTTTTCTGTACCTTTTCTAATTCCACTATGGGGCTCATTTTCAAAGCACTTAGCCTTCCAAAGTTTCATAGGTTTCTATAGAACTTTGGAAGGCTAAGAAGTGCTTTGAAAATACGCCTCTATATCTTTTTTGAGATGCAGTGACCAGAATTGCACACAACACATAGTATTCAAGGTGCTGTCGCACCATGGAGCGATACAAAGGCATTATTTATTTTTGTTACATTTGTACCCCGCGCTTTCCCACTCACGGCAGACTCAATGTGGCTTACATGGGGCGATGGAGGGTTAAGTGACTTGCCCAGAGTCACAAGGAGCTGCCTGTGCCTGAAGTGGGAATCAAACTCAGTTCCCCAGGACCAAAGTCCACCACCCTAACCACTAGGCCACGCCTCCACTCTAATGTCCTTATTTTTGTTTTCCATTCCTTTCCTAATAATACCTAACATTTGCTTTCTTAACCTCTGCCGAACACTGAGTAGAAGGTTTTAATGTATCATCAACAATGCCATCTAGATCCCTTTCCTGGTCAGTGACTCCTAATGTGGAACCTTGCATCACGCAACTATAGTTTGGGTTCCTTTTTCTTACATGCATCACTTTGCACTTGCTCACATTAAACGCCATCTGCCATTTGGATGCCCAGTCTTCCAGTCTCGTAATCCTCTTGAGATTTAACAACTTTGAATAACTTTGTGTCGTCAGCAAATTTAATTACCTCACTAGTTATTCCCATCTCGAGATAATTTATAAATATGTTAAAAGGCAGCTGTCCCAGCACAGACCCCTGGGGAACCCCACTATCTTCCCTTCTCCATTTTGTTCCATAGTTTTATTCTTTATAATAGTTTCCACTATGTTATCCGGCACTAACGTCAGGCTTACTGGTCTGTAATTTCCCAGATCACCCCTGAACCCTTTTTAAAAATCAGCATCATACTGGCCACCCTCCAATCTTCAGGTACTACAGACGACTTGAACGACAGGTTACAGATTACTAACAACAGATCAGCAATTTCATATTTGAGTTCTTTCAGTACCCTTGGCTGCATGCTATCAAGTCCACGTGATTTACTACTTTTTAATTTGTCAATTTGGCTCCGTACATCGTCCAGGTTTATCGAGATTTCTTTCAGTTCCTCCGCATCATCAGTGAAGGAAGGTGAATGGTGAAGTACCATAGGGATATGGACCAGTGCTTTTTAACATATTTATAAATGATCTTGAAATAGGAATAACATGTGAAGTGATCAGATTTACAGATGACAAAATTATTCAAAGTTGGTAAATCTCATGCGAACTGTGAAAGATTATTGGAGGGAGACTGGAAGACCGGACATCCAACTTACAGATGACATTTAATGTGAAAAGTGGAAAGTGGGATATTTGATGGGGGCAAGATGGCAACTGAGACAGACGTGTGTACCTGAGCTCCTGCTTCTCTAGAGGTAGGCATGGGTTGTCAGGTGTGTTTCCCCATGTTCTATGGGGAAATGGAAGGCCAAAACTAGGGGTGTTCCTCCTAGCTCCAGAGGAAGTCTTGGCCCAAAGCAGCTAACGCTTGACAAGTTTGGAGTTCAACCGCAGGAGGTGATTGCACCTGCTTCAGTCAGGTCTGTGGGGTCTACTTAGGACCACAGTATGGAGGGCATGCCACTAAGCCTTCCGCTACAGGCTGTCCCTCCAAGACCCGGAAGCAGCTTGGTGACAACGGAGATGCTGAAGCAATGGAAGCTGTAGGAGGTGCCCAAGCTTACAGAGGTTGGAGGGGATCTGCTTGCTGCCTCATCGCCAAATATGTCAGCTTGTGAAGCAGGAAGGGCTGGGGTTCAGTTTTTGATCATGCCCAAAGGTATAGTTTCTTCATTGGGCCTTGGAGCGTTGGAAAAACCAGCAGTGGTGATGCTGGAGTCCTTGTGGGATGCTATCCAGGGAGTGCAGTCTTCTCTTCTCCAAGTGTCTAAATCTTGTGGAAATGAAGTATTGTTATTGAAATGGAACTATCAGACTTTGTCTCAGGATTTGGGGCAACAGGTATCCAGAAGAGGAGGTGAAGAAACTACAGAGCTTTGTGACTCTCAAACAGAGAAATATTCAGGCTCGAATATTTGGATAATTTTGTCAGAAGGAATAATTTGAGATTTCCTAATTTTCCAAAATCTCCTTTAATTCCTGCGATAGGTATGTTGAAAAAGTATTTTCTTGAGATATTGGGGGTTCCGGCTGAGGGCTTCTCTCCTCCCCCCAATAGTCAAAGCCCAGTATCTGTCTCGTGTTTGAAAGGATCTCTACTGATCAACCTCAGCCTGACTTAAACCTCGCTGAGTTTTTGGAAAGTTTGTTGGAACTTATAACTGAACAAACTACTCTTATGGTGACTTTTGCCCTTGAACCAGACACAAATAATATATTTTGCCTATGTCATCATATGAAAGCAAAGATTTTGGTGTTGGCTATCCAAGTTTTTCTTGATTTAGCAAGAGACACTCAGAGAAGAAGATGGGAATTCTTGGGCTTATGGCCTAGTCCTGACCATGGTGATGTTTTGTTCTAAAATTTTCCTGTAGATGTATGGTGTCTTCAAATCCTGCCATCCCATTCTTGCTCAAATTGCACTGGCTCCCCTGTAAGGCCAGAGTGGAGTTCAAACTTCTTACCATGATTTTCAAATGCCTATATGGGATGGCCCCAGAATATACAATCCTTTGTAAGAATTTATCAACCAAGAAGATCCATTAGATCCTTAACTGACATCAGACTAGTACCCCCCAACAAACACAAATGTCTCAAAAAAACATTTAACTCAATGAGAAAAGGAACAGAGAAAGGCGACCAAAATGATTGGATGGATGGAACTCTCATATGAAGAAAGGCTAAAGGGGTAAGGGCTGTTCAGTTTGAAGAAGAGACAGCTGAAGAGGGATATGATAGAGGTCTATAAAATTCTTAGTGGAATAGAACAGGTAAACACAAATCATTTGTATACTCTTTCAAAAAGTACAAAGACTTGAGGAGAAAATATCAATGCATAATTAGGCTCTGGAACTCGCTGCTAGATGATGTGGTAAAATGAATTAATAATATGGCTGTGTGTAAAAAAGATTTAGGACCTGGAAATAGCACTATTTATTCCTCAGCATATGTAGTATGGAACCTTGCTACTTTTTCGGATTCTGTGGATCCTGGATTGGCCACTATTAGAAACAGGGTACTGGGCTAGATGGAATTTTGGTCTGATGTAGGATGACAATTCTTAACTCTGTTATCTTCCAAGATAATCCCTGCTTGTAAAAGAACCAGGCTGGCCTGCAGGAGGAAGGGGTTTCAAACCCAAAGATGTCACGAACTCTTGCTTAGCAACAGGTCCTGAATCATTCAGATTATAGGACTGCCACCTTATATCTATTGTTCTTTGCCCCACTGGGGAAAAACTAACTATAAACTATAACTGATACACATTGGGAAGAATAATCCAAATTATTGTTACCTGATGCTAGGGTCCACTTTGAGAGTCAGCACACAAGAAAAAGATCTAGCTGTCATTGTAGACAATATGCTGAAATCTTCCGCCCAGTGTGTGGCGGCGGTGTCCAAAAAAGCACACAGGAAGTTAGGAATTATTGGGAAAGAGATAAGACCAAGAGTATTATAATGCCTCCATATCGCTCCATGCCGTGAGCTCACCTTGAGTATTGCATTCAATTCTGGTTGCTGTATCTCAAAAAAGTATAGCAGAATTAAAAAAGAGTCAAAGAGCAACCAAAATGATAAAGGGGATGGAATTCCTCTCATATGAAGAAAGGCTAAAGGTTAGGGCTCTTCAGCTTAGAAAAAAAAGACGGCTGAGGGGAGATATGATCGAGGTCTACATAAAAGTGAAATAATTTTTTACTCTTTCAAAAAGTATAAAGACTAGGGGACACTCAATGAAGTTACATGGAAATGCTTTTAAAACAAATAGGAGGAAATATTTTTTTACTGCAACAAATAGTTAAGCTCGGGAACTTGTTGCCAGAGGTTGTGGTAATAGCTGTTAGCATATCTGGGTTTTTAAAAAAGCTTGGACTGTTGGGTTTCTACCAGGTATTTGTGACCTGGATTGGCCACTGTTGGAGACAGGATACTGATACTGAACTACATGGACCATTGGTCTGACCCAGTATGGCTATTCTTATGTAAACCTATGCATGAAGAGGGAACACAACAAAACACAGTTAGCCCTGTTTGATTAACTAGGCAGCGGTAGCTATTTATTTATTTATTGCATTTGTATCCCACATTTTCCCACCTCTTTGCGGGCTCAGTGTGGCTTACAATAAGATATGAATAGTAGAAATACATTTGTAACAAATTGGATGTGGAATACATTGTGCAGAGTTGTGCGAGACATTCGATTATCATTAGGAATATAACAATGGGACATCAACATAGAAACATTGGGAGGAGACAGTGGGACAATTGATTACGGGATGAGGGATCTGAAGTGGATGTATGTTGCATTGATGAACAGTGAGTATGGACTCTATGTGTTTTGGTTCTTTCCGTAAGTTTGTTCAAACAGGTAAGTCTTCAGTAGTTTTCGGAAGGAAGCTTCTTCGTTAATCATTCTTAGGTTGCGCGGTAGTGTATTCCAGGCCTGCGTGCTCATGTGGGAAAAGGTTGACGCGTGTAGCGTCTTGTATTTCAGGCCCTTGCAAGTGGGGAAGTGGAGGTTGAGGTATGTTCGGGATGACCTTTTAGCGTTTCTGGGTGGTAGGTCTATTAAATCAGACATGTACGCTGGGGCTTCGCTGTAGATGATCTTATGGACTAGTGTGCAAACTTTAAAAGTAACGCGTTCCTTAAGTGGAAGCCAATGTAATTTCTCTCGTAGTGGTTTCGCCCTTTCGTATCTTGGTTTTCCGAGGATGAGCCTGGCTGCTGTGTTCTGGGCTGTTTGAAGTTTCCTCATTATTTGCTCTTTGCAGCCCGCATATAGTGAGTTGCAGTAATCCAGGTGGCTGAGGACGAGGGATTGCACTAGGCTGCGGAAGACGAATCTTGGAAAGAATGGTCTTATCCTTTTCAATTTCCACATGCCGTAGAACATCTTCTTGGTTGTATTGTTTGCGTGGGTTTCGAGTGTTAGGTGGCGGTCGATAGTGACTCCAAGGATTTTTAGCGTTTCTGAGACTGGGAGGTTTAGGGTTGGTGTGTTTATAGCGCTGAATTCATTTGTGTTGTATTGGGAGGTGAGTATCAGGCATCGGGTTTTTTCTGCGTTTAATTTCAGGCGGAATGCGTCTGCCCATGTGTTCATGACGTGTAGACTTTGATTGATTTCGTTGGAGATTTCTTTGGTGTCTTGTTTGAATGGGATGTATATTGTTACATCATCGGCGTATATATACGGGTTAAGGTTATGTTTTGATAACAGTTTTGCTAGCTATACTATGTTGATCATTTTCAAAGTACATAGACTTACAAAGTTACATGGATGCTATTTTCAAAGCACTTTGACTTACAAAGTTCCGTAGTAACTTATGAAACTTTGGAAGTCTAAATGCTTTGAAAATGAGCGTCTTTATTACTACTGCTTATTAAGAGGCAACAGAATGGGGTTAGGGCCATACTAGCCCTACCATTATTTTGCCCAACACATCAGTAACTAAAGAGCTTGGGGGGGGGGGGGGGGGGGGGAGGGGAAGCAAGAGACTGGCTTCAACCAAAAGATGTTTCACCACCACTACTGATCACCAGGTAACATAGTAGATGACGGCAGAAAAAGACCTGCACGGTCCATGCAGTCTGCCCAAAAAGATAAATTGATTCCACACACCCCCTCCCCCCCAGAGCAAATATCACCTGAAGAGTGTACAGGCTGAATCTAGGTCACACAGAACTGATCTCCAACTGTATGGGGTTATGGTTTTTAACTGTAATTCTCCTAAGCCCACACCTCTCCTCAGGCCTACAGGGCCCTTCATTAGGACCCGCTTTTTTTCTCAAAAAAAAAAAGAAAAAAGTGACTGTGTTAGAATACACAAATACATCAACGCATCACAGAACATCGTTCATGTATTAAATTAAACAGAAGAGGCGCTCCATTAGTGGGACATTGTCAAGAAAAAGCACACATTTGATTCGCTGAGATGCTTTGTGTTGGATCATGTTCCATATAATTCATGTGGAGGAGATAGGAATAAAATACTTATTAGAAAGGAACAGAAGTGGATATATGTTTTACAATCATTAGAACCAAGAGGATTGAATTCACAAATAGAATGGTCTGCATTTTTTTAAAAAAATTTTTTGAAATATACTTTGAACCTTTAGTGTTTTTGAATCTTTATTCTGAGGTAATAATAGAGTGAGAAATGAGTTACCATGGACCCTATTAGGGTTAGATTGAAGTCAATTAAGACTATAAATGAGAGCAACTTCTTCCGGGTAAAATTTTCACTACCGGTGTCAGATGAATAGGAGACGCCATATTTGAAGGTTGGTAGTTAGATATTGTATCAGTTTAAGAATATAATATATTCAGTCTTTTATATGAAAATGATGTGATATCCATTTGTTTAATTGTAGATATCGTGAATTATGATCTGCCATTTGTTACTTGGCCCCCTGAAGAAGCATAAAACATAAATATGTAGCGAAACGGAGAGCCCCGTAGGGCAGAGTAAAAAAGCTAAGTAACATTATTATTTAACTTGATATTGAAAATAATCACGATCATAACATGGAGATTGAACAATGAAAGAATAATTTTGTCATTATAATAAAGAGAGGTGGAGTTTTTTAAGACCAAGGATTATAACGGAGTCCTTGAACAAGCAGACGATCAAATCGATTGAAAAATTGAATATAAATATCGTCAAGCTGGGACTGATGAGGTCTTTTTTCTCCATTTCTTTTGGAATGAAAATTAATTAAAAAGATTATTAAAAAGATAAATAAATCAAAATTAGAGAAAAAGATATCACATCGTGTATAGATTTAAGTCTACATGAAGATTCAGCTTGTTATTTGACTGTGTTAGAATACAAACATTAAAAAAAAAGAAGAAGAAGGCCTACGAAGACCTTACACGAACCACCCTTTCTTTCTGTTTCAGCTACATTACATTAAAGGCGCAACGCAATTCGTCATCAGCCACCCTCAACCAAGAAAACTATATTTCCCGGCGTGCAAGGCATGCATTTCCTGCTTTTGCGTCACTTCCGGGGTTCCACTTCCGGGATGAGTGAGGCGGAGGAGTGTGGTTGACTGCCGGATTGTGTTTAGCCTCGGTGTGGTGGGCTGGCGGAGCTCCGGCGTGGTCTCTGCTTCCAGCTCCAGCGGGAGAATGGAGGCCGTGCCCCGCATGCCCATGATCTGCCTGGACCTGAAGGAGGCTGGGGAATTCGGCTTTAAGCAGGCCGTGAAGCAGGTGAGGAGGAGGAAGAGGAGATTTGGGCCGCGGGGTTTGAGTGGAGGGGTGCTGTGGGTCGTGTAGGAAGGAACGAGGAATGCGAGAAGTTTTCGTGGCCACCAGGTGGACACTGCGGGAGCCCCCGAGCCTCGGCTGTCACCCATATCTGAGAGACCAGAGTCACACGACTGTGGTCACCAATCACTGAGCGAGGCATGAACCACCGACAGGTCACGTGATCCGCACGTCACTAGTCACCGACGCTCCTCGGATTTCACGCGTTCGTTTGACATTCTACTTTTTTTTGCCGATGGCATCAATTCTGATATAATCATTAAATCAAAACACATAATGATTGGTCACATGACGCTTGCGTCACCATGCAACTGCTGATGGGATCACATGATCCGTGTGCAACCAATCACTGACCAAGGGGCCCACCACCGATACTTACAAAAGAAAGGCTTGTCACAGTCGAGACACCTACGTCCTGGTGGCGGCGGCAGATTTAGATAGGTTGCTGTTTCGTGCAAAAAATAGAGAGGTGTGGTAGCCGTGTTAGTCCACTCTTAAGGTTATCAATAGGAATAAAATAAAACATGGAAAAGATACCTTTTTTATTGGACATAACTTAATACATTTCTTGATTAGCTTTCGAAAGTTGCCCTTCTTCGTCAGATCGGAAATAAGCAAAAAATAAAATGGAGGGTCATGTGATAAAAGTACAGTATTAAGTGAAGTTCTTTGTAGAAAATGCCAGATACATAGTAACATAGTAAATGATGGCAGAAAAAGACCTGCCCAATAAGATAAACTCACATGTGTCATTTTTTGTGTATACCTTACCTTGATTTGTACCTGTCCTTTTCCGGGCACAGACCGTATAAGTCTGCCCAGCACTATCCCCGCCTCCCAACCACCAGCCCCGCCTCCCACCACCGGTTGTGGCACAGACTGTATAAGTCTGCCCAGCACTATCCCCGCTTCCCAACCACCAGGCCCGCCTCCCACCACCAGCTCTGGCACAGACTGTATAAGTCTGCCCAGCACCATCTCCGTCTCCCGCCACCGGCTTTGCCACCCAATCTCGTCTAAGCTCTTTAGGATCCAATCCTTCTGAGCAGGATTCCTTTATGTTTATCCCACGCATGTTTGAATTCCGTTACCGTTTTCGTTTCCACCACCTCCCGCGGGAGGGCATTCCAATCATCCACCACTCTCTCCGTGAAAAAATACTTCCTGACATTTTGTAAGCTCTATTGAGCAGGGACTGTCTCTCTGTGTCAGGTGTTCAGCGCTGCGTGCGTCTGGTAGCACTATACAAATGCTAATAATAATAATTTGTCAGGTGGCCAACCAGTTAGATAAGGCGATGGTAAAAAGGTAGAAATATGCTTGGGTGCCTAGGCAGAGGAAGGTCTAACATTGCCTTTGTATAAGCCTGGTGAAACAATTCGGGGACCCTTTTACTAAGCTGTGGTAAATGCTAGTGTGCACTTACTGCATTTTAAAAATGGCTTAGTGCTTGACGCAATCAGGTGACCTGCAGTAAGTTCCAAGTTGGCATGTGCTAATTATGTGGTGTGCTTCTCAAGCTGTTTATAAATTCTTTCCATTGTAAACGGTGCAGTATCCACTCCTTTCCCAGATATTCCTTTGGCATCCGACCACAGTCCTCCAGGATTTTTCTCCGTGAACACCGTAGAGAAGTAATTGTTTAGCACGTTCACTTTATCCTCATCACCTTCCATATAGCCATTCTCATTATCTTTCAGTCTTTCAATTCCATTCCTTTCTTTTCTCCTTTCTCCTTGTCACCTCTTTTTACATCTTTAGCCATTTTTTCTTCCGCTTATACTTTCGCTAGCGTATTTCCCTCTTTCTTTGAGTTTAATCCAATAACCCCTTTCCTGATCCTCTCATTGCGTTCTTTTGTATTTCTTGAACAAATCCTCTTTTACTCGTATTTTTCCAGCTATTTATTTGGCAAACCATATAGGCTTCCTGTTTCTTTTGTTTTTGTTTACTTTCCTTGCGTAAAGATCAGTTGCCATATTTATAGCAGCCTTTAGTTTTGACCACTGATTTTTCACTTCTCCAACGCCTTCCCATGCCAACAGCTCCTTCAGGTATTCCCCCATTTTATCCAGTTCTTTGAGTTTTGTGTGTCCTCATTCCACCTTTGCCCTTATATCAAACCATATCGTGTGATGATCACTATTACATAGGTGGTCACCCACCTGGATATTGGACATACTTCCTCCATTCATGAGCACTAGAGTCAGCATTGACGCTTCCCTTGTGGGTTCCGTCACCATTTGTCTGAGTAAGGCACTTTGACAGGCGTCCGCAATATCCGTACTTCTTTCTGATTCTGCAGACGAGATGTTCCAGTCCACACCAGACAAGTTGAAATCTCCCAACAGTAGCACCTCCACTTTCATACAGATCTTTTGAATATCTTCTATCAGATCCTTGTCTTCTCGGTTTGTGCCGGAGGTCAGTAGATAACCCGTGTGTGGATACAGGTTCCATCTTCTCTTTCCAGGACGATCCATAAATCTTCTTCCTGGAAAGACAAGTCTGACTTGGATGTCATATCGAAAATGCCCTGCCATGTAACTTTGTAAATCTAAGTGTTTTCAAAATACGCCTCCATGTACCTTTATAAATGGTCTGCAAATAGGTTACTTTAAAAAAATAAATAAATAAAATTACCCCTTTATCAGTGCTTAGGCAGACTGGTTAGGTCACATTGAGTAGTATTTTCAAAGCACTTAGACTTACAAAGTTGCATTGTAATTTATGGATCTTTGTAATTCTAAGTGCTTTGAAAATGAGCCCCCATGGTCTTTATACAGCATTAGTTTGTATCATAGCGACATGGTCTAATGAGTCCGATGCCTGAGAGAGGGCTATATTAATTATAATGTGTTCAGAAGGATTAGCAAAAACGGAAAATGAAGAAATGTTACTCTTTATGTAAGACGGTAGTACTAAATCAACTGAAATGTAGGAGGTCTGGGAGAAGAGAACTTAAAGCTCTTGGAAAGGGGTTATGTTTCCTTTTTCTACGGTGAGTGATGTACAGACCTCTGGTGTAGGTATGAGACCTCTTTTTAGTGACTCGTTAGCTGTTTTATTTGTAAATGTTCAGTTTGTATAAATTAAGGACTACCTTGATACAGAAAACATATAAAATACTCCATTAAGTGGTGCCTCAGGGGTCGGTACTGGGACCAATTCTGTTTATATTTGTGAGAGACATTGCTGAAGGGTTAGAAGGAAAAGTTTGCTATTTTGAGGATGACACGAAGATAGCCAATAGAGTGGATATCCTGGAGGGAATAAAAACCATGCGAAGAGATATCCAAACATTAAAAGAATGGTCAAGGGTCTGGCAGTTAAAATTTAATGCAAAGAAGTGCAGAGTGATGCACTTGGGGTGCAGAAATCTAAAGGAGATGTATCTGATAGGAGAAGTGAGATTAATAAGCTTACTCAGGAGAGGGACCTTGCTATGATGGTGTTGAGGATATCTCAAGGTGACGATTTAGTGTGACAAGGTGGTGGCCACAGCCAGAAGGATGCTAGACTGCTTAGAGAGGGGTATAACCCGCAGAAGAATGGAGGTGTTGATGCCCCTGTACAAGTCACTAGTGAGGCCCCACTTGGAGTACTGTATTCAGTTTTGCAGGCCGTATCTTGCTAAGAATGGAAAAAAAAACCTGGAATCGGTTCAGAGAAAAGCGATGAAAATGTTATGGGGTTTGCATAGCAAGATGTAGTATGAGGAGAGACTTCATGACCTGGACATGTATACCCTGGAGGAAAAGTATTAATCTATAAGCAAACCTTTTCCAGAGACAGGAAGGTGGTAGAACTAGAGGAGATGAATTGAGGTTGAAAGGGGGCTGACTCAGGTATAATGTCAGGAAGTATTTTTTTTCACTGAGAGGGTGGTAGATACCTGGCATGCCCTCCTGCAGTAGGTGGTGGAGATGAAAACAATAACGGAATTTAAAAATGCATGGGATAAACACAGTGGAATCCTTTTTAGAAGGAATGTGTCCAAAGAAGCTTAGCGGTGATCAGGTGGTCACACCAGTAATTGAGAAGCAAAGCCAGTGCTGGGCAGACTTCTACGATCTGTGCACTGATCGTGGCTGGACAGATTTGGATGGGCTGTAGTGGGGCTTTTCTGGGGCTTCGATGACATCTTCAGAAGTTTAGGAACAATAACAGTGCTTGGCAGACTTCTATGGGGTATGCCTGGAAAATGGCATGGACAAAACAAGATGAGGTATACATATGAAGTATCACATCATACCTTATGTACATAAGTAATGCCATACTGGGAAAAGACCAAGGGTCCATAGAGCCCAGCAACCTGTCCACGACAGCGGCCAATCCAGGCCAAGGGCACCTGGCAAGCTTCCCAAACGTACAAACATTCTATACATGTTATTCCTGGAATTTTGGATTTTTCCAAGTCCGTTTAGTAGCGGTTTATGGACTTGTCCTTTAGGAAACCGTCCAACCCCTTTTTAAACTCTGCTAAGCTAACCGCCTTCACCACTTTCTCCAGCAACGAATTCCAGAGTTTAATTACACGTTGGGTGAAGAAAAATTTTCTTCAATTTGTTTTAAATTTACTACACTGTAGTTTCATGTCCCCTAGTCCTAGTATTTTTGGAAAGCGTGAACAGACGCTTCACATCCACCTGTTCCACTCCACTCATTATTTTATATACCTCTATCATGTCCCCCCTCAGCCGTCTCTTCTCCAAGCTGTATAGCCCTAGCCTCCTTAGTCTTTCTTCATAGGGAAGTCGTCCCATCCCCGCTATCATTTTAGTCGCCCTTCGCTGCACCTTTTCCAATTCTACTATATCTTTCTTGAGATGCGGCGACCAGAATTGAACACAATACTCAAGGTGCGGTCGCACCATGGAGCGATACAATGGCATTATAACATCCTCACACCTGTTTTCCATACCTTTCCTAATAATACCCAACATTCTATTCGCTTTCTTAGCCGCAGCAGCACACTGAGCAGAAGGTTTCAGTGTGTTATTGACGACGACACCCAGATCCCTTTCTTGGTCCGTAACTCCTAACGTGGAACCTTGCATGACGTAGCTATAATTCGGGTTCTTTTTTCCCCACATGCATCACCTTGCACTTTTTCACATTAAACATCATCTGCCGTTTAGCCGCCCAGTCTCCCAGTCTCGTAAGGTCCTCTTGTAATTTTTCACAATCCTGTCGCGATTTAACGACTTCGAATAACTTTGTGTCATCAGCAAATTTAATTACCTCGCTAGTTACTCCCATCTCTAAATCATTTATAAATATATTAAAAAGCAGTGGTCCTAGCACAGACCCCTGAGGAACCCCACTAACTACCCTTCTCCATTGTGAATACTGCCCATTTAACCCCACTCTCTGTTTCCTATCCTTCAACCAGTTTTTTTTATGTAATGAGTTTATCTTGTTGGCCTGACTGGGTGGACTGTACAGGTCTTTAATCTGCCATCATCTACTATGTTACTGTGTTACTATGTATCATCTGTAGTCCATGCTGTCAGCTTCAACAGCTCTCCTTTGATTAGGGCAAGTTCCTAGTTAGGAGTCTGGTTTTGAGTTTCTCAGGGATATCCTCTTTGGTTTGTGTTAGATGAGAAGAAGCTGCTCACTTGTGGAAGGATGGCGTGGATTGCACTAGGGAGTCAACCAAGGGATATTTATTAAAACGTTAAAAACAAAGATCAACTAAAAAAACATCCAGTCCATAGAGATGTATAAAAGTGACACCACTTCTTTGGTCATTCCCCCCCCCCCCTTTTTTTTTCTCATTTAGAGGCAGATGCACTAAAGCTAAATGAGCCTTTAATGACCCTCCAACGAGGAAAATTTGATCCGTTGCATGCATCAAAGGGCTTTTACCGAGGAAGCCAGCAGCTAACGAAAACGGAATGGAGATGAGCAATTAGTGTGAAAACCCCATTGAAACGACATGCACTAACCTTTTCCGATTGCCTTTACGCAGGAAAAAGGCAGGAAATCTAACGAGAGGTCTGGACCTCTCGTTAGGACAGCTCTGTGCCAGGAAAAATCATTAAGTGAAAAAATAAACAAACTTTGAGCCAATCCCAGCGCATTAGCAGAGCTAAAAGCGCTGTGATTGGTCCAAAGGACGTCAGAAAACACATCAAATAAAAAAATTAAAAAAGGGTCGGGAGGGGGCAAGGGCGCTCGTCCGAGGCGTCCTGTATGGACGGCCTTGCCCCCCCCCCCCCCGCTACTCCCCACTTTCCGCTGCCCCCCCCCCCCCCCGAAAAAGCAAAATTCTAGCAGCACCGGTCCCCCTCCCTTCCTGTTCCTGTGTTCTGCAGAGCTAACTCCGCCTCCCGTCATTCTTCTGTCCCGTGCCCCGCCCCCGCTGCCCCCCCTGAGGTCGACTACACCGCTCCCCCCCTCCACCGAGACCCCCCTCCCTATTAACGACCCGAGCAGCGCCTCTCACCTCTTTCTGAAGCGCTGCACGGGCAGGAAGATCTGTTGTGTTGCTTGTAGAGTCTCCATGACGTCTCTTCTTCCCTGGCCCAGGCCCCGCCTCCTTCTGACGTAGGTTACTTAAAAAGGGCCAGGGAAGAAGAGACGTCATGGAGACTCTACAAGCAACACAACAGATCTTCCTGCCCGTGCAGCGCTTCAGAAAGAGGTGAGAGGCGCTGCTCGGGTCGTTAATAGGGAGGGGGGGGGAGCGGTGTAGTCGACCTCAGGGGGGGCAGCGGGGGCGGGGCACGGGACAGAAGAATGACGGGAGGCGGAGTTAGCTCTGCAGAACACAGGAACAGGAAGGGAGGGGGACCGGGGCAGCTAGCATTTTGCTTTTTCGTGGTGGGTGGGAAAGCGGCGGAAAGTGGGGAGCAGCGGGGGGGGGGGGCAACGCCGTCCATACAGGACGCCTCGGACGAGCGCCCTTGCCCCCTCCTGGATTTTGCTGACCGGGTAGCCACGTGTATGTGTTGTGGCTTTTTTTTTGTTTGTTTTTACGTTTGCAGCATGCGCAGAGCAGCCAGCAAAACGCTTGGCTGCTCTGCGCATGATTTAGGGGCCGATTACCGATGTGTATTGTGATTCTTTGATACATTGTACGTTTCAATACCGATCTGAGCATGTGTGACTTTTTTTTTTTGGTGCATTCTTCGTTTTTTAAAAATCGTTAGGGACTTTAACGATTTTGATTTTTTTACGTTTGGTTGCTGCATCTGCCTCTTAGTTTTGCAACGAGGTTACTTTGGCTTTTTTGTTGTTATGGATTACACTAGAAAATGTTTCACTGTTAATGATTGTGGTGGGTCTCTCTTGGATTCCCAGTGACCTTTAATTTGGTAGGGTAAGGAGAGGCTTTCTATGCTGACCGCTATCCTCATCTGTCTTCCTTATCTTGCTTAAGTGCACATCACAGATCTAAGCAGTCAGGAGAGAAGGAAGGAGTGCTGCATTACAGCAGTTACAGCTAACAGACTGTTGGAGTTACAAGGCCTCTCATTAAAGTTTTAAGTTGTAGCCTAGTAACTTGGAGCCATGGCACTGATTTCAGCATGCCCATCCCTGGAGGCTAATTATATGTTTGCAAAGCAAGGTAGAAACAGCAACAGAGGCTAGATTGATGGGTTGCATTAATAAGCCAGGGATTTTCATGCAGTTTTGGTGTATGGGGTGTGATGATGTTACTATTGGAGTGACTCATCTCGCCTTCAAGCAGTGAAAACCAAAAATGTTTCTGGTACAAATTAGATGTGATAGCAAAGGCTGGCAGGATGACCTTTTGATTAGGAGGTGGGGTTGTTGTTTTTTTGCTTTGTTTTGATTTCAGTACTAAGAGGAGGAGTGGCCTAGTGGTTAGGGTGGTGGACTTTGGTCCTGGGGAACTGAGGAACTGAGTTTGATTCCCACTTCAGGCAGGACGTACGTGCAGGACGTCAGACTCACAGAAACAGAAGCCTGCGCAGCCACATTGGTGATCTGCAAGGGCCGACTTCTACATGGAATGTTGGAATAGCAACATTCCATGTAGAATCTCAAATAGTAGCAACAGTGGAGGAGTAGCCTAGTGGTTAGGGTGGTGGACTTTGGTCCTGAGGAACTGAGTTTGATTCCCACTTCAGGCATAGGCAGCTCCTTGTGACTCTGGGCAAGTCACTTAACCCTCCATTGCCCCATGTAAGCCGCATTGAGCCTGCCATGAGTGGGAAAGTGCAGGGTACAAATGTAACAAAAATGAAATACATATTATTGGAGATTCTACATGGAATGTTGCTACTATTGGAGATTCTACATGGAATGTTAATGTTGCTATTCCACTAGCAACATTCCATGTAGAAGGCTGCGCAGGATTCTGCTTCTGTGAGTCTGACGTCCTGCACGTACGTGCAGGACGTCAGACTCACAGAAGCCTGCGCGGCCACATTGGTGATCTGCAAGGGCCGACTTCTACATGGAATGTTGGAATAGCAACATTCCATGTAGAATCTCAAATAGTAGCAACAGTGGAGGAGTGGCCTAGTGGTTAGAGTGGTGGACTTTGGTCCTGGGGAACTGAGGAACTGAGTTCGATTCCCACTTCAGGCACAGGCAGCTCCTTGTGACTCTGGGCAAGTCACTTAACCCTCCATTGCCCCATGTAAGCGGCATTGAGCCTGCCATGAGTGGGAAAGCGTGGGGTACAAATGTAACAAAAATAAAATAGATATTATTGGAGATTCTACATGGAATGTTGCTACTATTGGAGATTCTACATGGAGTGTTGCTATTCCACTAGTAACATTCCATGTAGAAGGCTGCGCAGGCTTCTGCGAGTCTGACGTCCTGCACAGAAACAGAAGCCTGCGCGGCCACATTGGTGATCTGCAAGGGCAGGCTTCTACATGGAATGGTGCCAGTGGGGAACTGAGGAACTGAGTTTGATTCCCACTTCAGGCATAGGCAGCTCCTTGTGACTCTGGGCAAGTCACTTAACCCTCCATTGCCCCATGTAAGCCGCATTGAGCCTGCCATGAGTGGGAAAGTGCGGGGTACAAATGTAATAAATAATAATTAAACTGGAAAACAACATAAGTTGTGTAGCTCCTTCCTCATTTCTCTGATTTATATTTCCTGCCTGAGTTTCTGAGTGTTTTTTTTTTTTTTTTGTCATTCTAGCCATTATGCACCTGAGTTAATAGGTGCAGTGCTGTGCTCATCATTGTTGGAACTCCATGTCCATAGGCATCGCACCAAGGCATGGAAAAGAGGTATATGGTATGAAGAACAGAAGAGCAAACTCAAAGCAAAAACAAAAAAAGATTGTATTTTAAAAGTGGCACAATGGTGTGCAAACAGAGCAATTCAAATCTATTATAGCTAAAAAGAGATTAAGACCAAAATAAAACACTGCCAGTATTTTTTGTGCAATATAGGTACGGAGCTAGTAAAGCAGGGAAGCCTCCTAGAACTTACAATGTGACCTTCTTGTGTTTGGTTTTAGACCTCGTGTTGAGGGCTTACAGTGACATACCATATGCTACAGAGTCTTTTAATTTGGACACAGAAGTAGTAACTGGTAAAAACTAAAAAGACTGCATAAACAGACAATGCATGGAAACGTAGGTTAGTTGATAAGACCGACTGCACTACCACCACAAGACTTGCAGTGTGGAAAGCACATTGAATATCAAAAGATATCAGGCTTGCTATATAATGGGCCAAGATTGCTGGGTAAATGTCTCCTGTCGTCCCCCTTCTCCCCCACTGCTAACTCCCGGCTCCATTCCTTCTATCTCGCTGCTCCCTATGCCTGGAATAGACTCACTGAGCCAGTACGTCAGGCTCAGTCTCTGGCTGTCTTCAAGTCTAGGCTTAAAGCCCACCTCTTTGCTACTGCTTTCGACTCCTAACCATGACTCTCTTACTCAACACCCTCACTTATCACCCCTACCACTGCAATTTCCCCACCCCTAACTGTCTGTTCATCTGTCCAATTTAGATTGTAAGCTCTGTTGAGCAGGGACGGTCTTTTCATGTTAATTTGTACAGCGCTGCGTAAGTCTAGTAGCGCTATAGAAATGTTTAATAGTAGTAGTAGTAGTAGTAAGATCAAAGCCAAAAAGACACAGTATTACCTAGACATGCTTGGTGTAAGTGAAACAAGGTAGATAGATGATGGAGCAACAATAATACTGTCCGAAAAGAAAGCTGGGGTGCGCACAAGGTGGTGCAATCTTCATGTCATCAGTTGCAGCTAAGACAGTGATTACATGGAAACCAATTACTGAGAGACTATTTACAGCAAGATATATAGCTCAGCATATTAAGTCACAATTATACAGTGCAATGCACCCATGGAAGTTCCAGAAGATGTGGAGAAGCACAATTTCTACTGCATACTGCAAGACACCATCAGTCACGTGTCGATCTAAATGCCAAATCTGGAAAAGACAACAGTGACTAGAAAAAGACGATGGGAAATGCCAGCATTGGAATCATTTGTTCAGCTGTGTCAACTGAATAACTTAAAGTTCCCACATAAAGACATTCATAAAGTCACATGGCACTCACCTGATGGGCAGTAGGAAAGCCAGATACAGCACACAGAAATTGGAGGAAGGTGAATCAGAACACTGCATAATGTCAGATTCTACAGATGAACTGATGCTGATTGGTTTGTTAAGCCAATTAAGTTATGCGCTTTGTTACAGAATACGCTTGGATTTTGGCGCAGAACGCTAGGTGCACTATATAGAATCTGGGGGATTATGGGCAAAGACCAACTATTTGAACTCTATGACTACCTTACATCCCGAATAGAGTACTTTGTTCTCTAAAAGACAATAGAATGATGATGCCTCAGTTAAAAAGGGCTAGATGAGTCTCAACGTGAGCCAGGGCCTTTTTTTATGTGTCACCTTATATGTGGAATAATTTATCACATTTCATTTGTGCAGAAGTAAATTTTAATAGGTTTTAGGTCCTGTTAAAAGCCATGTTTTCTTAGCAGGCCTTTGAGGTTGAACTGGATAGTAGTGGGTCTGCAGTTCATAAGCATTGTATTAGAGGACATTGATATGAATGTTTGAGACGTTCTTATTTTATTATTGGAGTTTTTAAATAGAAACGTGACGGCAGATAAGGACCAAATGGCCCATCCAGTCTGCCCTTCCTCAGTAACCACTAACTCCTCTTTTTCCTAAGGGATCCCACATGCCTGTCCCATGCTGCCTTAAATTCTGACACACTTCGTCTCCACTACCTCCACCGGGAGGCCGTTCCACACATCCACCACTCTTTCCGTGAAGGAGTATTTTCTTAGATTTCTCCTAAGCATATTTCCTCTAAATTTCTTCCTGTGCCTCCTCATTTCAAAGTTTTCCTTCATTTGAAAAAGCCTCAACTCCTTAACATTGATTCCACTGAGGTATTTTTTTTTTGTTACATTTGTACCCTGTGCTTTCCCACTCATGGCAGGCTCAATGCGGCTTACATGGGGCAATGGAGGGTTAAGTGACTTGCCCAGAGTCACAAGGAGCTGCCTGTGCCTGAAGTGGGAATTGAACTCAGTTCCCCAGGACCAAAGTCCACCACCCTAACCACTAGGCTACTCCTCCACTCCATTTAAACTTCTCTATCATATCCCCCTCTCCTGCCTCTCTTCCAGCGTATACATGTTCAGGTTCATAAGCCTGTACCCATATGTTTTATGACTGAGACTGCTTACCAGTTTTGTAGCCACCTTCTGGATTGATTCCATCCTGTTTATATCTTTTCGTAGGTGCGGTCTCCAGAATTGCAATCAGTAAATGGGGCCTCACCAGAGACTTATACAGGGTCACTATCACCTCTTTTTTTTCCTGCTGGTCATCCCTCTGTTTATGCATCCAAGCATCCTTTTGACAGTCACCTTTTCCACCTGAATGGCCACCTTAAGGTCATCAGACACAATCAACCCCAAGTCCCGCTCTTCTTTCGTACACAGAAGCACTTCACCACCGATATTGTACCATGCCCTTGGATGCTTGCAACCCAGGTGCATGACCTTGCATTTCTCAGCATTAAATTTTAGTTGCCAATTATCAGACCATTCTTCAAGTTTTGCCAGATCTTTCCTCATATCATCCACATTCCCTCCGGGGCAGAGAAGGGCGACGAAAATGATAAAAGAGATGGGACGACTTCCCTATGAGGAAAGGCTAAAGTGGCTAGGGCTCTTCAGCTTGGAGAAAAGGCGGCTGAGGGGAGATATGATAGAGGTCTATAAAATAATGAGTGGAGTTGAACGGGTAGATGTGAAGCGTCTGTTCACACGTTCCAAAAATACTAGGACTAGGGGGCTTGCGATGAAGCTACAATGTAGTAAATTTAAAACGAATCGGAGAAAAGTTTTCTTCACTCAACGTGTAATTAAACTCTGGAATTCGTTGCCAGAGAATGTGGTAAAGGCGGTTAGCTTAGCGGAGTTTTAAAAAGGTTTGGACGGCTTCCTAAAGGAAAAGCCCATAGACCGTTATTAAATGGACTTGGGGAAAATCCACTATTTCTGGGATAAGCAGTATAAAATGTTTTGTACATTTTTGAGATCTTGCCGGGTATTTGTGACCTGGTTGGCCACTGGTGGAAACAGAGGCTCGATGGACCTTTGGTCTTTCCCAGTATGGCAATACTTATGTACTTATGGTTTCCACCCTATTCCAGAGTTTTGTATCATCCGCAAAGAGACAAACCTTACCAGACAGCCCTTCCATAATATCACTCGCAAACATGTTAGAAGCAGCTGGCCCGAGGACTGACCCCTGCGGTACACCACTGATAACATCCCTGTCCTCAGAAGAAGCTTGGAGAACAAGGTTCTGGACCATGGAGTTCTTCAGGGTTTGGTGCTATCACCAATTTTGTTTAATGCCTTTTTGATCTCGTTAGCCACCCTTATTCAGGAAGCTGAGATGTGTGTAAATCTATGCAGATGATATTGATATTTGGGCGTCCATATTGATTTCCAATAGAGTTTTGCAGAGCAGGTTTCATCAGTTTGCAGAGCCGGTGGTGGGAGGGGGGGCTGGTTGGGAGGCAGGGATAGTGCTGGGCAGACTTACACGGTCTGTGCCCTGAAAATGACAGATACAAATCAAGGTAAGGTATACACAAAAAGTAGCACATATGAGTTTATCTTGTTGGGCAGACTGGATGGACCATGCAGGTCTTTTTCTGCCGTCATCTACTATGTTACTATGTTAGTTTATACAAAAAGGATTTGGTGTTCTATGACAGCTTAGGGCTATTAGAAATGAAGATGTTTTTCATATCCTTATCCACGCATTCCTGATGTCGAAACTAGACTGTAGTAATTTGATTTATGCAGGTCTGGTGTTGGGGAAATTAAAGCGATTGCACGCGCTCCATAATGAGCCATCCATTTATTTTAAAAGCCATGTTACTCCATTGTTTTTAAGGTTCTGCTGACTTCCGGTGAAGTGGAATTTAAGATACTTGTGTTAGCTCATAAGGCTTTGTTTGAACTTCTGCCTCATTATTTATCTTCTTTGACAGTTCTATATGCTCCCAATAGGTCCCTTAGATTGTTAAATGGTAATAGGATGGTTATGCCTCATGTATCTCGAGCACTTTTAGAGGCAACTAGGGATAGTGCGTTTTTGTGTTTGGCTCCAGCACTTTGGAACAGGCTACGTATTGCTTTACAGAAAGAGGATTCCTTGAAGAATTTTAAAACACACTTTTTTAAGCTAGCATTTAACTTAATAGAGTAATGAGATCTGATTTCTTCTGGGAATGACTGGTTAGAAAGAATGATTTTTTTTTTCTTTTAGCTTTAGGTTTTTTGGTTGAACGGTAGACTTCAGTTTCTTAAATTAAATTTCCTTCATAATTTGTGGTTTTAAGTTTTATTGTAAACCGCTTTGCCCTCTAATTCTATAATCTTGCATGCACATTTGCACACTATCAGGCTTATTTTCAAAAGAGAAGGATGCCCATCTTTCAACACAAATCGGAAGATGGGCATCCTCACGGGGTCACCCAAATCGGCATAACTGAAAGCCGATTTTGGGCGTCCCCAACTGCTTTCCGCCGAACTGCATTCAGCCTTTCAGCGCATCTCATTTACACGCTATAAACATATGTGACTATTAATAACGACTTTTGAGCATCGCGCCTGAATGAAAAACAGAGAGAAGATAGAAGGCTGTGAAAGGAAGTGAGGAGGGAATAGGTTGACTGGGAAGAAGTGAGAATGGAAGATATGAGTTTATCTTGTTGGGCAGACTGGATGGACCGTGCAGGTCTTTTTCTGCCATCATAGGATGTGGACTGGATGCATTGCCCATACCACATTACTTAACCAAATATATATATTTTCAGTTTTTAGTGATTGAAAAAATATTGGTTTTGAAAATGTGTGTTTCTGTATTTCTTACATCTTTGTATTTTCCTCAGCTCAATAGAATATGCATTTTTTTCGCTTGTGTTGTACAGCTCACAGATACTGTGGCTTCTCGGGATTTCCGTTTCTAATTTTTAGTGCTTTATTCTGTATTTTACTGCTGGGTTGGGCTGTGTATGTGATCAAGGTGAGGAATTCTGCTGGGGATCCACAGCAGTCTGATTTGTTCAGCTGCTTCAATAAGAGGTGTACTGGTGTTATATTTGCAATGGTCAAAGGTACAGTTCTTGCTATTCGTATCTGATGGTACTGTTAAGGTATAAAAGGTTTGCTATATTGGTTCTAAGTAGCTTATTTGTAAGATTTTATTTCACAAAGCATGTAGCAGTGGAGGGATTTGGTGGTATTGTTATTGAGGTAATACCAGAATTAGAATTTTTTTTATTTTATTTTTGTTACATTTGTACCCCGCACTTTCCCACTCGTGGCAGGCTCAATGCGGCTTACATGGGGCAATGGAGGGTTAAGTGACTTGCCCAGAGTCACAAGGAGCTGCCTGTGCCTGAAGTGGGAATTGAACTCAGTTCCTCAGTTGGGAATCGAACTCAGTTCCTCAGTTCCCCAGGACCAAAGTCCACCACCCTAACCACTAGGCCACTCCTCCACTGTTGCTACTATTTGAGATTCTACATGGAATGTTGCTATTCCAACATTCCATGTAGAAGTCGGCCCTTGCAGATCACCAATGTGGCCGTGCAGGCTTCTACATGGAATGTTGCTAGTGGAATAGCAACATTCCATGTAGAATCTCCAATAGTAGCAACATTCCATGTAGAATCTCCAATAGTATCTATTTTCTTACATTTGTACCCCGCGCTTTCCCACTCATGGCAGGCTCAATGCGGCTTACATGGGGCAATGGAGGGTTAAGTGACTTGCCCAGAGTCACAAGGAGCTGCCTGTGCCTGAAGTGGGAATCGAACTCAGTTCCCCAGGACCAAAGTCCACCACCCTAACCACCAGGCCACTCCTCCACTCCTGTTTTCTGTTTGCATGACAAATTGTAATGGGAAATATCCTAGCCCTGCTTGGCAAAAAAAAATATATATATATGTTGATATTTCAGTGTGATTTGGGGACCATTCATCCAAGTCTTGAATAACTTTGCCATCAAAAATAAGCACTCCTAGCATGGGGATCAAGCAGCCAATAAACTTTCATGCCGCATTTGATCACCCCGAGTTCATCGCCAGTCCCTAATTATTAAACCTTAATCTTCTTACATTATTAAACTTGATGCTCTTAGCGAGACTCAACTATCATCCCAAATCTTTAACTTCTTAATAATATAGTAAGTCACTTTCAGTGAGTAAAGTTGACTGTGGAGGGTTCTTCAATCTGACATGTCACATGTTTCGCCGACTCTCAGCTTTTTGAAGGATGACCCCCCACAAATTTCAACACCTACCATATATGCCAACAGCATTGCTCTAACTTTCCAGCACTAGTCTCAGATTTCTCACTGATAGAAGTGAAGATTCAAATCTTTTTGCAAGAAAACATACAGTTTGATAACTTGGATTTCAATAAGTTAATTTTTTAAAAATGTATAAAGAGTAGTTTGTATTTTCCTTTGTATATGATATTTGGGCTCTTTTGTTCAGCTGCATATTGTATTCAGTGTGTTGCACAGGAACGCAGTCAGGTGTGTCGCACATAAGAAAGGTTGAGAACCACTGCTCTAGAGAATCTTAACAGTATGCTTTCAGGAACATTCAGTCTCTGGCTGATCACTGGCATGACAGGGCACTGTTTCATTTCATTTATTCCAGTTCTTGCTATGATCTTTGTTTTGTCTCCTTCCCCCAACAGTTTGTTCTAAAGATTTACGGAGAGAATCCGGAGAATTACAACGAAGAGCTGAAGAAACTCGAACAGCTGAGACAGGTAAGAGCTCTAAGGATTCCTGGTATGGCTCTTAGGGGAGGGGGGGGATTGTGACTCCTTTTTCAAATCTCTTACCCCGATTCAGTAAATGGCACCCAAATTAGAGCGTCCAAAATTGCATGTGATCCTGAGATCCATGCACAAATTAGTTAACGAGCCATTAACAATGTCACAGGGAGGACATCTCTGGCATGGTTTAGTTCAGCATACTCTGTGTTTTCCCCATGGCCTCTTTCTATTAAAGACCATCCTGTAGCATAAGTGCCTTTGCAAGAAACACATTCTTTATTTTGAGTTTCCTAAAACAAAATATAGTTTTAGCGTAGGCATCCTGATAACTGCAGTATTCCTGTAGCTTTCGCTTAAGCATCCCAAGTAACTCTACAGTACTCCCTTGGCTTCCATACTCTACCACATACTGGAACATCTCTTTGACTGTCAACTTATACTACAGACCCCCTAAGCATTTGGGGAAACAGAGGGGTGCTCTCCTTCAGCCCCTTCTGATCAACTGGATTATTCTCTCACCTTTTTTGGTTCCGTTAAGTAGTTTTCTTTTTTTCGCCTTTGCTACGTCCACAAACTTTCTTTCCAAGTGGGCCCATAGTCAAACTGAGTTCGATTCCCACTTCAGGCACAGGCAACTCCTTGTGACTCTGGGCAAGTCACTTAACCCTCCATTGCCCCATGTAAGCCGCATTGAGCCTGCCATGAGTGGGAAAGTGCAGGGTACAAATGTAACAAAACAAAAAAAAAACTCGCAAGAAAACTGCAGCCCTGGCTTTTCTTACCTTTTTCCACCAGGGCTAAGCCAACTAAATAAACCACATGGCTCTCTGTTGTGGAGCAAAAAGGTTACAAAATAAAGCATTTAAAACTTAGCTTCATTCCTGGTCCCCTTCTGTAGTATTAGGTCTGCACCTTTCATACCTTTGCTCTCAGGCCTCGCCCACTTCCAGGGCCTTAGGCCTTTCCACAGCTTTCTGGCCCAGCATCTACTTTGGTGTTCTTCCTGCCCTGGGTGGGAAGCCTGTTTGTTCCTACTGGCCATCCTTGAGTGAGTTCTCTCCCTCTCCTTCCTTCACTGTCCAGACTTTTCTTATGCTAAGGAGGAAGTTTCCAGAGAGATGTCTGGATAGCCCTGCCCCTTTTGAGCCATGCTTGTTCCCCTAAGCCACAGGTTTTCAACCTAGTCCTTGAGGCACACCCAGCCAGTCGGGATTTTCAGGATATTCTTATTGAATTTAATACATTCACAAGACATAGGTAAAGAAATTCCATTATAGTTGTAACATACAAATCATGTAATATATCACAACTATGAGTTATTTCAAAACTATTTATTATATGTTGCAAAATATACTAAAACACTATAAAATCTGAAATCATATCATTATAGTGCTATTTATCCAAACAACCTAGAAACATGACACTAATAAAACATCACTCATATTAAACCACATGGCACCCACACCATGCTAATCAACGGGATTAATAAAAGTTTGATCAAACAATGATGTACTTATCCCAACGATGTTCCAACAGTCTGTCTTGAAGAATTCAAATTGACTCTCACCATGATGCCAAGATGTGATGATTAAAAACTTCTCCATAGTCAATATTTGGATTAGCTGAATCAACTTCTCTTAGTGGAGCGAAACATGAACCGTGTTGGATGCCATGTGGTTTAATGTGAGTGATGTTTATCAGTGTCATGTGTCAAGGTTGTTTGGACAAACAACACTATAATGATGTGATTTCAGATTTTATAGTGTTTTAGTATATTTTGCAACATATAAATATTTTTGAAATAACTCATAGTTGTAGTAATATATTACATGTATTGAATTTAATAGGAGATATCCAGAAAACTCCGACTGGCTGGGTGTACCCCGAAGACTGGGATGAAAACCCCTGCCCAAGGCCTTTCCTTCTCCCAACACTAAGGCTAACAGGGATTTTCTAATCTCTTCCCACTTTAAGGTTCCTAGTTCAGATTTTCTACCTCTCTCTCAAAGCTTTCCTAAGCCCTTGTGCAAGCAGCAACAGCACTGCAGATTGTCACGGACCTCTTACTCATCACACTGTTAGAGCCAATTAATGTCAATAATTGATCGTTAATTTGATTCACATGTAGATCTGGCTACATCCGATTCAGTATGGATCCTTAAACAAATCCTCCTCCTGCATGCAACCCAAAATGGGACAGTTGGCCATGGGAGGGGCATGGGCAGTCGGGTCACGCACAGTGTTTATAGAATTTAGGGGCAACACGCCCCCAAGTTGTGCACCAGGTTTCAGTTGGTATAAGTCCTCTCACCCAAGGTTGGGCACCAGAATACATGCTCAGCCCAGAGCACTCTTTACAGAATGGTGCTGAGCACGCATTTTTCTCAGCACCTAATTTTCAGTGCCATTTACTGAATCCAGCCCTTAGTGTCCATGTTGTTCTTCAGCATTATTGCATTAGTACTCCTCGATGGGTTGTGCTAAAGTTAAACCACTTTTTATTTGGATTTAGAACACACCTTTTCAGTAGTAGCACAAGGTGAGTTCCATGCGGAGTACAGTAGGCATTTCCTGTCCCTGGAGAGCTTACAGTCTGTTGTACTTAAAGCACTGGAGAGTTGAATGAGTTGCCCAAGGTCGCAAGGAACAGCAATGAGATTTGAACGCTACATTCCCTGGTCTAATCATTAGGTTACTCATCCACTTTCATATTTCCACATTCCTTTATGGCTGGATTCATCTTTGCATTTTCATGCCAGGTACCGCCACACCAGACAATGCTAATGGTGATTCAAGTCATGGCCTTTCATTGCCTTCAAGGACCAGGGAATCCTCTATCCTGTCTGCATCAGGATCTCTGACATCTAGATTATTAAAACATGGAACAGACCTTTAGCAGAGCGCATAGGAGCCAGGACAAGGGCCAAATTCAAGTATGGGCCATGCACAAAAAGGCCCGTAGTGGGAGAGGGAAGGCGAAGTCCTGTGAAAAGTACATTAAAGAAGCGGACCAAATAGTCTTTACCTGAAGACATTATCTTACCTGTGTTTTTCTATGAGGTTTGGCGTATATGGACATTGTACAAACCAGTCTGCTCCTGCTTCATGTGCTCTCATTTGAACATAGTCCAAACCTGTTTGCTCCCATGAGTTCAGGGAAAGGCTAGTAAAAGCAGCTAAGAGAATTTCAAAACTAATGACTTGGCAGTGAATCGATCTACTGAGACACCTAATATTAGTTTTTACAGTATGCACTTTTCAAATATTTTCCAGTACCAAGAGAGTAAAGCTTTCTTTTAATGACTGTTTGGGGAGTCTGTGGGCCCATGTTGCTCTCTAATGAGAACTCTGAATACTGTGTGCATCACACTTAATCCTGTTGACTAGAAAAGGAGACTTCAGTACCTCCTGTTGGTGAATGGATGGGTGGTTCCTAAACTTCTGATGTGGCAGCTCTTGTTTTTCTTTCTTCACTCTCTTAGAGTGCGGTGAACGTTCCTCGAGACTTTGAAGGATGCAGTATTCTCCGGAAGTATTTTGGTCAGCTTCATTACCTGCACTCTCGAATCCCTATGGGATCAGAGAATGAGGCAGCTGTCCCTATTACCTGGTAAGTCACTTGGTTTTCCAGTGTTGTGGGGAAGGGGAGAGATATCTACAGAACACCTTCTGAGAACTGACTCAACTCCCAGCATGCTTTTCATGGTTAGAAATTCTTTCAGAATAATTATAAATGAGGACCAATTGCATTTGGGGGATGTCACTGTGTTGATAGAGTGCTCTGGCGTTTGGTGGCATCAAACTGCACCACTTAAGATACAGTACAGGTATCAGCAGGAACAAACAGAGTAATGTGGTGACACCTCTTGATGAAATCCCCTGAACTGCCTTCTGTAGCCTGAAAATTTGTTATATGGTGTTCTAGGCATGTGCTGTATTTTCCACTCTGATATCAATTGGATGCCTCCCCCCCCCCCCCCCCCCCCCCCGGGCAAAAGAGGACTTAACACACTTTTTTTTTAAAAATAAATGGAAGCATAATAGACAAAACATAGACCATGGAATGCACGCAGGCTAGTGTGAACTCAGGGGGCCTCTCTGAGGTATTGGTGGGACCTTCATCCCGAACAGCAAGTATGCTTCTGTCTCCAAGGCTCTTCCAGAGTGCCATTAGGCCTCTGAGAGATTGGGCCAATGGATAAAGCATGAAGGACTAGGGGGATAGAGCAGACACTCGATCACAAATGCACTGCTGACCAAACAGCACCAGAGCCACTTCCTAAATTAAGCAAAACTGCAGTGGCTCCAGCCTCCACTGTGAGAACACACCTACATACTGGTCACCTGTGGGGCACCAGCTCCGCTTCTGGCAGGTCTTCTGTCCAACCCCTGCAATATGTGGCTGACAGAAACATGGCTGCTGATTTCAGCCCAAGCGCTCCCGTCTCTCCCCCCACCCTACAGGCGAAAGGAAGCACAGCTCACTTAAAGGGAAATGCCCCTGAGGAGACACCTACACAGCAGGGACACAAGTTTTCTCCACCCAAATCAGTGAGAACCCTCCAGTGCTCTCCCTCCTATGTGACTAACACCTGCAGTGGACACTGGAACTATCTCCGCCCCTCCACGGGGAAACAAGAGTATTCTCAGCCTAGAATCACCAAGAGTAGAGAAAGGCAGTGCCTGGCCTATGACAGATGTGAGCTGGGGCTGAGCTGTGATTGTGTGGATTGGAGGTGGTTGAGCAGATTCATGTTTGGTCCCAGTCTTTGGAGGCAGTGGCTGCATTTGTCTTTTTTTCCCCTTATTCTGAATGCTTTGGCCACTCTCCCAGAAGAAGTATTAGAACTCATTAGGGAGAGACAGAGAGGGAAGGACCACTGAGACTGGCTTGCTCACAGCAGGTTGAAAGAGGTATGATGGAGTGGATGGGGGAAAAAAAACTTACTCTGGGGACAGGAAGAGTATGGAGTGCCAGAAAGACATTCTGCAAGGGCCACAGCTGATTCACAGATCATAGTTACTGGCTTATGGGGGGAGGGGGAAAGAAGAAATACTGTAGTGTTTACTTAGTGGCAGCTTGCTGCACTGAAGGTCAGGGTAATATGGGGACTTGCTAAGGCTGGGACAGAAGATCACTGCAGAACTGGATGCAGGAAGCTTGTGTTTCTTGACGTCAGAACAGAGGAGCAGCTTCAAAGGTCAAAAATTTACATCAGGCATGGATGTTGTTCAAAAATACCATCCTGGAAGAAGCCCAGACCAGATATATTCCACATATTAAAAAAGGCAGAAGGAACGCCAAACAACAACCGGCATGGTTAAAAAGTGAGGTGAAGGAGGCTATTAAGCTCAAAGAACATCCTTCAAAAAATGGAAGAAGGATCTGACTGTAGATAATAGAAAACAGCATAAGGAATGACAAGTCAAATGCAAAGCACTAATAAGGAAGGCCAAGAGAACCTTTGAAAAGTTTGTAGGCAAAAACACATAATACATTTTTTTAGGTACATTAGAAGCAAGAAACCAATAAAAGAATTAGTTGGACCACTAGATGATCGAGGGGTTAAAGGGGCAGTCAAGAAGACAAGGCCATAGTGGAGAGACTAATTTAGGGGTGGGCAACCACAGTCCTTGCATATTCATTGTAAAAATCTTGAAAACAGGGCCAGATTGTGCCCCTCAAGGACTGTCTTTATCCACCCCCTGGACTGAATGAATTCTTTGCTTCGGTCTTCACTGAGGAAGTTATGAGGGAGATACCCATGCCAGAAATGGTAATTAGTGGTGGTCAGAGGAACTGAAATTCTGTAAACGTGGAAGACACAATGAAGCAGTTTGACAAACTAAAGAGTAACAAGTCACCTCGACTGGATGAACTAAAAGCTGAACTTGCAGTTTTATTATTAGTAATATGTAATTTATCTTTAAAATCAAGTGTGGTACCAGAAGATTGGAAGGTGACCAATGTAATGGCAATTTTTAAAGAGGTTCCAGAGATGATCTGGGAAATTATAGACAGGTGAGCCTGATATCAGTGCTGGGTAAAATGGTCTTTACCATTATAAAGAACAAAATTAGGGATATGTTTACTAAGGTGCATTAGCATTTTTAACATGCCTGTAAATTTAAGGCGCGTTAAACGTTAACGATCCTATATAGTTTTATGGGCGCATTAGCGTTTAACGCATGTAAACCATTTACACGCGTTAAAAACACTAACGTGCCCATCGTGCTGCTTAGTAAACATAGGTCTTACTGAGCATAAGCATGGATTAATGGAACAAATCCAACATGGATTTAGCCAAAGGAAATCTTGCCTCACCAATTTACTACATTTCTTTGAAGGGATGACTAAACATGTGGATAAAGGTGATCCAGCTGATATTGTATATAGATTTTCAGAAGTTATTTAAAAAAAAGTACCTCATGAATAACTCATGAATGCCTGGATGACCCCCCTTCTTTCATCTAGTTAAATTGGAGGAAATCTATTTTTTATATTGTAGGTCCTTAATTATGAAATATGTTGCCTGCAAGCCTGAAGTATGTATCTCTTAAAACTTTATTTTAACAGGCACTTGATGGCTTTTAAACTTTTTTTTGTATGAAAATAGCAGTATGATTAGTTTATGTGGCAGAACAGTTGATTGTTGATGTCGTATTTTTTTTAAATTTATTGTATGTTTTATAATTACGTTTTATTTGTACCCCTAGAATCATTTTAGATAGTGCAGGTTATAAATTTTTAAAATAAATAAATAGAAAGTCATGGGATAGGAGGTGGTGTCCTATTGTGGATTGAAAATTGGTTAAAAGGTAGAAGACAGAATAGTTTTAAATGGCCAGTAATCTCAATGGAGAAGGGTAAATAGGGGTCTGTGCAGGGACCGTGTTTTTTTTTTTTTTTAAGGTTTTTTAAAAAACATATTTATAAATGATCTGGAAATGGGAATAACAAGTGAGGTAATTAAATTTGCTGATTATTCAAAGTTGTTAAATCAGAAGAGGATTGTGAAAAATTACAAGAGGACCTTGGGAGACTGGGCATCCACATGTCAGATGACGTTTAATGTGAGCAAGTACAGAGTGATGCATGTGGGAAAGAGGAATGCAAACTATAGCCATCTACTGCGTTGTTTGGCTCATTCAGTTAAATTGCATGTACAAATTTGTGTGCGCAATTTTTTACAACTTTTATAGAATTCAGGAGTAAGAGTCACTGTCCAGAAAAAGTCAGTAGGTGTCATTACTGAAGATGTGTTTTGAATCTCTCTACTCAGTGTGCATCAGTGGCTAAGAATGTGAATAGAATCCTTGGAATTATTAGGAAAGGAATGGGAAACAAAACTAGGAATATTATTATGCCTTTGTATCACTCCATGGTGCGACTGCATGTCGAATATTGTGTGCAATTTTTTGTCACCGCATCGCAAAAAAGATGTAGCAGAATTAGAAAAGGTACAGAGAAGGGTAACAAAAATGAAAAAGGGTTTGTGATTACTTACTTATGAGCTAGGGCTCTTCAGCTTGGAGAAGAGACTGAGTGGAGATGTGATCGAGTTCTGTAAATACTGAGCGAAGTGGAATGTGTAGACGTGAGCTGTTTATTCTTTCCAGAAATACTAGGACTAGAGGGCACGCAATGAACCTACTGAGTAGTAAATTTCAAGGAAATTGGAGAAAATATTTCTTCACTCAGTGTGTAATTAATCTCTGAAATTCATTGACAGAGAATGTGGTAAAAGCAGTTAGCTTAGCAGGGTTTTAAAAAGGTTTGGAAGAGCTCCTGAAAGAAAAGTCCTTAATCCATAATGAAGCTTTACTGGAGAGAATCCACTGCTTATTCCTGGGATAAGCAGCATAAAATCCGTCTTTTTGGGATCTTGCCAGGTACTTGTGACCTGTGGATTGGCCACTGTTGGAAACAAGACACTGGGCTTAATGGTCCTTCAGTCTGTCCCAGTATTTTATGTATTTAATTAGATTTTGCTCACACCTTTTTCATTAGTAGCTCAAGGTGAGTTACAGTCAGGTAGACTGAATATTTCTCTGTCCCAGGAGGGCTCACAATCTAATTTTTATACCTGAGGCAATTGAGGGTTAAGTGACTTGCCCAAGTATGGTAGTGCTTTGTACTTAATGTATGTGCTATAAGCATTTGGACATCATTCGTTTCTCTGCTGACTTTAGAGAGAACAGCAAACGGCGGACAAGGTGGCTGCTTTACATGAATGAGGTCAGCAGAATACTTCCCTATCGTGATGAAGGAAGTTTATAGATATTTCCAGAAACATTTAGTCCAGTGATTATCAAATTTTTTGCCAATATGAGGCCAGATGGTGCCGAGAACAAATTATTACTCAAACATCATTAAAAGCAGCATATTCATTCGGTTATTTAAAATTTCATTTATATGTGAACTGCCTTGATTTTCTTTGAAAGGCGGTATATCGCATTCATTTAAACAAAAGCAATTTCAAGAATTTGACCACAGAAAATCAGTTTCAGAATTTCTTTTTTGATTGGACAGACTATGAGTACCTTAGAGACTGCTTGAACGCCCCCCCCCCCAATGTTTCCTGTTGTGGATTAACCTCTAAACAAGATGTTAAGATTGGATATAGTTCTTAAAAGTCATTTTATTTGCATAAAACAAGTTTTGCGTGTGAAAACAGCTTGTTACCAAATTGTCCACAGTATATACAAGTATAGGGTTGTGTGTAATGGTATTTTTCACATTCTTTTACCTTTGATGAGCAAAGGTGTTCCCAGGGTTGGATCTGGGGCAGTATTTGGACTTATGCACATACTTTTGGATTTCCAAATTTATGTGCATAAATTTTCATGGAAAGTTTGCATATACTGTGGACAATTTGGTAACAAGCTGTTATTGAAAGAATGGTACCCAATACAAAAAACAATCAACCAACCAGCAGTCAGTACAATGATAATTTAGAAACTAATATAATAAAGCAGACAACTAGTCCTTTAAAAGAAAAATACCTTTCTTTTCCCCCTAACTCTTCCCAACTAAATCCCCTCTATCAAATGCGAACCTAGCAAATAAAAAGCAAACTTAAAAATAAGTACTTTAAGCCATGTTTTTGAAAGCCTAACAGAAAATGTCTATGCCTTCCTTACCAAAACCTCATGTTCTCAAATTAATAATGAATTTAAAACCAAACTTCGATTCTTGGGTGCTTTAGATTGTATATAGTTGTCCCATACCGATAGAAAGTTTCTACGTTTATAAGACATTTTGACTTCATTACATTCCATTGGCATTAAGTTATGCAACCTATTGCACCAGTTCCAAATAGAAGAGGATCTCCACTCATCCAAACTCCCAAAATAATATTTTTACCCACAGTTGCCCTTGCTCTGCATACTAAAATCCTCATATCTATGTAAAAAGACCTGCTCCTGAAAAAGGAATTGAAGTTAACAAATGTTCCATATACCTAAGCATGGATTTCCAAAAAATTTGAACTTTGGGGCATTCCCAAAAGACATGGAAAATGTGTTGGTATCTGGATTGCATATTGGACATATTAGGGGTATCTATCCTCATAAGAATAACCATACTAGGTCAGACCAGTGGTCCGTCTAGCCCAATATTCTTCTTCCAACAGGGGCCAATCCTGGTCACAAGTACCAGGCAGAAACCCAATTAGTAGCAACATTCCATGCTACCATTCCCAGGGCAAGCTATGTCCATCTCGGTAACATACTGTGGACTTTTCCTTCAGGAACTTGTTCAAACCTTCTTTTAAACCCAGATATGCAAACTGCTATTACCACATCCTCCAGCAGCAAGTTCAGAGCTTAACTATTCTTTGAGTGAAAAAATGTTTCCTCCTATTTGTTTTAAAAGTATTTCCATGTGATTTGATTGAGTGTCCCCTGGTCTCTCTACTTTTTGAAAGAGTGAAAAATTGATTCACTTTTACCTGTTCTGCACCATTCAGGATTTTGTAGACCTCAATCATATCACCCCTCAGCCATCTCTTTTGCAAGCTGAAGAGCCCTAACCTCTGTAGCCTTTTCTCATTTGTGAGCAGTTCCATCCCCTTTATCACTTTGAACCTTTTTCTATTTCTACTATATATTTTTTGAGATATGGCGACCAGAATTGAATGCAGTACTCAAGGTGAGGTCACACCATGGAGCGATACAGAGGCATTATAATATTCTTGGTCTTATTTTGCATCCCTTTGCTAATAATTCCTAGTATCCTGTTTGCTTTTTTGGCCACCACCGCACAGTAGGCAGAAGATTTCAGCGTATTGTCTACAATGACACCTAGATCCTTTTCTTGAGTGCTAACTCATAAGGTGAATTCTAGCATCAGGTAACTATGATTTTGGATTATTCTTCTCAATGTGCATCAGTTTGCATTTGTCTACTTTCAATTTTATCTGCCAGTTGGATTACCACACTTCCTGTTTCCTAAGGTCTTCCTGCAGTTTTTCACAATCCACATGTGTTTTGACAACTTTGAATAGTTTTGTGTCATCTGTAGTGTTCATGTGCAAATTTAATCACCTTACTTATCATTCCAATTTCCAGATCATTTATAAATATGTTAAATAGCACCGGTCCCAGTACAGATCCTTGTGGCACTCCACTATTCACCCTCCTCCATTGAGAAAAATGGCCATTTAACCCTGCCCCCTTTTTTCTGTCCAATAACCAATTCCTGATCCACAGAAGGACATTGCCTCCTATCTCATGACTTTTTAGTTTTCTCAGGCCACCACTTCCCACCAGCTACTGCTGGGCAGGACCACTTTAGTCTGTGTTTAGCTTGAGCAAAACACAACTCCTTAGGGAGATGGGCTGGTATGTGAGGAGTAGCTTAATGATTAGTGCAGTGGGTTGAGATTTTGGGGAACTGGGTTTGATTCTCACTGCAGCTACTTGTGACACTGGGCAAGTCACTTAACCCTCCATTGCCCCCAATACAAATAACCTTAGATTGTGAGCTCATTAGGGACAAAAAGTACCTGCAAAAATAGTAAATATGTAAACTGCTTTGACTGTTTCTACAGAAAGGCGATATATCAAGTGTGGAATAAACATCAACTTCCCCACCCCTTGTTTTTTTTTTTTTTATAACATGCTTTCCTTAGTAACTGTTGAACATTGTCAGTCTGCTATACTTAATACCCCCCCCCCCCCCCCCCCAAAAAAAAAAAAATATTTAGTAGAATGAAATTCCAAGTACATGGAAGTCAGGATTTAACGTAGAATTAGAATTATAGTTACAGCTACTGTAAGTTTACATAGCAATCAGGAGCCATCCAAGTTGCGTTTTACAGGCTTGTGCATTCATTGCCTCGGTAGTCAGGTGTGAGGGATTTGTTTTGGAGCTTTCCATAATCGCAAGCTTCTTTCTTAACAGGACAGAAATCTTTTCTGGAAAGACAGTCACCCACGCAGACATCAAGTACGAGCAAGCTTGCATTTTGTATAACCTCGGTAAGCTATTCCTTCAGACTGTTCAAATTATGGCATAGAAATTTTTAGCTCTCTTGTTTTATTGCTATTCTTTCCTCTAGTCCAAAATCTTCATAGGGGAGTCACCACCATGACTGCAAAAAAGAAATAACATTGATGTCAGCCTGCATGGGCTCAACTGAAGACGGGGTCTGCAGCAGCATTGTCGACTAGTTAACCTAGAGCGAGAGCTGGTGTTGTGTGAATTTTTAACACTTATCGCAGCTGAAAGATGTTTGGAAAGCATTGCTCTAGTCTTTTTCTAGTAATCACCTTTCCCCACACTCTTCGTTAATGGAGTTTGGGGCTGTATTAGGTGCTAGTGCGCATTTAATACAGCTTAAAATAGTGTACTGAGGGATGCACTCGGGCATCTTTATGGTAAGAACCAAATGTGCACACTCTGTCCAGACTGGATACTTGATCCAAGACAAGGGACTAGTTTCGTGTGCTAGATGTATGCACATCGAATCCCTTATGAACGAAGTGCAAGACTAAGAAGCATCTGTGACCACCAGAAATCTGTCCTGGAAATGCATCTTGAGGCATCAGGGATCTCCAGCAAAGGGAAAGGAGATGTGCACAAAGAGGACAGCTGGACACATCACCAGATCTGCAGAATCAATCCCCCCCCCCCCCCCCCCCCCCCCCAACTCCTGTTGAACTGAAGAACCAGTTTGCAGCTCTAGAGGTAGAAGAGCTGAAAATATCGCAAGAACATGAGAAAAAATAAGCTCAAAAATCTCAAAGCTGCTGAATCAGTGGCCAATAAGAAGCGAAAGGAAGTGGTGGTTGGCGATTCTTTTCTGAGGGGTTCAGAGGCACCCATCTGCTGACCAGACATGATGTCCAGGGAGATGTGCTGTGTCTGCCTGGTGTCAATATTCAAGATGTAGCAGAAAGTTTGCCAAGACTCATCAAGCCTACTGACCATTTTCCAATGTTACTAATTCACGTTGGCACAAATAATACTGCTAGGTATCCTATTGAACGTATCAAACATGACTTTATGGCTGTGGGACAGAGTGTGAAGTAGTTAGGTATTGAGAGTAAAGGCCAAATGAGGGAAGCTTGCATCCTGGAGCCGAATGTGTGACTACGTGGATGGTGCCAATGTGAGCACTTCGGTTTCCTAGACCATGGGTTGATTTTCCAAGAGCTTCTCGGCAGACATGGTGTTTATCTATCAAAGAAGGGACAAAGTGTCTTCCGTAACAGACTGGCTAATGTATTAAAAGGGCTTTAAACTAAATTTGATGAGGATGGGTGAGAAAAGCCCCAAAGTCATTAATAACCCTCAGAATTGTAAGACATCAAATACTTTTATAAAAATGAGAAAAAAATATCTGGAGAGCTTTTTGTATACCAATGCCCCTAATATGGTAAACAAATCTCTAGATCTAGAGGTTGTAATGGTAGATTCATGATTTAGTATTAGTGAGCTATCATACATTAATACTGTGGTTTTGTAATTTCTCTCTTTATTGTTTAGACCTTTTCCTTTAGGAACAACAGTCGGTATACAAGACTCAAATAGAATAGACTTGGATTTAGTGGCAGTCATGGAGACATGATTCACGGAGAACCATGACTGGGATATAGTTTTTACCTGGCTATAATCTATTCAGGAAGGACAGGGTAGGAAAAAAGGGTGGAGGAGTGGCATTATATGTTAAAAATAATATTAAAGTGACAGAATTGCATGACATATGGGGTAAGGAGTTATATCTTATTATATCTTATATCTTATATCTGTGAGATATCTTATTTTGTATGTATTTTTGGTTCCCCGCTTAGAATGTTTCAGATATAGCGGGTTAGAAATAAAGTTTTATTATTATTAATAATCTGGAAAAAGGGAACAGAAAATCTATTTACATTGGTGTGATATACAGGCTTCCTTCACAGTCAGAAGAAATAGAGATTTAATTGAAGACATTCCCAAGATAGCTATGAAAGTACTACTAATAGATGATTTTAATATGTCAGACATTGATTGGGGCATCCCTGCTTACGGGGTCATCTAGAAGCAAGGAGATTTTGGATTCTCTACAGGAAGAATTGTTCTAGCAGTTGGTAATGGAACACACGTGAGATGGAGCTATTCTGGACCTGGTGCTTACAAATGGGGAGAGTGTTTCTGATGTTACGATGGGTGATCATTTGGCATCTAGTGATCACCGAATGGTGTGGTTCATTATCAAGACACAGGAGGAGAAAGCTTATTCAAGATTGAAGGTTCTAGACTTCAAAAGAACTAACTTTGTCAAGATGGGGGAAGATCTCAAAAAAAGAGTTAGTTGGATAGGAACAGCTGAAGGAAGTAGAACAGCAGTGGGCAAAACTGAAAGGAGTTATTTTAAAGGCGACAAACCTTTGTTAGAAAAGTACATAAAAGTAAGAGGAAAAGAAGGCCGCTTTGGTTCTCAATTATAGTAGCTGAAAAGATAAGGGAAAAAAGGTTAGTCTTCATAAATTACAAGACATTGAAGAAAGAGGAAGACAGGCAAAAATACCTGGAAAAGCTAAGAGAAGCTGGAAAAGCTGTCAGGAAAGCAAAGATTCAAATTTAGTATTAAGTGGAGACTCTTATTGAAAGAAAATATATCTCGGAGAATGACATTCTTATCAAGAGATACTATTGATCATATAGCATTTTGGCCTATGTTTGTGCAGCGCTGCGTATGCCTTGTAGCGCTATAGAAATGCTAAATAGTAGTAGTAGTAGTTTGAGAACAATAAAACCGTAGATCCCTTAAATTTTACTAAAGATTGGTCACAACTTAATGAGGACATCTTGGGCAATTTGGCGCCAAATAAACTCAAAACTAAAGTTAGATTTGATAAATGGTTTGACACAGAGTTGTTAGAGCTAAAGTGTAAATGCAGGAAATTGGAAAGGTGGTGGTTTAAAAATCCATCAAGTTTATAATAAAATGAATTGTAGAATGGCCAATAAAGAATATAAGATCGCTCTTAAAGAGGAGGGTCTATTATTCAAAATTAATAAGTGGAAAATCTTTGTATACTAGTGAGTATTTTAAAAAGAAATTTAGTATCCAATTTCTTTTTAAAATACTCACTGATCCACTAATACTGAGTCATGAATTAATTCTAAAATTAAGAGACCTACTGCCTTTCAACTGGCTAAATATTTTCATTTTAAAATTTCCATCAGGAGCCACTTTGATAATAGTTTAGATTGGGATCCTCCTGGTTTTACTCCCACTTTAACTTCAGTTGATAAAATATGGAAGGAATTTGCACCTATAACTTGGCGTATTGTCAGTATTTTGTATAAAAAATGTTACCTCATACTGGGTATTAGATACTTGTCCTCCATATATTTTGAAAACACTGCCCTGCAATTTTAAAAGCTTACTGCTCTGTTGGTTGCAGACATTGCTGGCTGAGGGGTTTTCCTTCATATTTGAGAGAAATTAGTTACCCCAATATTGAAAAAAATCATAAAGAACCTAGTCATTTAATCTCCAACTATAGGCCTAGAGCCTCTGTTCCTGTCTTTTGTAAGTTTATGGAGGGGTTGGTAGCTTTGCAACTGTCATTATTTGGACCGACATAATATACAACATTTTTTACAATCTGGATTTAGGTTGAATTTTAGTACTAAAACTGTTATTAGCTCTCTTTTGGATAACATTTATCAATCATTATATGAAGGTAAAAAAAGCTCTGGTGCTTCAATTTGGTTTATCCATTGCCCTCGATCTGGTGGATCACGATAGTTCACTTCATATTTTGGAGAGTTCGGGAGTTACTGGTCAAGTCTATAATTGGTTTTCTGTTTTTTTAAAACATTGATCATATAGAGTTAAAATTGATGGTAACTTTTTGGAGAGGTGGACAAACCCATGTGGTGGTCCACAAGGTTCTCCACTATCCCTGCTACTTTTTATTGCCTGTGTACATTTATTGAGCTATTTATTGGAGAAACAAGGCATCTGTATTTACAGGTATACAGATAATATAACTGTGTTGATTCTCATTGATTCTTTAGTTTTAGTTAAAGTATAGTCTACTTAAATCCATAATATTATTACCTTGGATCTGTGGATAAAAATGCATAAAAGTATTAAATGCAAAAAAAAATATTTTCTAATCAGTTATTCTGGTGAAGAAAAAAGTGTGATGATAAATCAAATTACCAATTTTTGTCTTCTGTTAGATTTTTGGGTATGCGTTTAGATGCCAAGTTATCCTTAGAGTCACAGATTAATATGATTCAAAGATTTTTGTTATGCGTAATCTTCATCTTGTACAGCAGTACTTCGAACAGGAACACTTTCGTCTAGTACAATTATTAGTTTTGAGTCTTCTGGACTATTGTACTGTTACTTATTTGGGCTGTTCTAAACAGTTGTTAAAAAGGCTTCAATCTATTCAAAATATAGCCCTACCTCTGATCTATTCCTTGAAGAAGAATGATAGCATATCATATATGCAAGGATTCCTTATGGTTGCTCCATCTTATTTCTTATATCATTTTGTATTTCAAGGGAAGTCTAGAATAACCAGAATTGTCACTTTGTTTACTTTTCTATCATTAAGGAATATGAAGAGAGAGAAATTATTAGACAACTAGTAAAAAAGCCCTGTTTCTGATGCAAATGAAACGGGGGCTAGCAAGGTTTTCTTCTGTGTGCATGTGGGAGTGTGTGTGTCCCTGCCCTCTGCCCTCTCTCCCCTCCCCCCTCTGAGTCCTTCACTGTTACAGAGAGAGCGATTTGATTTCGTGCTTTGCTGTGTTTTCCTTCACTGTTTGTGTTACAGAGAGAGCGAGGGCGGGGCAGACACTCATGAGGAAACCGGATATCTCTCCCCTTCACACTTCCGGCTGGAGGCTTCATAGAACGTTGGTGGTGCCTTTTATATAGAGCGATCTTTTTTTCATTTCAAGCAGAAAGATTGGATAAAGATGCTCACTTGTTTGATTTAAGCTCCGAGTTATGCCCATTTCAGAAGTCAAATTAAGATATATTTATTTTGAAAATATGTTTTGAATTTTAAAAAGTCATTTTACTAAGTTGTCTAATGTGATTAAATGTTACTATTTGATGTATCTTCCTGGTAACGTCCAGTCTCTTACTAATGTGATCCGTGTAGAACCGCAAGGTAAATGGTGGAATATAAAATATATAGTTAAGTCAATACAGTAAAATGGGAGGACAAGACATTTTTTTAGATATATAAGTAGGGTTAATGGTTTACATTTATTAAATGCAGGTATTTTCTCTGTCCCTAGTAGGCTCACAATCTAAGATTTTGTACATGGGGCAGTGGAGAGCAGATAAAGACTTGTATGGTCCATCCAGTCTGCCCAAGATAAGTGATAAGAGGAAGTGCTAAAATGGCATTGTGAAACTCAAGGGTGAAGGGGAGGAATATGTAGAAGCTGAAAAGGATTAACAGTTGTTGTTATGCTTAACAGTCATTTCTGTTCTGTGTTCACGGATGAAAGGCCAGGGATAGGACTGCAGAAAACAAATGCTAATAGGAATGGATGTGTGGTACACCAGGACCAATTCTCTGAACCTAGTAGAATAGTAGATGATGGCAGATAAAGACCTGTATGGTCCATGCTGTCTGCCCAACAAGATAAACTCATAGTATAAGGCATGATGTAATACTACATATGTATATTTGATCTTGAGTTGTGCTTGCCATTTTCAGGGCACAAACTGTAGAAGCGTGCCCAGCACTGGCTTTACTTCCCAATTACAGGTGTTCCAATCTAATTACCACTACGCTTGTTTGGTTCCATGCCTTCTATTCAGGATTCCTTTGTGTTTATCTCACTTATTTTTGAATTCCGTTACCATTTTCATCACCACCACCTCCCACGGGAGGGCATTCCAGGTATCTACCACTCTCTCCATGAAAAAATATTTCCTGATATGTGAGTTATCCCCCCTGCAACCTCAATTCATCTCCTCTAGTTCTACCACCTTCCTGTATCTGGAAGAGGTTCATTTGTAAATTAATACCTTTCAAATATTTCAATGTCTGTACCATACCACCCCTATCTCTCCTTTCCTGCAGGGTATACATGTTCAGGTCTTCAAGTCTCTCGTCATATATCTTGCGACGCAAACCCCATACCATATTCTTTGCTTTTCTCTGAACTGTTATAAGTCTTTTACATCCTTAGCAAGATAGGGCCTCTAAAACGGAACACAATACTCCAAGTTGGGTCCTCGCCGACTTGTACCAACACCTCCTTTCTTCTGCTGGTTATACCTCTCTCTATGCAGCCTAGCATCCTTCTGGCTGTGGTCACTGCCTTGTCGCATCACCTTGAGATCGTCAGACATCATCATCCCAAGGTCCGTCTCCTGAGCTGTACTCCCTTATTTTTTTCAGCCACTTGTTTGGAGAAGTATATAATCTTCCTGTTTCTCTTGTTTTTGTTTACTTTCCTTGTATAAAGATCTGTTGTCATATTTATAGCAACTTTTCAGCTTAGACCACTGCACTTCCACTTCTTCAGTGCCTACTCCTACCCGTCAGCTCCTTCAGGTAATCCCCCATTTTATCAAAATCAGCACGTCTGAAAATCCAGTACTTTGAGATTTGTGCGTCTGCACTCCACGTTTGCTGGTGTGATGATCACTGTTGCCTAGGTGAGTACCCTCCTAGACACTGGAAACACTGCCTCCATTTGTGAGCACTAGATCCAGCGTCAACGTCTTTGCTTGTGGGGTTTGTCACCATTTGACAAAGCAGTTTGACAGGCATCCATGATCTCTCTGCTTCTTTCCAATTCTGCCAACGGGGGACGTTCCAGTTCACATCAGGCAAGTTGAAATCTCCCAACAACAGCACCTCTCCTTTTATTCCAAGCTTTTATTTGTTGCATTTGTATCCCACATTTTCCCGCATATTTGTAGGCTCAATGTGGAACGAGCACGTGGGATCTCCTAGGGAAAGGAAGAGATAGTGTTTGCTGAGGATGGGCAGACTGGATGGGCCATTTGGCTCTTATCTGCTGCCATGTTTCTAAAAAAAAAAAGAAAATGTAATTTTTTTGAGGGGACATGTCTGGGGGTGTAGAGTGGGCATTCTTGCACTAATCAGCACAGCTATATTATCGTGTGCTAACTAGTTAGTGCAGGAATAGCTTGTGAGCCCTTACCGCCTACAAAATGGGTGGCAGTACTACTAATAGCATTTATATAGCGCTACCAGACGCACGCAGCGCTGTACATTTGACATAGAGAGACAGGCCCTGCTCAAAGAGCTTACAATCTAGGTAACAGAAACAGACAAGACATTACGGGCAAGGAAATTACAGGGTAAAGAGGAACAGGGGAGGAGAGCAAATGAGTAGCGGTTAGGAGCCAAAGGCAGTAGTGAAAAGGTGAGCTGTAAGTGTACATGTGCTAATTTTTTAAAATGGCAGTACACTGATGGAAATATTAACATATAACCATTAATACAAAAAATAGGCCATTTTTACTCTTCAGTAAAAATGACCTTAGTACTCAGGAAATTCGTTAAGACCAGTTTTTACCACAGGTTATTAAAAGGACCCTTTTGTTTCCCTTCAGTGCTATTTGGGTCTGGAGACACATACAGGAGAATTTTTTTTAAAGATGAATATTCACATACCTCACAACTCAACACAAATTATGCCTCTGGGAATACCTATACACAGGCAATGCTTGGGCCCTGGCCATCATGGGACTTAGTGCCACCATGAGCTGTTTTTTTTTTTGTCTCGGTTTGCACTTTTGCAGGAAATCTTGTACTACTTCAGTCTCAAGTCTCTCAAGATTTGAGACTGGAAAACCAGTCTGGGGGTTTCTGTACTGCATGACTCAGAGGAGAGCTGAGTTGTGCACACTGGAAGTAGATCACCCCCTTCAGTAACAGCAACACAGTACAGTAAGGTAACAAGGAGAGTACTTGTTCCTTAGCTTTGTTTGGGTAGGGGAAGGAGAAAGCAAGAAAGGTTGACCCTGCTGGATAAGACCAAAGTTGAGAGGGAATGAGAGGGAAGGTCTAGAAAGAGGGGGATTGATAAGGGAGACTTGAGGAGATAAGGGAAATAAGGAGACTGAGGAAGGAAGGGCATGGTGGGTGGGATAAAAGGACATAAAGTTGAAGGGGTAAGAGGGACACTGAGGAAGAATGAGGGATGAAAGAAAGGAGGTTGAGGGTGGGCAAGGTGCAGGAATGGGATAGATAAGATGGAGGCTGAGGGACGAAAGGGTGGGGGATAAGAGACCAGGGGGAGACTTGTCTACAGTTGTTAGTGATCCAAAGAGGAGTTCACCTGTATTGCTGGCATGCAGCTGACAGCACTTGGAAAAGGGGGGGAGGGTCACTCAAGTTTGAGCCATGCATTGGAGGAACTTTACTGTCACAATTTCAAGTCTCATAAGACTGAAAGAGCAGCTCAAGGAGATCCTTGCGTCAGCACTACACAGTGGCATATTAACACCTGATCTCATTTAGCTTTCTTTTCCTATGAAAACAGAATGGGAAAACAGTAAATAAGGCCCTAAAAGAGGTTCTGCAGACCTCTGAGGGGACATCCTTTTCTCCCCCACTCTTTTAACTTGTGGTGGGGGGGGGGGGGGTGAGAGGTCTCAGCCTCTGGCTACGCATTTTTCGGGCTGGCTTCTAGATTGGAAGAATATTTTGTCATGTTCTGTCTTGACTGGAAAGGCACACCAGAGGGAATATGATGGAGACATGTATTATCTATACTTTTGACTGAATAAGTAAACCTTTTTCACAGGTAGACTCTGGAGGAATATCAGGAACTATTTCTTCATAGAAAGCATAGTGGATACATGGAATGGCTTTCTGTGAGGTGGGGAGAAAACCTGACATAATTCAAGAAAGCATAGACTAAATACAGGAGATCCTTGGTAGCAAAAAAGGTGAGGGAAAACAAAGGTCTGAGGTCTATGGCATTGCACCAGGAATGAAACTGGGCAGACTAGATGAACCTTATAGTCTGTATCTTCTGCCATACGCTTTGTTTTAGTGATTACAGCCATGTACTGTAGCTAAACACTTTCAAGATTCTGCAGTTCTGGTTTTTAGCTTATGCATATTATCAGGCCTCTGGAACTGGATAAGCTTATTGACATCAAGAAAAATCTCTGCTAGCTCTCCCACTCTCTTACAGCCTGAAGTGTGACTTGGATGACTTTAGTAAGAATTCCTTTTATCCTACCAGTTACCAGTACAGCCCTCACAGGAAGATGCTAATCGTTTGAACCAGGCACTATGCCTGGTGTAAGCATACCAGGAAGTCTCTTCAGGACTATTTCTATAACACTTGTATTTTTGAAGTACATTTTCATCTGCTCTGTACCATGACAGCTCTTGTAACTGCATCCTTAGCCTTGTATATATTCCCCTGATTTTCCTACCAGGAGAGGTTTGATTTACCCTGACTAATAAAGAAATCTCACCCCTGAGTGGTCGGCATAGCCTGTCTTTGGTGTCCAGTATGTACATAGGGCCTGGATACTGCAGAGCAGCCATTGCCAGGGCGCTGTGTAATGCTGTGATGTAAAACCACAAGGCACCATGGTTACTGAAGCATTATTATAGGATGTTAAAGGAAAAAAATTGATTTCTGGGAGATCTTATTCTTTCTGTTCTGTTTTCACCAGGTGCGTTGCACTCTATGCTGGGCGCTATGGACAAGAGAGTCTCTGAAGAGGTAAATGTAGAAAAGTCCAGCTGGCTCTTGCACTAATTACTTGACGTTTCATGGCCCGTGTGAATGTGTTCTATTTCGCTTCTGAGTAGTCAGAATCTGCAGGTTACTTTTGCGTAGGAGTGTAGAAATGTTGCCTTTTTTTGTCTTTGTCCCACCCCTTTTTATCTGGAAGGAAGAATGCCATGAGCAAGGAGGGGCTTTCCAGAATCCTATATCTGGCTGCCAGCTGTCACCATTGTGTGGTGACAGACTCCCTTTTTCCACTTACATCTGTAAAAGTTGCTTCTCTAAGCATACTCAGCCTTGGATCATCTGAAGAGCAGAAGAACTGAACCAGGAATCAAACCCGAGCACATCCACTGAGCCCTTGGCCAATTTGCTATTTTATGCTGATTGGGTTCTGGAAGAAGAGGTTTTTTTTTTTCACTTAAAAATCTCAGCATGGCCTTTTGGGTTTATTTGTGTTAAATTGTTCCACTCAGAGGGTAAAATCATAGGGACATGTAAAGGATAATGTTCATCATAATTAGCGTTTTTGGCCAGTTTTAGATGCCACTCACACTGGCCTTGAGGAGTCCAATGTAAGCAACCTTTATGCTCTGAATATCCTGTTTTAAGGAGTATCGCATATCCCTATAATACAAATGTGCCCCTGATTCAGGCAGTCTGCTGGCGAAACATGTTGGGCTTTTACTAATATGTCTACATGGTAGAGCGGTATCAACACACTTTTATTACCATAGGATAATTTTATAACAGGTCGCCTATATATGAAGACCAAGTAGGTGCCTGCTTTTAGCCTATTTTATAAAGAGACATGGAGGGGCATAATCGAATGGGGCACCCAAGTTTTCCTGAGGACGTCCTCACAGGATTTCCCCGTGAAGGGGTGGAGAAACCCATATTATCGAAACAAGATGGGCGTCCTTCTTTTGTTTCGATAATACGGTCGGGGACAATCAAATCTCAACATTTAGGTCGACCTTAGAGATGGTCGTCCCCGATTTTCGGCGATAATGGAAACCATGGACGCCCATCTCATAAACGACCAAATCCAAGCCATTTGGTCGTGGGAGGAGCTAGCATTCGTAGTGCACTGGTCCCCTTGACATGCCAGGACACCAACTGGGCACCCTAGTGGGGTATGCAGTGGACTTCAGAAATTGCTCCCAGGTGCATAGCTCCCTTACCTTGTGTGCTAAGCCCCCCCAAAACCCACTACCCACAACTGTACACCACTACCATAACCCTTAGGGGTGAAGGGGGGCACCTACATGTGGGTACAGTGGGTTTCTGGTGCGTTTTGAAGGGCTCACATTTACCACCACAAGTGTAACAGGTGGGGGAGGGATGGGCCTGGGTCTGCCTGCCTGAAGTGCACTGCAGTACCCACTAAAACTGCTCCAGGGACCTGCATACTGCTGTCATGATATTTGAGGCTGGCATAGAGGCTGGAAAAAAATATTTAAACTTTTTTTTTTTTAGGGTGGGAGGGAGTTAGTGACCACTGGGTGAGTAAGGGGAGGTGATCCCCGATTCCCTCTGGTGGTCATCTGGTCATTTAGGGCACATTTTTGTGGCTTGGTCGTAAAAAAAAAAAAAGGACCAAATAAAGTCATCCAAGTGTTCGTCAGGGACGCCCTTCTTTTTTCCATTATCGGCCAAGGACGCCCATGTGTTAAGCATGCCCCAGTCCCGCCTTTGCTATGCTTCTGACACGCCCCCGGGAACTGTGGTCATCCCTGTGACAGAAAGCAGTTGAGGATGCCCAAAATTGACTTTCGATTATGCTGATTTGGGCGACCCTGTGAGAAGGACGCCCATCTCCCAATTTGTGTCGAAAGATGGGCGCCCTTCTCTTTCGAAAATAAGCCTGATGGCCACTTAAGTGCTTTCATAAAACACTTAGGGTAAACAGATAGTAACTGCAGCTTAACTCGGTAGTAATCATAGATTGAAGTTGTGCATGTTTTACGCCTTCTTAGCCTCAGATTTAAATGTTAAGTGAGTAAAATATACACACATGCACTTATTTTATGTCATGAGTCTGCCTGCATCCTGCCTCCACCCCAGAACATGCCTGCAGAAAAGTCCTGTAAAAATATATGCTTTTTGTCACCCTGCGTACTTTTGTGCTCATAACACCTGGGGTAGTTTTTGTAAAAATCCGTATATACACACACAAAACAGGGTTTAAAAATAAAAAGTTAATAAAATTACCATCCATTGTGATGATGCTGTTCACAGACTCCTGGGTCCCCTCAGTTGCTCTCTTGCTGGACAAGACCTTAGGGTGGGCATTCTGCTGTTCCTTAAATCAGATATCTAATGCAGGTTGTGCTGTGCTTTAGTCCTGTGGATCATATCCACACGTTAGCTTTGCTTTATGGCTGGACCCATTTAACTTCCTCTTCCTACCTCACCACGTCCTTCCTTTTAGCTTCTTTCCCTTTTCATCTTTTAGGCCACATTGCCTCTCCTCCCCTGCCATGTTTTCTTTATAAACGGAATATATTGGGGAGCATGAGAAGGAGCAGCCTTGGATGCTGGTGGGGGAGGGGGGGTTACGTTCGCTTTCACTGGGGTCCCAGTGTTGCTGATGTCCTGCCGTTCTGATGGGTGTGTTCCAGTTGGTTGTTGAACTGGACTATTCAGTTACGGTGGCCCAACATCCTCAGCCTTTCTTAATTTTCCAGCCAACTCCTGTTGCTAACCCATGACCTGGTTCTGCACTTTCCTTTTTTTTTTTCTGGTAAAGAAGAGCTGGGAAACTGTTTGTTTAAGAACTCGAGGCAATGCACATCATAATAACATAAAATAAAAAACTAATTAAATAACAAATACATACTAGTGCATAGGCAGACACATATAATTGAGAACCCTAAATTTTAGGCATAACATCTTAGGAAAGAAAAATGTGAATCTGTATAATGAGGATGGCTCAGTGGATAGATCACGTAGGAATTTATGTTAAAGTGCCCATAAGTGCTTTTTTTTCTTTTTTCTGTGGAGGGGGTTTTCAAGATGTTAATTGACATGAAGTTTTTGTGTGTAAAAAATGTTATTCCCATGCACGTGGCTTTGCAGCTCAAGAAAAGGGTGAGAAGGACCATGCTAGTAAGTTGAGCAATCCACTTAATTGTACGCCCCCCTGATGGTTTGTGATGGAATGGAATTGGATAGTAAATTTTTAGTACTGTATATGTTGTGCAGTTCATGTCTCTTGTTTTATTCCCATCACTTTCTCTCTCTCCCATGTGCTCAGGGAATGAAAGTTTCCTGCACACACTTCCAATGTGCAGCCGGAGCATTCACCTTCCTGCAGGATAACTTTCCTCACTCCTACAGCGTGGACATGAGTCATCAGATCCTCAACCTGAATATTAACTTAATGCTGGTAAGATGGACCAGATTTAGAGGCAGATGCACTAAACGTTTTTCATCGTTAAATGAGCCCTCGGGGAAGAATTTCCGATCCTTTCCATGCACTTAAGCCTATTTTCCGACGACAGTAGCAGCTAACGAAAACGGAATGGAGATGAGCAATTAGTGTGAAAACCCCATTGAAACGACATGCACTAACCTTTTCCGATTGCCTTTACGCAGGAAAAAGGCAGGAAAACTAACGAGAGGTCTGGACCTCTCGTTAGGACAGCTCTGTGCCAGGAAAAAGTGTTAAGTGAAAAAATAAACAAACTTTGAGCCAATCCCAGCGCATTAGCAGAGCTAAAAGCGCTGTGATTGGTCCAAAGGACCTCAGAAAACACATAAAAAAATAAAACTAAAAAAAGGATCGGGAGGGGGCAAGGGCGCTCATCAGGAGCGTCCTGTACGGACGGCCTTGCCCCCCCCCCCCCCCCCCGCCGCTGCTCCCCACTTTCCGCCGCTCCCCCCACCCCGAAAAAGCAAAATTGTAGCAGCCCCTGCCCCCCTCCCTTCCTCACTACTCTCAGCTCCGCCTCCCGACATCCTCCGTCTGTGCCCCGCCCCCTTTGGGGGTCGTCGCCGCCATTCCCCTTCTCCATCGGGCCCCCCTCCCTCTTACCGGGCCCGTGCAGCGCCTCTCTCCTCTGTCCGAAGGCGCTGCACGGGCAAGAAGAACGCTGAATCAGCTGATGCCTGCCTTCGCGATAGAGCGTCTTTCTCCTCCTGGGCCCGCCCCTGTCTGACGTCAGTAACTGACGTCAGACAGGGGCGGGCGCAGCAGGAGAAAGACGCGCCATCGCGAAGGCAGGCATCAGCTGATTCAGCGTTCTTCTTGCCCGTGCAGCGCCTTCGGACAGAGGAAAGAGGCGCTGCACGGGCCCGGTAAGAGGGAGGGGGGCCCGATGGAGAAGGGGAATGGCGGCGACGACCCCCAAAGGGGGCGGGGCACAGACGGAGGATGTCGGGAGGCGGAGCTGAGAGTAGTGAGGAAGGGAGGGGGGCAGGGGCTGCTACAATTTTGCTTTTTCGGGGTGGGGGAGCGGCGGAAAGTGGGGAGCAGCGGCGGGGGGGGGGGGGCAAGGCCGTCCGTACAGGACGCTCCTGATGAGCGCCCTTGCCCCCTCCCGATCCTTTTTTTAGTTTTATTTTTTTATGTGTCAATTCAATTTGCCATGTGCTTGTGATTTGACTGTTTGTGGCATGCGCAGAGCAGCTAACATAACGCTTGGCTGCTCTGCGCATGATTTGGGGGCCGATTAACGATGTGTATTGTGATTCTTTGATACATTCTACGTTTCAATACCGATTCCAGCATGTGTGACTTTTTTTTTTGGTGCATTTTTCGTTATTTTAAAATCGTTAGGGACTTTAATGATTTAGATTTTTTTACGTTTGGTTGCTGCATCTGCCTCTTAGTCCTTCCTGTAACACCACTATCGCTTGCTTGTTATACAATGCTGTTATGGTTTTGTTTCGATACTTTAACTAGTTTATTTTTGAGGGAGTTCAGTTTCTAAACACAGTTCTATTAGATACAAAGTTGGATCAAAAAACAGATTTAGACATTTGATATGCAGAGGCCATTCCAGCCCAAAACCTAGTCTGCAGTAAGCGTCTGGAATTTTGGTTAAGAATATATTATTCCATTACGTTCTATCCCAGTATTCCAGGATAAGTGGGTAGTTATGTCCATCGACCAGCAGGTGGAGATAGAAAATCCAGAACTGAGCACTACTACCTAGCCATGTTCTAGCCGCCCAGTTCCTCAGTATCTTCTATCTCCAGCAGGTGGATGGACATACTTCGTTTCTCTCTGTGTTCCAGTTGGTTTCTCCTGGTCCGGTTGGTGACTGGTTCCCAGTTGAGTCACACCTGAGGAAATTTAGACATACCTAATGATGCTGGGTCCCTGTCTTGCTCCCGCCTGGAGGCTTTCTTCCCTTTATTTCCCTCCTGAGCGTCTCTTGTGGCAGTGTCTGTGCAGCAACCAACAAAAAAAAAAAAAAAAGAGAGATGTTTCTTCTGGCCATATCAGTCCAGTCCGGCGGTGTCGGTTCTGGCTGGGGAGGTGAGGAGCTTGGAGAGTTCGGGGGGTGCACACCCTGTTTCAGGATCCAGGTGGTGAGTTGGGGATCTGTTAGCGGGCCGTGGTAACTGCCGCGTAGTTCCCGCAGCGCGCCTTTTTTTCTATTAAACACTAGTGCCAAAAAAAAAAGAGGGAAAAAGTTAGTGGGCTTGCAGTGCGCTCTTGTGAGTTGGGCCTCTGACCGGGTGTTTTTTGGTGCGGCAGAATGTCTGTCCCCACTGAGGTGGTGAAGCACTGCTCCTCCTGTGAGGGTAGACACTCCTCCTTGGGCCGCTGCACGGTGTGCAGACCGGTGTCCCCGAGTGGAGGAGGAGATCCTGGTGGCCTTTCTCTGGGGATAACGGGCCTGGATCAGCGCTCTGGGTCCCCAGGGGGGATCTCTTGGCGACTCCTCTCTGGCGGAGGCGGGAACTTCGGCCATTTTGTCCTCCACGGTCAGGGAACGTGCTCTGCCGGTGGCAGAGAAAGGGGCAGTTGCAACAGGGGGCTTACCTGTTCAGGGTATGCCTTTTTCCCTTGAATTTGTCTTGTTAATGCACCAGGCATTTTTATTGAAGCAGGGGGGCGCTGCTCTGCCTACTCCGGGGTTGTGGAAGTCGGACTGAGCCCTTCCTCCTCCCAGGAGACTTCGGCCTATCCTGTTGGACGACCCTTTGGAGAGTTGTTCACCCGTTTCTCTGGGGTCAGACGCGGAGTCCGCTTCATCGGGGGGCCCTTCGGTCCTGGAGCCTTTAGAGGAGAGGGAGCTCCCCTCAGGAGACGGGAATGATACTCGGGTGCTCCGGCTTTTTCCGAAAGATGAATTGGGTGCGTTGATTTTGAAGTCCTTATCGGCTCTCTCCATATCTGAACTTGGGGAGGATTCTTCAGGTTCCCAGCAGTCTGGTCCCATGCGGGGGCTTAGGGGTCACTCTGAGGCGTTCCCGAAGCATCTAGATATTCAGGATTTAATCTCTGCAGAGTGGAATACTCCCGAGGCGGGTCTGCGAGTGGGGAGGCCCTTCTCTACCCTTTGGTTCCGGAGGAAAGGGAAAAGTTGGGCTTTCCTAGGGTAGGTTCTTTGGTGACAGTAGTCACCAAGAAGACGACCTTGCCTGTGGAAGGCGGGGTGGCCTTAAAGGACCTTCAGGATAGGAAATTGGAGCAGGCCCTGAAACAGGCCTTTGAGGTGGCTGCCTTGGGCTTTCAGGCTGTGATTTGCAGTTCCTTTGTGGCCCGTGCCTGCAATGGCATCAGAGGTCGGGGGGCCAAGAATGGCTGGCTCGCTCGCGGGCAGCTAGAATGAAGGCAGGTATTGCTTATCTAGCAGACGCCGTGTACGACATGCTTAGGGCTTCAGCCAAGGGTATGTCGGCGGTCTCCGCTAGGCGACAGTTGTGGCTCCGACCCAAAGCCTGGTTGGTCAAGCTGCCCTTTTGGGGAGGTTACTGTTTGGCGTGGACTTGAGTAATCTGGTGAAAGAGCTCGGAGAGACTAAACCCCAGTGGCTGCCTGAGGACCGGCCTAGGTCTGGTCGGCAGTCCGGGTTCTCTTGTCCTCGGTTTCAGGACGGTAAGAAATACAGATCAGGTCGCCCGGCCTTTGGGCAACGGCCTAAGTTTCAGCCCTGTCAGTCCTTTCGGGGGGACAGGAAGGGGACCAGCAAGTCAGGTCGGACAGGTACTCCTGCCCGACGTCGCAATGATGGTGCGTTGGTCCACGTGTTCAGTCCGATAGGGGGACGTCTTCAGGCGTTCACCTCAGATGAGTGGGTGCTGGGCATCCTGCATGACGGTTACCGGTTAGAATTCTGCCGCCTGGTCGCTCCTCTCTTCTTACAGTCTGCGTGTCAAGGTTCTATCCGAGAGGCGCAAGTCAAGTCCACCGTTCAGGCATTACTGTCTCTTCAGGCCATTGTGCCCGTGCCGCTCAACAAGCTTGGACAGGGTAGGTACTCCATCTATTTCGTGGTCCCAAGAAGGGAGGCATGGTCCGGCCCATTCTGGACCTCAAGTGTCAACAAGTACCTGCGGGTTACGCACTTTCAGATGGAAACCCTCAGGTCCGTCATTGCCTCCATGTGGCAGAGCAAGTTTCTCACCTCTCTCGATCTCAAAGAAGCGTACCTTCATATTCCAATTTGGAGCCTCCATCAGCAGTTCCTTCATTTCGCAGTATTGAGTCAGCACTTCCAGTTTCGGGCGCTCCCATTTGGCCTTGCTACTGCCCCACTGACCTTCTCCAAAGTGATGGTAGTTGTGGCAGCCTTCCTTCGGAAGCAGGGTGTTCGAGTGCACCCTTACCTGGACGACTGGCTAATTCGCGCGTCGTCCTACCAGGACAGCTTGGAAGTGACTTCCACGGTTGTCAGGCTGCTTCAGTCCTTGGGATGGGTGATCAGTTTCGAGAAGAGCTGCCTGATCCCCTCTCAGTGCCTGGAATACTGAGGTGTTCTATTCGATACCCAGCGGGCTCGGGTCTTCCTGACCAACCCACGGCAGGTGAAGATGGTGAGGCAGGTACGTTCCCTTCTGTTGGCCGCCAGGCCACGGGTTTAGGACTACGTCCAGCTTCTAGGGTCCATGACAGCAGCCGTGGAGGTAGTCCCTTGGGCACGAGCTCACATGCGTCCACTTCAGAGATCTCTGCTCTCCCGCTGGTCTCAGGTATCAGAGGCTTACCAAGTCAGACTGCCTTGGACGTTGGAGGCCAGACGGAGCATGAGATGGTGGCTCTGCCCCCAGTCTCTGACTCAGGGAATGTCCTTTCCCATTCTACAGTGGGAGGTACTGACAACGGATGCCAGCCTGTCGGGCTGGGGGCCCATTTCAGGGGCCATTTAGCTCAGGGTACGTGGTCACCACAGGAGTCCCGCTGGACCATCAGTTTTCTGGAGCTTCGGGCGGTGCGGCTAGCTCTGAAGTCGTTTCTCCCGTTCCTGAAGGGGACGGCGGTCCGAGTCTTCTCCGACAATGCGACGACCGTAGCTTATATCAATAGGTGGGGGGGGGGGGAACCCGCAGCAGCCGTCTGGCCAGGGAATCCGGCCTCTTTATGGTCTGGCGGAGCAGCACCTGTCTTGCCTCTCAGCCGCCCACATTGCCGGGGTCCTCAACGTAGAAGCTGACTTTCTCAGTGGAGGAGTGGCCTAGTGGTTAGGGTGGTGGTCTTGAGGAACTGAGTTCGATTCCCACTTCAGGCACAGGCAGCTCCTTGTGACTCTGGGCAAGTCACTTAACCCTCCACTGCCCCAGGTACAAAAAAGTACCTGTATACAATATGTAAGCCGCATTGAGCCTGCCATGAGTGGGAAAGCGCGGGGTACAAATGTAACAAAAAATTATGTTTTGGATCCCGGCGAGTGGGAGCTGTCTGCCGTGGCGTTCCAACTAGTGGTGCGGCGTTGGGGCCTTCCTTGCATGGACCTGATGGCTACGAAGGACAATGCCAAGGTTCCACAGTTCTTCAGTCGTCGCAGGGAGCAGGATTCGTTAGGTCTGGATGCCCTACTTCAACCGTGGCCGGTAGAGGGAGTCCTGTATGTCTTTCCTCCTTGGCCGATGTTGGGCCATCTGCTGAGAAGAGTAGCGGCTCATCGCGGCAGAGTGATTTTGGTGGCTCCGGACTGGCCCAGGCGTCCTTGGTATACCGACCTCATCAGTCTTCTGGACGGCCAGCCGCTGCGGCTTCTGCAGGAGAGGGGTCTTCTCCGGCAGGGTCCGGTAGCCATGGAAGATCCCTCCCGCTTTGGTCTTACGGCCTGGCCCTTGAGAAGTCTCATTTGAGGAAGAAGGGCTATTCGGATTCGGTTATTCCTACCCTTCTTCAGGCTCGCAAGCGGTCTGGCATATATTTGAAGATTGGTGCACGGAAAGGGGTTTGGATCCCTTTAGCGCTTTGGTGGGCAGCATCCTTGATTTTCTGCAGCAGGGGGTGCACAAGGGCTTAGCGCTGGGGTCCTTGAAGGTCCAGGTGGTGGCCTTGGTCTGCTTCCGAGGGCGTTTGCGCAATTTTTCGCTGACGGCTCACCCGGATGTGGTCCGTTTTTTGAAAGGAGTGGGTCGTCTTCGACCGCCCTTCCGGGCTCCCTGCCCTGACTGGGATCTCAATCTGGTGCTTAGAGCGCTTCCTCGTCCTCCCTTTGATCCTCTTCGTCAGGCTTCCCTGAAGGATCTTACTCCTGAAGGTGGTATTTTTGGTGTCTATTGCTTCGGCCCGTCACGTTTCTGAGCTCCAAGCGCTCTCTTGCAGGGACCCCTTTCTCTGTTTTTCGGAGAGGGGGGGTGTCTTTACGAACAGTGCCGTCTTTTCTGCCCAAGGTGGTCTTGGAATTTCATCTTAATCAGTCTGTAGAGCTGCCTTCCTTTCGTCGGCAAGACGTGGGAAGCCGGTATGCGTCATTGCAGCTTCTGGATGTTTGAAAAGTTCTTATCCGGTATCTGGAGGCGACTATCGAGTTTCGTCGCTCAGATAGATTGTTTTATTCGGTAAACAGAAGTTGGGCCTAATGGCTTCCAAAGCGTCCATTGCCCGCTGGTTGAAGGAGGCGATGTCGTCCGCCTACCTCCTGGCAGGGAAGGCTTCGCCTTTGGGTTTGAAGGCCCACTCGACTAGGCATGTGGCGACGTCGTCGGCAGAGACGTCTTTGTCTTCTCCGGTAGACATTTGCAGGGCTGCGACGTGGTCGTCGTTGCATTCTTTCAGCAAGCATTATAGGGTGGATGTTGCTGCGCGGTCGGATGCGTCCTTTGGGGCGGCTGTCTTAAGAGCAGCAGGGCCGATGTCCCACCCTCGCAGGGATTGCTTTTGAACATCCCACTTGTCCTGGAATAGTGGGATAGAACATAATGGAAGGAGAAATTATTATTTATTATTTGTCGCATTTGTATCCCACATTTTCCCACCTCTTTGCAGGCTCAATGTGGCTTACATAATACCGTAAACGGCGTTAACCGATTCCGGTGTGAACAAATACAAGGTGTGAACAATATCAAAGTGATATTATAGTAGAATGAGGTTACATGTATGGTAAAGACAATTGGGGAGAGTTTAGAGAGGGAGAGGAAGAGTTAGGATATGTCCATTATGGTATTTGGTTACGTTGTGTTGCAAGAAAGAGGATCCAGGGCCTTGCTGTTACACCAGATGGCAAACCTCCTCCATTTAAAAGAGTAAAACCTCTTTGTAGAATCTTTCCTGGAATTAGGTCTTACCTGATAATTTTCTTACCATTAGCTCTTCACACTATTCCAGGATCCCTCCCGGTGTTTTCAGCCTAGTTTACTTCTGACTCCCCTGTTCACTGTTCTGAATCCTGTCGTTGGTTTTTTTTTTTTTTTTTTTGTGGGGGGGGGGGGGGGGGGGGGGGGGGTTGCCTTGTTTGTTGGTTGGTTGCTGTTCATGCATTTAGGTTGGTTTTCTGCTGGCTTATGTACAACTAGTAAAAGAGGCCCATTTCCAACAGAAAGGAAACTGGTGCTAGCAAGGTTCCAGGGCCCCCTCCTCCTCCTCCCCCCCTCCTCCCTCCCCCAGGACCCCGCAACCCTCTCTCGTCTGAGGACCGCCACTCCCTCCCACCCCCTCCCCCTTTCGTCCCAGGACCCCCCTCTCTCTCAGGACCCTCCCCTCCGATTTCTGCTGCCCAGCGCCTCCCTCCCTCTGTCTCTGTGGCCTCCGAGTGCAAGGAACACGTGTGCGCGTGCCCCATCCCTTCGTACGTGGCAGCTGCTGTTTAAAAAGTTGAGGTTGAAGGGGGGCAGACTCAGGACTAATGTTAGGAAGTATTTTTTCACGGAAAGGGTGGTGGATATGTGGAATGCCCTCCCGCGGGAGGTGGTGGAGATGAAAACGGTAATGGAATTCAAACATGCGTGGGATAAACACAAAGGAATCCTGTTTAGAAGGAATGCTTCCGTGGAATCTTAGCGGAGATTGAATGGCGATGCCGGTAATTGGAAACAAAACGAAAGCTGGGCAGACTTCTACGGTGTACGCCCTGATCGTGACTGAATAGATAGGGATGGGCTGGAGTGTAAAGGGGCTTCGACGTTAGCTTCAGAACTTAGTACAAGAACAGTGCTGGGTAGACTTCTACGGTCTGTGCCTTGAGAAAGGCAAGGACAAATCAAACTCAGGTATACATATAAAGTATCACATACTATGTAAAATTAGTTTATCTTGTTGGGCAGACTGGATGGACCGTACAGGTCTTTATCTGTCGTCATTTGCTATGTAACATTGTAAGCCACATTGAGCCTTCAAATAGGTGGGAAAATGTGGGATACAAATGCAACAAATAAATAAAATGTTACTATGTTATTATTTCAGGTCTGTCTGAAGCTAATTGTTCCCTCATTGTTGGAGGTCATGTTTATTTAGGCAATACTACTATCTTGCTTTGGAACGTAAATACTGACTGGCTGTGGTCTGTGCAGAATACTTGTAAGATCACTTTGAAGAGAGTAATTCCCAGCCTCTATCTGTTGATAGGAGCATGTAAACCCAAGCTTCTTGACGGGGTTGAAGGGACTAAAGGAAAGAAAATTAGCAGGAAAGATTTAATTTTTCCTTATCTGCTGGATAGCGCTGTCTTCTTGCAGGCAAGAAGCCAGGTTTTATGGTAGCCTGAGTGCCTCCCTATACTAGAGTTATCTGACTGTTGCTGCAGGGAATAGAAATCAGCTTTCAGTTACTGCCTTCCAGCAGCTTTCATTGTGCACCCAGGCCAACATTCATGCTTCTTTGTCACAGGATTCGTTTGGGCTTGGAAAAAGTCCTGTATGTCACGATTTTGAGATCTTTTGTTCGTTCAGTAAATAATGTCAAACCTGCAGAGATTGCCAGAATGAAAGCTTTTCTTAACATCTGTCTAGCCAGTTACAGTATTGTGTCAACTGAGATAATGATCTCCTCAGTAGCAGTAGCTAAAATGTAACAGTCTGAAATTTCATCTGCAGCTATTCGTTGATGTCTAATTTTTTACTAACGTAACAAACGAAGGTTGAGAATCAGATCAGGGGAATCAAGTTTTTGTGCTTCAAGAGAGAGAGCGGATGGTCAGGGTTTGTGGATGAGAAGAGTTGTCATGATTTATTTATGTGGGAGGGGTGTGGAGGAGAAAGGGACTGTCAAGGTTTGTTTTAGGGGATGGCAGGATAGAAACAATCGATCTGTAAAGGGGGAGGCAGTGATTAAGGAAGAGCTGTCAGGGTTTGTACTGAGGGTGTGGGATGGGACATCAGGATTAACGTGGAGGAGGGGAAGGGCTGCGGGTGTTTGTGTGTTCAGTGGGGAGATAGACATCAGATTTGTGGAGAGGCGGACAGGACAAAAAAATCTAGCAAAGGTTTTTGTGTGAGGGCGTAAAGAAGGGGTTTGAAATCCAAAATTTTGGAATTTTAATACATTTTGATAGCAAAAAAAAAAAAAGTTAATACAATGCTATACCATAAGGCTTTGTTATGATGGATGGAGTCAACATGGGTCCATGTTAAGGACATAAGCGTTGCCATACTGACACAGACTGAAGGACCATCAAGCCCAGTATCCTGTTTCCAACAGTAAAACATATTTTATACTGCTTATAAGCAGTGGATAGTTCAAAATCCATCTTACAGACTTTTCTTTTAGGAAATTATCCAAGACCCCCTCCCCTGAGGTGAATGAGGTCAGAGCTAGGGGGAGAACCTAGGGGAGGGGGTCCTGAGCAGCACACGCCAGTTTCTATGGTAGCCACTAGTAAAAATCTAGGCCATTGCAATGCACTGAGAGAAAATAAAGTTGCACAATGCACAGTTTTTAAAAAAAAAAGGAGAATAATACATTTCGATACTGTTCAAAACTTGAAATGATTTAGGTATGTTTTTATCCCGATATGTGTATTTCTCCCAGCTTTGCTAATTTTCTTTGGTGCCCTCTAGAATTATTATAAAATATATTTTCAGTTTATGAGGTGGTTAAAAAAAACCCCACTTTAACTTTCTGATTAGTAAAAAAAAAAAAAAAAATCCAAAAGAGAGCGTATTCTGTATCTTACTGAATGAAAGGTAGAGGTTGTGTCGGGGTTGGTTTCAACCTTCTAGGATATGTATTAAATTCTCTTGGCTCTTAAAGTGAGTTTGTTGCTGCAGGAAGATAGCTTGGAATTACTTCAGTGTTTCTTAGTATTTGGAGTGCTACTTTAAAACCTCAGAAACACCATGAACTGAATAGGTGATGGCAGATTGACCATTTGGCCCACCTAGTCTGCCCACTTGTCTGGCTTTCTACCACTTTAAGTAGATCAGGAGTGTGAGTGTAATCCTGGAGTGCCACAAGCTAGTCGGTTTTCAGGCTATCCCTAATGAACTTTTCTGACACAAATTTCCATGCACAGCCTGAAAACCAGACCAGTCTGTAGACATACAGGATTGCAGTTGTCACTTTTAAAAGCTTTTTAACAAGTTAATGTTATGGAAGGCTAGAGCAGCACGAGGTACCCCAAAGAAAAGAAAAACATTCATTTCCATTTGGAACAGATACTTGCAACAAATTTCTCATAAAGCACGAAGTGCAGTGCTCAATAATCTGACCGAGCCATGAGACAGAAGGAGAGAGAGGCTAAAAAAAAAAAAAATTAGGAATGGGAGGGGTTAGTGGAGTAGGCATAGTTAAGAGAAGTCCGCCTCAGAAAATGGGGGAAAGTGCCAGAGGAATCTAGACACGTTAACCTACACTCTGATTAATTATACTGAGGGGGGAGGTAGAGGGACGCCATGAAGTTAAAAGTTGGTTTAAGAGGATAGAGGGGAGGGAGGTGGGGGAGGGAGGAAGGGGACATAGTTTTGACAAAGGTAAGATTCTATGTAAATTGAAGGGTTACATGCAATAATAGCTTGGAAAAGTTTCGTTTGAAGAAAAACATTCAGAAGTCTCGTCTGTAAATATTGTTGGGACTTAAATGAGGTAATAAAACACAGAGCAAAACACGAGACCCAATTATTTGAATTTAATATGGAAGTTTAGGGGTTAAGATAATCTGTTATCAGACTTTTATTGCATAACAAAGAATTGCTAGTAATGCGTCTTCATTCATAACAATAGTTAAAACATAAAAGTTAAATACAGAATAGGCTTTGGGGGGAGGGAGGGATAAGTGTTATACTTCAAAATTTGATGGCTGTACGTAATGTTGCATGTTTGAAGTGCTGTTCCACTGAGTTCTGTACAATTGTTTTGAGAATGTTATGTTCAGGTGGATTTGTACTTTTGGAGATGTCATCAATAAAAACTGTTGAAAATGAAAAGCAGAGGGGAAGGAGGGAGGGTTAGGGGGGATGGGAGAAACTGTTAAAAAGATTGATGATGGACTTTATCATTGTATTTCTATTTTGAAAGTTTGATGGTGGCATTTAAGTTTATGCTAGATATTGCATGTAGTTATTTTTGTCATCAATAAAAATGTTGAAATATAAAAGCTTTTTAACAGCTGGATTGGGATCATATAATGTAGCATTAATTAGCAGTGAATGACAGTGATAAAAAGTGACCAAAGGTTGTGCGGGCCTTGGAGACTGAGGGGGTCTTTAACTAAAGATTAGCTCGAGTTATTTTTTATTTTTTTGTTACATTTGTACCCTGCGCTTTCCCACTCATGGCAGGCTCAATGCCACTTACATGGGGCAATGGAGGGTTAAGTGACTTGCCCAGAGTCACAAGGAGCTGCCTTTGCCTGAAGTGGGAATCGAACTCAGTTCCTCAGTTCCCCAGGACCAAAGTCCACCACCCTAACCACTAGGCCACTCCTCCACTGTTGCTGTTGTTGGAGATTCTACATGGAGTGTTGCTATTCCAACATTCCATGTAGAAGTCGGCCCTTGCAGATCACCAATGTGGCCGCGCAGGCTTCTACATGGAATGTTGCTAGTGGAATAGCAACATTAACATGCCATCTAGAATCTCCAATAGTAGCAACGTTCCATGTAGAATCTCCAATAATATCTGTTTTATTTTTGTTACATTTGTACCCTGCGCTTTCTCACTCATGGCAGGCTCAATGCGGCAATGGAGGGTTAAGTGACTTGCCCAGAGTCACAAGGAGCTGCCTGTGCCTGAAGTGGGAATCGAACTCAGTTCCTCAGTTCCCCAGGACCAAAGTCCACCACCCTAACCACTAGGCCACTCCTCCACTTTATTTTATTCCTATGGGCCTTCCTGCAGATAACTGAAGCTAATCTTTAGTAAAAAGACCCCCTGAATGATCATTTCACCATCAGAGCTGGTCCCTCCAGAGCAGGTTTGCAGGGGAGATTGTACTAGTGCCTGCCTGTACTGCTCTGTGACTGTATGGAGGTTTCTAATGCTGTCCATCTCGCAACTATTCACAAGCACATAGTTCACTGAGAAATGGCAGGTCTGTGGAGTCGGTACACCAAATCTCTGACTCCAGCTCCTCTATTTTTCTACTGTCTGACTCCTATTGATATTAGGTGTTAACATTTTATTGTTCTGTATCTAAAGTAATGGTAAATATAACTTACTTTTGCCAATACTTTAGATCCAGGACAAAACAAAAAGGTATAAAATGATACATTTACCATATATTATATTGTTGGAATGTTGGAATTGGTCAGTGTGTTTTTACCGACTCCAAGTCCACCCAAAATTCCTTCCGACCCCAAAACTGACTCCACCGCCCTTGAAAATGGGAGGAAAAAATAGATTGAAAGTATGTGTGGGACAAACGTTTAACTAGAGTATGTTTTGAATGGGGGTAGTGGGAAGGGGTGTATTTCTTGATTTTTATCGACCGCTGATTCAGCAGAAGGCAACCAATCAATCAATGGGAGACAGACCTAGGAACAGGTTATACAGTACAGTAATGGGAGAAAATCGTCAAGAGATTGTCAATGGATAGTCATATGGTAGAGAACGGGTATAAAATGTTATATATATATGGTATTACACTCTGTTCTGTTTCCATCTTCTGACCTTTGCTGGCATGGATGTGGATCCCGGGGTACCTTTATACATATATGGTGATCCTACCAGCGGGCACAGAACTATTGGACTATGGAGTAAGCCAAACACGGGCCTTACATTGCAGCCAGTAATGGGGTATGGGCTGCTGAATACTCACAGCTGGCTGCATCGCCTTGGTGGTGAAATGGAATTAGTCGGCTGTACCTTCCCAACAGCAACTCTTGTTTAAAATGGACTGTTTGCCAAATATGCAAATTAACTGCATTACATCAAAATTAAGTCAACAAGTTTACGAAAATTTGGGAACGTATAATATTTGGCGCCCTAATCAGGACACTAGATAACAAGGGTCAAGATATCTTCGTTTAGCGTGTGGGTAGTGGTCTGCTAACTTTATGTTCTGGTTCAGTTGTACCTGTGGATCAATCAGTGGGATGAGGGGAGGGGACTTGAGCATTTATCGTACTGTCTAGCTATCAAGTAATATTGTACCAAAGAGTGATGGTATGACTTTGTCTTGTTCGTGGTGCACAAAGTTTTGGTGTTTACATTTAAAGTTTTGCTACAGTTTGTATTCTGATATATTTCAGTAAATAAAATTGGGGGGGGGGGGGGGAGAAAGAAGGTGTGTGAGAATATATAGGGATAACTTAGTAGGAGATCAGTGCGCTGTATGTGATGAAGAAAAATTAGCACACTGCTGTCACCTTGCAGAAAGCTGAGTTTGATTTCTGTCTCCTCAAAGGGCCAAGCTCAGGAATGTCTTTTGGAAAAGTCAATGCTGGATAACAGAAAAAGCTTCCTGGTGGCCAGGATCAGTGCTCAGGTAAAGTCATTGTTCTGTCCTTGCTTTAAGCATGTGATCTGATGAGAATGTGCTTGAGGGGCGTAGCTACGTGGGGGCATTGGCTCCTGTAGATTTGGCCCTGGCCCTCCCACCGCTAACCCTCCCCTGCCGTCGCCGTTGGGTACCTTTGCTGGCGGGGATCCCCAACCCCGCCAGCTGAAGTCCTCTTCTCCAGCTCGAATGTGTTGCTGATCTGCAAGGCTTCTGTTTCTGCGAGTCTGAACATGCAGGATGTCAGACTCACAGAAACAAAAACCTTGTAGATCAGCAACGCGGCCGCGCTGGGGAAGAGGACTTCGGCTGGTGGGGGTTGGGGACCCCCGCCAGCAAAGGTACCTGGCGGGAAGGGGGGGGGGTCGAAGGTTGGCGCCGGGGAGGGGTCAAAGGCGGCGGTGGGGGGGGGGCTAAAATGTGCCCCCTCACCTCAGGCTCTGGACCTCCCTCCTGCCGAAGTCTGGCTACGCCCCTGATGTGCCTTCACTGAGGGATAGGATAGGGGTTGGCAGCAAAGCCCTCTCTCCTTGTTAGCAATGTCCCACAATAGGAGCGGTGTCCACTTTTTTTTTTTTTTTTTTTTACCATTTTGGAGACTGCTCCTGGTCTTATTCATTCTAGATCCCTCCAAATCAGAGTAATATTAATTGTTTGCTGAATATGTAAATGCTTCGACTGAAAACAGTGTAAGCATTATATTGTATTACTAGCTTTGAATATTTTAAAGAAAACTGCTTTACTATTGTGAAAAAGTGGTATAGAAAGTTAATCAATCAATTAGACAACTTTTCAAAATGGTTACAGTTCCTGAATACAGCCCTGTTTTTCCCACCTCCTGCTTCCATCATAAAATAAAAATTGTTGTACTTTTTAATGCTAACTTTTACTTATGTTAGGAGAAACACATATAGAATATTGCTCAAGATCCAAGGAAAATCAAAAAGTACCTCCAAAGGCCAGTAAAAGCATGAAATCCTCAAAAGACAGGGATTAATAACTTTATGGCCCTTTTACCAATTTGTGAGGTGATGTCCTAGTATGTACTTACGTATGTGGACAGACCGAATGTCCATCAAGCCCAGCATTCTGTTTCCAACAGTGGCCAATCCAGGTCACAAGTACCTGGTAGGATCCAAAAAAGTACAATGCATTTTCTGTTTAGGGATCTGTAACAGCTTGAAGTGCTGCCTTTTCAAAGGTTGCGCTGTAGCTCTGAGTCCCATTGGTTTGTTCAGTTATGATACTGCAGTTTTCCCCATGTGTTTCTGCAGGAGTCTGTGTTTATAATGTACCTGTACGTGGAGGGGTTTTGTGTGACCATTAGTCATATGACTCTATAGTCTAAATATTGATTTTAAAAGTTTAATATTTAATTTGATGACCAGTTATGTGATTTTTCAGTATCATATTTGTGTGTGGGGGGGGGGGGGGGGGGGAGGGGGGCTTGTGATTGTTCAGTATTAGTTATTAAAATCTTAGGACTTCAATGGTAAAAAAGCATTCTTCTTTACAATATAAGGAGCCCTTTCACCAAATCATGGTAAAAATGGCCTTAGCATGCCCTTACACAGGTTGTTCCTGCACGCTCAGGCCATTTTTACTGCAGAAGTAAAATGGCAGATTTTCCTTTTTAATGTCCATGTGCTAATTTCCCCATTAGTGCATGAGCCCATATCGCTAACCATTATGTAGTTGAGGTAACCAATTAGCGCAGAACTGCCCACTCTCTGCTCTCGGTGTTAAAAATTAAATTTTATTTTTTTTTAGTTCGTGGGTAGTGTGAACCGATCCCAAAATTGTGGCATTTTGCTGTGGTAAGCAGGCTTATCACAAATTGTCAAACAAAAGTAGTATTTTGCGCATAAGCTGCAGGACTGTAGAACACTTATTCACAGAAAACATAACAGTCCAGCCTTGCTATGTTTTTTTTTTTTTACCACAGGTGGTAGATTATTACAAAGAGGCCTGCCGAGCCTTGGAGAACTCAGAAACTGCCTCTTTGTTGGGTAAAATCCAGAAAGACTGGAAGAAGTTGGTACAGATGAAGATTTACTACTTTGCTGCTATTGCCTATGTAAGTATAGGGATATGAACTCCTCATTGGTGATTCTGCTTAAGCTCCCAGGGAACAGGGCTTCAGACCATTTCGCAGGGGGAATTTAATCTGCCTACTTTCTGAAGGCGCAGAATAGAGGCTGACTGAGTTTCAGTTTCAGCACCGAATCCGGCCTGCAATCTGTGTTCACTCTTGCTTCTGATTTAGCCAAACATGCAAGTGCATTTTTGCCTGAAATTGAAACTCCCCTCCCCCCACGACAGCTCTCTGCTTGCCACCACCATCGCCAAATTGAGTCCTCTTGATCTGACCCGAAAGTCGTCCCCAGCCTATCTTTAAATGCCCTAGTGACCTAGTGGCCTCTCCTAGGCACAAGCAATCCCCAGTCACTCCTGCTCCCACCAGTTCCTCATTCAAAATGTCTGGTTACTGCTGCAAGAGGTCCCGGCAGCCATTTTGAGGTTTGAACTGGCATGAGCAGGAGCAATCCCCAGTCGCTGCAGCCCATGATAGTTCCAGTCTCAAAATGGCTGCTGAAACTTCTTGTGGTAGTCTCACCAGCCATTTTGACTGAGAAAGCAGTGGGGACAGGAGCAACTGGGAATCACTCCTGCCCAGGAGAGTCCACTAAATCACCAGGGCATGTAAAGGAAGGCATGGAGAGGGCCTTTGAGTGGTGAGAAAAGCGGTAGGGGGGCCTGGGAGGATCCACAAGGGAATCGCTCTCTGCCTTGGGGGATGCCTGCCAGGACCCACACTCTGCGGGGGGAGAGACCCTGGAAAGACCGCTCTCTGCTGGGGGAGGGGCAGGAGAATCCACGCTCTGCCATTGCTGGGGGAGGGACATTTTCAATTTTGGACAAAACTGAGTGGTGAATTTTGGCTGCTGATTTGGTTTCAGTCGCCCTCTTAGCAGGGACACTTATGTTACCACCCTATCTGTTTGTGTCTGTCTGTCTCCCCTATTCACTGTCTTATCCACTCCACATTTTCATAGAGTGTCAATGCGGAAGAGTCAAGAGGAGCTGGACTTTGATATGTTATCCAGATCCACTCTTTAATAACATTTTTGTTTTACATCTTTTCTACATCTTATCCACACCAACTCTGTACCAGCTTTTCAGGCACGATCAGGGGACAAAAAGGAGTTGGGCATTATTTTTTTTTTTTTGGTTTGGTAATGAATCCATTTAAATGCATGTGCCTTTTGGAAACTAGGCCCCATTCATTCTGTTTTTAGGTGCATTTTGCCCAATCAGTGGCACCTACTTGAGGCTGCATCTCATCTGTCTGTTTGTCTGTCCATCTGTTCATCTGTATGGATAGGCAAAAAGACAGGCATATGCCCACACACAAGGGCACACAAAGACACTTCATACAGCCTCTGTCATCCTAGTGAGACACATTGTACCATGTCTTTTCACATCTGAGCAATCGTGCATAAGTTTGTAAATAGAGGAAGGGGAAACATGCCATCTTATCATATTATAAGTGTGCACTTGATAATTAAGTTGAAGCTCAAATACATTGTATGCTCCAATAAAAGCACAATATCAACATATTTTATTGCACTAATTTTATGAAAAATGAGAGGTATCCATGAACTGCACAATGGGGATTATACAGTGCTTCAAATGCCAAGTATTTGTCAAGCGGTAGTGGGGAGCATCTGGCTTTGTTTTGGGTTGTAGTGACAGATTCACAAAGTATGTTTTGTCAAACACATTTTGTAGTAGCATCACTAGTTCCTTTTTTTTAGTCTATAACTCTCTTTATCGTGGCTTCTATTTAGCCTTTATCGTATATCGCCTGCTTCTAATGTTTGACAGCAGAACAGAACCTACTGTTCAATATGGGAATTGCATACACAAGTAGTGCCTAGATTCTTAGGGGGAGGGGCAAGGATTGTGTGTCCACCCCTCCCCTCCCCCCCCCCCCCCCCCGTAGGATTTCAGCCTTCTCAAAGAATAACCGTTACTTATTCATTTCTGTTTTCTAGCAGATATCTTCTTCCACACTTCTAATATAATAATTTGCTCCTGCAACATTCCAATGTCTCTGCTTGCGTTTGTAACCACTCCCTGACGTCACTCTCCTCCAACGCTCTCCGTCCCTCCCTCCCTCCCTCCCTCCGAGTTCCAGGGTCGTCATCCCTCCCTCCCTTCCTCCCTCCCTTCCAGTTCCAGGCCCCCTCCCTCCGAATTTTAAAAGTCATCTTGACTTACCACGTCGGGGTTACGGCGGCCGGCAGCAGCGGAAAAAAGCATGCAGCCTTGGCCCTTCTCTCTCAGCTCTGGTCCCGCCCTTGCAGAAACAGGAAATGAGGGCAGGACCACAGCTGAGAGAGACAGAAAGGCCGAGCCTGCACGCTTTTTACCGCTGCTGCCAGCCACCGTAACCCCGACGTGGTAAGTCAAGATGACTTTTAAAATTCGGAGAGAGGGGGCCTGGAACTGGGAGGGATGACGATCCTGGAACTGGGAGGGAGGGAGGGGGGACCCTGGAACTGGGAGGGAGGGTGGGAGGGGACGACCCTGGAACTGGGAGGGAGGGGGAGGGAAAGGAGAGAGAGAGGGGAGGGAGGGAGGAGGAACTGGGAGGGAGGGGGGTCTGGAACTCGGAGGGGGGAGATGTGATGCACATGTAGGGGGGGAGGGCAAAGGAAAGAGGAGAATTGCTGCACCATGATGGATGGAGGGGGCAGGGGAAAGATGCTGCACATGGATGGATGGAGGGGGAAGGGCACAGAGGACATTTGCTGCATATGGATGAATGCCGGGGAGAGAGCATAATTGGTGCACACGGGACACACACTACACCCTCTCTCTCTCTCACTCACTCACATAGACAGACACACATTCTGACTGTCTCTCAATCTCTCTCTCTCTCTCTCTCTCTCTCTCTGACACACACTCTTTCTCTCTCACACATACTCTCTGACACATACTGACTCTGACACATACTCATTCACTCTCTCACACATTCTCTCTCTCTCTCTCTCTCTCTCTCTCACACACACACACACACACACATACTCACTCTCTCACACATACTGATGAGGCAGTGGACAAAGAAATGATATTAAAAGTCTGGTGTTTAAAAAGTTCAATTTTTTACCTTGCAACTAAAGTGAAGGAATGCCAGATGGTTCAGATTATTTTCAATGTCTAGCTTGGCCGAGCAAAAGGTTAGAAAGGTCAGTGAGAAATGAAACTCTGTCCCTTGTGATTGATGGATTGCTAAATGCTGGCACAGCTGTAAACTATTATGAATGAACAAAGGAATGAGCCAGACATGCTGTAGTTTAAAAGTAGTTTAAAGCTGAAATAATTTCAGAAGTTCTTGATATGTAGATTTTGTTATAAGGAGATAGCTTAGATATAGATATAGAGACCATTATAAGTATGTAGAATATGTCTTATAAGGATGCTTACTTTAGAATATGCTGTATTCTGTGTAAATTAATAATTCTGTGTGGAATGTCTGTTCAACTCTCTGTCTGACGTTCTGAGTAGGGCTGCAGTGAAAAGATCAACATATGGTTTGACTTAGCCATAGTTCTGGCTGATTTGATGTATGGAGCTGATAGGTGAAAAAGGTCAGGACTAGTCAGCTCTCGTCTCCTTGATTAATTATAGGTAAAATGTAGGAATGGATCTTGAAAGTAATAATTGATATGTATGCCATTAAGTAAGACTGGCCCTTGACCCCTTTAATGAATGCCAGAGTTTAGTTAGCAGTTAGTACTAGGAATATGAGAATAATAAATGTAAGAATATCCATTATCCTCTAAGTGAACCCAGGTTAAGCTATAGATGAGAAATCAATCATAATAACATGTAGGAGATGGGAGCCACAATGTCTGGTTTGAGAGGCCCCCAGGTCATAGGTCAGTTTAGGATGTCTGGAACCTATGTAACTGATATTTGTATAAAGCTGATTGGTTGAGGCAAGGTAATCAATCTATTCCTTAACCAATTGGAGAGTAAGGGGGCTAGGCTAGGCTAGATAGAACTGTATTTAAGTGGGAGAAGAAGCAGTTTACGTCAGAAGGAGCTCAGAAGAAAAAGAAGGACAGAAGGAGAAGACAGAAGAAGGAGAAGACAGCATAAGAAGAGAAGCAGCTGAGACAGAAGCCACAAAGACACAGAGAGCTGAGAAAGAGAAGAAGAGACTTAATGCTGATGTTCTACTTTGTTTGCTGGCAAATAAAGAAGATTTCTCTCTCATTCTGGTGTGCTGTCTGACTCCTGAAGTATCATAAATTCATGCATCAATTCCTGCAACACTGACTCTGACACATACTCATTCACTCTCTCACACATACTCTCTCCTAACAGGTCCCTTAAAAACATAATTGCGATTAGAGGATAACCTTGTGCCCGTTTCATTTCTTTCAGAAACGGGCCTTTTTTACTAGTATTCCATAATCTACAGTATTTATTATGTTGATGATAACGTCCCTTCTAATCTGGTACAAGTGTTTACTGTTTTATGGTTTGCTTGGGTGTTAATACTATTTCTCTTTTCTTGTCTTTGAGCCTTGTTTTGTTTTTTGTTTTTTTCTCTAAAAACTCCTCCTGCCACTTGCAGCATTCTGCAGTTCTACCAGCTGGGACTGTGCTGTAGAAAGAATGGTTACTTATGCCTTCAGACTGTACTGGGGCTAGGGAACATACCATGAAACTAACGTAGCAGATGTAAAACAAATTTGGAGAAAAGTTTTTTTTTTTTGTTTTGTTTTTATTCAACAAGTAATTGAATTTGTTTTCATAAAATGTGCACATGAATCCTAAAAGAAGGTTGGACTAATTCTTAGAGGAAAAGTTCATAAATAGTTATTGTCCAAAGAAAGTACAGGGCAGATGATCTACAAGATCCAGTGTGGTGGTAGAAAACAGCAGATCAGGCAGGAAATCAAATGGAAAAGCTCAACACAGGCCGTGTTTCGCCCACTCAAGGACTTCATCAGGGGCTCAGAAGTAACCAAGTGGTGTGAAATAGTGGTTTCACCAGCTTGGCTCACTTCTCTCAAGGAAAGCAGCAGTGAAACATGGCTTGTGTCAAGTTTTTTGTTTGTATTTTATCTACTTATAGTGAATAAACTTTGGGATAAAGGTTTCCTGTCTGATCTGCTGTTTTTTTTTTTACCACCACACAAGTATTTATTGGTCAACTAACAGACACAATTTTACAGAGATATCTCCTGATCTAACCAAAACATCAAAGAAAAGACTACCTGTGAGTTTACCAGGACTTTCAGCTCTGACACTGGGGAAATGTACCAAATTTATACCAGATTTTTGGGACTTTTGGGGGACAAAAAGGAGTTGGGTTTAAGGTGTTTTTAATGAATCCACATAAATTCATGTATGTGAGGCTGCCTCCCGTCTGTCCATCCATCCATATGGATTTTATTTATTTATTTATTGCATTTGTATCCCACATTTTCCCACCTTTTTGCGGGTTCATTGTGGCTTACAATATGATATGAATAATGGAAATACAATTTGTTACAACTTGGTTATGGATTACATTGTGCAGAGTTATGCGAGACAATCGAAGTATCGTTAAGGAATATAACAATGGAACATAAACATTGAAACATTGGAAGGAGACAATGGAAAGCTTAAAGGGCAATATTAAGGCATGAAGACATATGGTATACATATTTCTGTGAGTAAAGGTATGAGTGATGTGAGATTACGGGGGATGAGAGTTCAGAAGTGGATGTATGATGCATTAATGAACAGTAAGTGTGGACTTTATGTGTTTTGGCTCTTTCCGTAAATTTTTTCAATAATTTGCGGAAGGAAGCTTGCTCGTGGATCATTTTTAAGTTGCGCTGCAGTGTATTCCAAAACTGCGTGCTCATGTGAGAAAAGGACGCGTGTAGCGTCTTGTATTTCAGGCCCTTGCAATTAGGAAAGTGGAGGTTGAGGAAAGTTCGGGATGATCTTTTGGCGTTTCTGGGTGGTAAGTCTATTAACTCAGACATGTAGGCTGGGGCTTCGCCGTGAATGATTTTGTGGACTAATGTGCATACTTTAAAAGTGACGCGTTCCTTGAGTGGAAGCCAGTGTAGTTTCTCTCGTAATGGTTTTGCACTTTCATATTTTGGTTTTCCGAAGATGAGTCTGGCTGCTGTATTCTGGGCTGTTTGAAGTTTTCTCAGTATTTGCTCTTTGCAACCTGCGTATAGTGAGTTGCAGTAATCCAGATGGCTGAGTACGAGGGATTGCACTAGACTGCGAAAGACGGATCTTGGGAAGAATGGTCTTATCCTTTTCAATTTCCACATGCAGTAAAACATCTTTTTTGTTGTGTTGTTTGCGTGAGTTTCGAGTGTTAGGTGGCGGTCAATCGTAACTCCAAGTGGTTTTAGCGTTTCTGAGATTGGAAGGTTTAGGCTTGGTGTGTTTATAGCGGTGAATTCCTTCGTGTTGTATTGGGAGGTGAGTATCAGGCATTGAGTTTTTTCTGCATTTAATTTCAGACGAAATGCATCTGCCCATGTGTTCATGATGTGTAGACTTTGATTGATTTCGTTGAAGATTTTGTTGATGTCTTGTTTGAAAGGGATGTATATTGTCACATCATCAGCGTATATATATATGGGTTGAGGTTATGGTTTGATAGGAGTTTTGCCAAAGGGATCATCATTAGGTTGAAAATGGTTGGTGAGAGGGGTGATCCTTGTGGTACTCCACATTCAGGTGTCCATGCCTTAGATGTGGTTGAATTTGATGTGACTTGATACGAACGTTGGGTTAGGAACCCCTTGAACCAGTAAAGGACATTTCCTCCAATGCCAAAGTATTCAAGTATGTGTAATAGGATTACGTGGTCAACCATATCGAAGGCACTTGACATGTCAAATTGTAGTAGGAGTATATTGTTGCCAGTCGCAATTATTTGTTTAAATTTAGTCATAAGGGTGACTAATACTGTTTCTGTGCTGTGATTCGACCAGAATCCTGATTTGGGCATCATGCAGTATTGAGTGTTTGTTTAGATAGTTTGTGAGTTGTTTAGTTACCATTCCTTCGGTTATTTTGGTTATTAGTGGTATGGATGCTACTGGCCTGTAATTGGTTAATTCACTCGTGCTTTTCTTTGTATCTTTAGGAATTGGGGTGAGTAAGATTTTTCCTTTTTCTTTTGGGAAGAGTCCGTTTTGTAGCATGAAGTTTACATGGTTCGTTAGGTCTGTTATGAATTGTTGAGGAGCAGATTTCATGAGGTTATTTGGGCATATGTCTAGTTTGCAGTGGGATTTGGCATATCTTTTGAGTTTTTCAGAGATGAGGTCTTTTGATAGTATTTCGAATTCGGTCCAGGTTCTGTCTGCTGGGTGTGTTCCTTCTTCTGGATCTAGACAATCTAAAAGTGTGGCGTACTCAATAGGGCTAGTGGGTATTTTGAGTCGTAGTTGTATAATTTTCTCCTTGAAGTATTTCGCAAGGTTGTCAACATCTGGTATATCTTTGCCGTTGTTTGTAACTGGTGTGGTGTCTAACATTTTGTTCACAAGGTTGAAGAGTTTATGTGTGTCTTTGTAGTTTGGTACTATTATTGTTTTATGGTATATTTGTATTTCCTCCGAAGTAATTTCCAGGCGTTTAGTGTTTGGTTGTCTCTCTTTTTGTTCCATTCTCGTTCTAGTTTCCTGACTTGTGTTTTAAGTTTTTTCAGCTCTTCGGTGAACCATGGATTTGCTTTTTTCCTGTGTGATGATCTGGTTTGGATTGGGGCGATTTTGTCTAATGTTGTTGTACATAGATCGTCCCATTCTTGGAGGAATTGGATGGTGTCTGCGTTTGTTGACCATTCGTTCTGGTAGATCTGTTGCCAGAATGTTGTGGGGTTTATTTTTCCTCTCGTTGTGTATGTTGTTCGCTTATGTTTATTGATTGTGTTTATGTGTGTTTTTCGCCAGTAGAGAGAGACATTTGCTTTATGGTGGTCTGACCATAATGTAGGTGTCCATCTTGTGTCAGTGAGTATGATAGTTGAGTCCGGTTCGAATTTGTTTGTTATGATATCTAGTGTGTGTCCTTTTTTGTGTGTTGGTTGCGTGTTGGGTGCTTGCAGATCCCAAAGTTTTAGGAATTCTTTGCATTCTCGTGTGCTTGGTGAGGTGTCATCTTCTAGGTGTAGGTTGATGTCTCCTAGTATAAGGATGTTTGAGGCAGATACGCAGGAGTTCGAGATGAAGTCCATGAGTTGTGTTTGGGAGTCTTGCCATTTTCCTGGTGGCCTGTAGAATAGGATTGTGTTAAGGTGTCCTATTAGGTTTGGATGATTAATTTTTGTCAATGCAATTTCAAGTTGTGGTGAGGTAGATTCACCCGTGATTGTGATGGTGAATTCGGGTTTGTAAATAATAGCTATTCCGCCTCCTCTTTTTTTCCCATTTCTTGTCCAGTGGGTGATTTTGTATTTTGGTGGGCATGTTTCTAAGATGGCGGGGTCTGTGGGGCTATGGAACCAGGTTTCTGTGATGAATAGAAGGTGTAAGTTATCTGTGGTAATCCAGTCTAGTATGTCTACTGAGTTGCTTACTGCTGATCTTGCATTGATGTATAGGATAGGCAGAAAGAGATACAAACTCATACAGATATACACTCACCCACTTCATACAGCTTCTGTCAACCCTAGCAAGAAACATTTAGGGGGCCTTTAACCAAACTGCAGTAAAAAAAAATTGTCCATACATGTGCTTATGCGGGTCATTCCCATGCGCCCTAGACCATTTTTTCCGCATAGGTAAAATGGCTGAACGTCCAATATATATTTTTTTCCTATTAATGGCCACACATTCATTTTTCCCATTAGCAAGTGAGCCCCTTCCGCCACCTATTTTTATTTTGATGTAGGTGGTAAGGGCTCATGAGCTAACCACATGCTTATTGGTTATCGCACAGCAATGTAGCTGCGCTAACTGATTATCCCAGAACATGCCCACTCTGTGCCTCCAGCGCTAAAAAAAGTGGGTTTCATGCACCAGTACCAAAATTACTGCAGGATGCCTGCCTGCAGCCTGTGGTAAAAGCATTTTAAGCTTTGGTAAGCACGCGTTTGTGCTTACAGCAGCTTAGTAAAAGAACCCCTTAGTAATTAAGTCAGCAGGAAATTCATGTCAGGTTTACTAGTTAGTGATTATCGCGTGCCAAATGCCACAAAGCCCGTAGGAATTGAACGGGCTTTCTCGCATTTGGTGTACTGCTAATCACTACAGCGGCTTTGTAAAAGGAGCCCTTAATGTTTTATTTTTCATGCATTTTCCTTTTTTCCAGATTTTTTTTTTTGCATATTGAATTTTATGTTGTTTCTCTTTTTTGATAATAACTTTTTTAGCTTGTTAACTCTGTCTGAGATTGATCAATGACACAAAGCACTGTGTCTTTAGACAATCTCATTATTTTTTTGCTTGCAGTTTATAGATACCCTTTCTGGTTAATGTGCGATCCCTCGGTTTTTGTAGAGTCACAGAATTCCCAGAAAGTACCAGAGAATAGCTTGCAGACAGGATACTTGCTCAGAGGCACATGGGAACCCAGTTGCAATGTAGGAGGTTGCAACACAGGAGCAGATGCCACTGTAGTGCTTGTCCGGGGCCCTCAAATAGTCAAAAGTTTAACCCCAGGTGGGTGTTAGGGGTAGAGGTGCAGCATTAAGGAGGTCATTCTGTAAAGAGCTGCCTAAAATTAAGCGGCAAGTACACACGTAAATCCCAGTCCTCTGATCTTCATCATTTACGCACATAGGTGAGCATTCACTTTGGCAAGGCTCACACTTATGTGCGCAAATGGCTCTCAAATCTGTCCTGGGGGACCACCAACCAGTTAGTTTTTCTGGTTATCCCTAAGGAATGAGCAGGAGACAGATGTCCATGCTTGTCACCTCCATTATATGCATATTCATTAGGGATAGCCTGAAAGCCTGACTGTGCTATAAATTAACATGTGTATCTTCCAAATCTAGGCTTGAGCATTTACATCAGCTTTGTGGCTGGCATATGTGCTGGTGCCAAAACACATATGCACCTGCTTTCCTTTATAGAACAGAATAGATCTAAATATAGGGGCCCCTTTATAGAATTGTTGTGCGTGATACCTATGTCTTGAGGTTTTGGAGGGGGGAGCGGTTGATGAGGAAGGTTTAGTGCCCAAAGTCTTCCTAAGAACTAAACTTCTGAAGTTTTGCTTTGTGTTACTTTCTTTCCAGCTGCACATGGGGAAGCAAGCTGAGGAGCAGGAAAAATATGGAGAAAGTGTGAGTAACCTGTTCTCTTCTCTGTGGTTGTTGAGACTGGGGTTGTGATTAGGGATATGGTGGCTGCCAAGCTCATAAATGCACTAACGGAACAAATACCTATGTCCTATCAGCTGGAGAAACCAAAGTAATTGTAGTAACTTTAAAGTCCTGGTAGACTTGTGGCAGATTTAGGAGGAACCATCAGCCCTTTAGCCTGGGGGTAGTTAATTGTCCTGTTTGGTAAGTGACGTTGATGGAATGCTCTTAAGAAGAACAGTAAAATAGGTTGTTGTAAATGATTGTCAAATGAGTGCTTGTTACAGAAAAAAAATCCAGTTGACTGGAGCTGTAGCAGGGTGTGTGCTACTTTTTACACAAAAACAGAAAATGGCATCAGATAAAGACCATAATGACCTATCTAGTCTTCCCATCCATACCAGCTACTAATTTCTACTATTGCTTCCTCTGTTAGAGAACCTCTGTGTTTATCCCATGCTTTCTTGAATTCAGATATAATCCTCATCACCATCTGCTGGAAGACTGATCCATGCGCTCACCACCCTTTCCATAAAGACGTATTTTCTTACATTACTCTAGAGTTTGTCCCCTTTCACCTTCATCGTATACTCCCAAGTTCCAGAGCTTCAATTCAGTTGAAAAGGGCCAGCCTCCTGTGCATTTTTGCCAAGGAGGTATTTAAATGTTACTAACATATCTCCCTTCTTCCATCTTTCTTCCACTATATACCTATTGAGATTTTTTTAAAGTCTGTCCCCATTCACTTGGACAAAGACCACTGATCATTTTCGTAGCCGCCCTCTGGACTGACTCAATTGTGTTTATATTTTTTGAAGGTCTCCAGAACTGTACCAGAGACTTAAACAAAGACTGTCCCCTCTTTTTTTTTTCCTGCTGGCCATACCTTTCACTATGCACCCAAACATCCTTCTGGCTTTTGCCATCACCTTTTCTATCTGTTTTTGTACCTTAAGATCATCATGATACGACCCCCCCCCCCCCCCCCAAGTCGTGTTTTTATTTCATGCACAGAAGTACTTAACCCCCCCCCCCCCCCCCCCCCCCCCGGACTGTACTGCTCCCTCAAGTTTTTGCAGTCCAAATGCATGACCATGCATTTTTTTTTTTTAGCTGCAAAGACTAGACTATTCAAGCTTTGCTAAATCTCTCCTCATGCTGTTCACAACTACACACCATCAGGGGTATCTACCATATTGCAGATTTTGGTATTAACTTCAAAGAAGCAAACCTTATCAGATAGGCCTTCTGCAAGTTTGCTTTCAAAACGTTAAAAAGAACGAGACCAAGAACTGGTCCCTACAGCACACATCAGTGATTAGAAAGTGAAAGTATATTTTCCTTAGTTATCATTGCAGTCCTGTGCAGGAGTGTTGAGGTGAGTTATCTCTCATTGCTTGACTTTTGGGCAATCAGCTAACAAAATACATGTCCCCCGGCTCCCTAGTCTGGGTTACTAATATATCTGAGAGTTCAAGAATAGAAGGAATGGGTTCTACCAGGATAGATGCATCTAGACTCCTGGGATTTAAGTTCATAAATCTGATAAAACTGTTTTTGCAGGTTGCCTACTTTCAGAGTGCTCTGGATAAACTCAATGAAGCCATCAAACATGCCAAGGTAAGATTTGTTGCATCTGGTTTCATAGAGAAGCTTGTCTTAGTTTTAGAGTTGTGATTCACAGCCCTTTTTGGATTAGTTCATGATCCACTCTCATCCACTCCCCAATCATTGGACCTGTTACTAAAAGTGATGCCACAAAAAAGCAAGAGAAGCTGATGAAGTCCCCAATGGTGTCCTGTGTTGCTAAAGAGAAGAGGTGCTAGTGAAATCCCCAATGGTGCCTTGCATTAGTAACAAGCAGAGCCTGGTAAGAGTTTCACCAGATTTCTGTTGTTGGCCACAATCAGATAAGAGTGGAGAGTCACCATCCTTACCTTGGGAGTTAGTTTATTCAGATTTGTCCTCTTAATTCTTAGCATCAGCCAGTGCCCCCTACCATTCTCATACTATAATTGCCCAGGACTACTTATTTTCCTTGTGTTTTGTTCACACCTGGTGCCACCTGCTCTTCTATGATCCCAACTGAGTATGACCCTCATATTATTCCATTTAGCAGCTTGGGATTGGTTACATGTTCGGCCTGATTGGCTACATATGCTGATCCTACATTGGTTATACTTGACACTGTGTGTTAGGGGAGGTAAGGATCTGCTACAGCCAGCCCTGACCGGTTCCTTTTCTTCAGTGCTACTGACACAGAGGGCCCCTTTTACTAAGCCGCATAGGCGCTTACGCACGGCCAATGCGTGTCAAATTGGAGTTACCGCCCAGTTACCGCATGGCCCTTGCGGTTATTTCAATTTTGGCGTGCGTCCGCTACGCAAGTCTGAAAAATATTTTTTATTTTCTGGCATGCGTAATGAACGCACGCCAAGTGGCGTCTGATGCACATAGGTCATTACCACCCAGATTCTTTACCACTAGGTCTATGGCTGGTGGTAAGGTCTCAGACCTAAAATGGATGTGCGGCAATTTTGATTTTGCCGCACGTCCATTTTCAGTTTTTAAAAAAGGGCTTTTTTACCGGTGCACTGAAAAATGGATTGGCGTGGGCCCAAAACCCGCGCCTACACTACCGCAAGCCATTTTTCAACACACTTTTGTAAAAGGACCCCCGAGTTTGCTATTGTAAACGCTCTAAAAAATAAATTCCCAGAGGCTCCAAGGGTGGCCCATCCCAAAAGGCAAGATTGAATGTGAAAGAGTGAGATTTTTAAGGCAGTGTGGCCGGGACATAAATCTGGAAACAAGAGTGTTATATTGCTTCACAAAGGAAAGTTGTAGCACAAACACAGGGCACTAGTGTTATTGAGATCCTGCTGGACCTAGGAGGACATTTTAAAAAATCAGCACTAGCTGCATTAGTGTGTTCTCAGTAGCAACGAAAAAAGCATCCTGCACTTCCAGGCAGTTTGTGATGTCATAAAACCTATGCAAAAAAGTCACTCGGCACCTTAAATTAAACGGACCATGCCATAAAAATGCTAACTCTTGGAATTCATATAGCAACAACCTTGCCTGCCAGATGCACATTTAGAAAAGCTGACATATTTCAGTCCTAACCCTCTAATTCTATAAAAGTCTCTAAAAATTGTATGTGATCTAATTAGTGCCGATAATTGGCTTTTAGCAAGCAATTGTTGGAATTAATTAGATTTCATTGAAATGTACACACATAAATTTAGGTGCGGGATTCACATGTAAATTTTATGCATGATTAAAAAAGGGTGTGAAACTGGGTGGATCAGGGTGTTCCTTTAAGTTGCGTGCAGAGTTACAGAATAAGTGCATCCATGTTTAAATTTATTGCATGGGTATTTGCACCCACGTTTTAGTTGGTGCACATGGCTGCGCCTAAAGTTTGGTGCAATTCCCGCTGGGTATCAGCGCTATTCTACAAATCGTGCCTAACTTTAAGCACGTTTTGCAGAATAGTGCTTTTTTTCTGTGCCGATTTGGTGCCATATATAGAATTTACCCCTAAATACTTTTTCCTACCTTTGATGTCTGGACCTCAACTGGTGTTCCTCTCAGTCCATTTTTCTTGCTTCCCTACTATCTTGTTTTCTCCTGATTCTTTTTCCAGGGTTTCCTTTATATTTTGTTTCTTCTCTTTCTACTCCTGGCATCTTCACTATATAATAATGATCTTTCCCTTTCCTCTCTCCACTTAAATTTCATCCCTCCTTTCCCTCTCTTATCCTTGGTCTCCCTTTTCACTTACCTACGTACCTGTTTTCCATCTGCCTCATCTCCTTCCCAACCCATCCTCCCTTCTCTCTCAGCACCCATGGCCCTCCCATTCCCATTTTTCCCTCTTTCATCCACTTCCTAGACCTTTGTATTTGCCTTCCTCGGCTTTCTTCTGCCACTCCTGCCATAGTTCCTGCTATTGCGTATCTCCTCCCTGGTCTCCAATCCATTTTATACCTCTTACCACCCCCACCCCCCAAGCCTCACATTACTATGTTCATTTCCTCTCTAACTTGATGTCCACCCCTTTTCATTTCTTTATAGGTCTAAACCTCTCCTTTGTCTCTCACCCCATTTCTTTCCACTTCTCCTTCTCACTCCTCCTGGTCCTGTAAACACTAAAGCTTACTTAGCATTTCACACTGACCATAGATACCCCCAGAAATCTAATACCACCTACTGATTTGCCAAGTCCTCCTGAAACCCCACCCAGTCTCCAAATCATCTCCACTCTGCCTCCAACACAAGTCCAAATCCTTCTTCTCGATAATATATACCTCAAGTCTTATTCTCCTATCCAGTCCTCAAGTCCCCACTCCCCTTTCCCTTCCCCAATATCAGTCTGTTCTTTCTTTCCCAGCTTCAATACTTTCTACTTCCTTCTTTTCCCCTTCCCCCAAGAGCTTCTAGATTCTTTGCCACTCCTGCCCCTCTCTCCTTTAACACCAGCCTGGCACTTCTCTCATCTCTCTTAGGGTCACCAGGTTGCTAGGCCCAAGAAAATCATGGGGGGTACAAATCTATTTTTACATACTTTGTCAACAAAATCTTTTTCACCATCCCTTCATTGCCTGCCCCCCCCCCCCCCCCCCCCCCAGGTATCTTCTATGACAGCTGCTTTTCTTGCCTTGGTCGCAATTAACCCCACTGCCCAGCACCTCTCCTTCCTCTTCTGACTATGCAGTTTGTTTATTTATTTAAAAGATTTATACCCACTTAGCCGGGGCTCCGCTAAGTCTCTTGGCAGTCCTGGGGATCAGATGAGACAGATTCCCTCCCCAGTGCTGCTTTTCACCCTTGAGTCTTCTGGTCTTGCTTCCAGCGCTGTTGTGTGTCTTCTTTCAGCTTCTTCATGTGCTTCAGTGCCTGAATCTTGGGTGTTTAAGAGAATGAGTTCTCAGCATGACAGCTTGTGATGTGATATCTCTAAAAATCTGGCAGTTAAGATTCAAAATCAGTGGCATGCTATACTGAATATTATGTTTAAGTCTTTTTATTGGTGTTGAGGACATGAAAAACAACCAAAGTGAAACTATTATCAAATATAAACAGCAAAAATAATGAATAAACAACTTGATATACTAGATGAACACCTGCCCCTGTACCAAATCTTGTTTATAATTGTATTATTATTATAATTGTATAATTCTAATACAGTGCAATCTGGGACCAAAGAAATGCACTTAACCATTGTGACCCAAAGAAGCTTGACATCTGATAAACATATGTACAGTACTGTTTATTATTATACGTACAGTATACAGTGTCCAGTAACTGACATTAGGCGTACTTGAAGTAATCAGTTATAGTCCTCTGTACACTAATGGGTTTGTGAGTTCCATAGACTACGTCTGCCAGACGGTAAAAACTGTCATAGCACTGACATCCAGTGGCCTCCAGATAGGCCCGCATGGTGTTGAGACTCTCCAGCGCTCTTTCAAAAGTGACTGGTGGAGGTTGTTTAATTTCGTCAGCATGTGCCTCGCTGCTCATTTTATCCTCTGTTTCATCATCAGTCGTTGTTGCCTGCGTGTAGGTGCCTATCTCCACATTAGTGCTGTCGTCAGCTGTTTGTAGATCATAATCAACAGCTAGGTAGCGATGAAACTCCTCTTCAGTAACACCGGCTGGGATGTCAATAACCTGTTCATCTGACACGTTTGCAACGGCTACATCCCCCTCCACATCCTTAACAAAGCTTGCCCGCTTGTAGCAGTTCACAATGGTTGCCTGTGTAACATGATTCCAGGCTTCTTTCTGCATATGTAGGGAATCCAACAGTGATAGATTAAGAGCCAGTTCAACAGCACATTTATCCTTGCCAGTCTGGTCATCCATAACGCTCATCAGACGACGTAGTACAAGAGCCCGATAATGTTGTTTGAAATTGGCTATTATGTCCTGATCCATAGGTTGGCTCAGAGAGGTAGTGTTTGGTGGCAGGAAGACCACCTTGACGTTAGACAGCCTGACATCATCCCTGTGTGCAGCACAATTATCACAAAGCAACAAAATCTGACGCTTTTGTGCCCGCATTCTAGTGTCTAACTTCTTTAGCCACTGCTTCCAAATTTCCCCAGTCATCCATGAATTTGCGTTAGCCTCGTATGACACAGGGAGTCACTTAACTTTCTTGAAGCAACGGGGCTGTTTGCTCTTTCCAATGATGAGGGATTCCAACTTCTCACTCCCATCCATATTGCAGCAAAGGATGATCGTCATTTGGTCCTTCGACGTTTTACCTCCAGTAGTTTCAGCATGTTTGAATGAAAGTGTTCCATCAGGAATCGCTCGCCAGTAGAGACCGTTTTCGTCAGCATTGAAAATGTCACGAGTTGCAGACTCGTTCAAGATGGTAGAAAGAACTGAAACAACCCAATTTTCTGCACCAAAGTCATCAGCGTCTTGTTTCTCACCATGCTGTTTCTTGAATTTTATGTTGTTCCTCTCCTTCCATCTTTCCAACCATCCAACAGTGGCTTTGAATTCAGTTAGTCCAAGACTTTCAGCTAGCTGATTAGCTTTCTCCATAAGCAGTGGACCACTGACAGGAACTGTCTGCTCCTGACTCGAGAAAACCACCGAAGAAGAGCATCTTCTACCTCCTCAGCTTTTCCCGCCCGTTTTCGTTTCTGCTGTGGGTTTGTTTTGTTTTGCCAGTCTTCCAGAAGCTGGTCTTTCTGCTTCAAGACATGTGAAATTTGACTGGGATTGACACCATATTCTTTAGTAATAGATGCTTGACTTTGTTTTCTAATTTTTTAAGAACGTCTATTCGTTCAGCCAGTGTTAGTCTTACAGTTCCGCCACGACGACAACAACCCCAGTGTACACTCTTAACAATATTCTTTTGCTTATTCTGCCTGTGGCAGCTAAAGGGGCGGTAAATTTGAAATCTCGTTGGTTGTCACGTGCCAATCGGCTTCCATATTCCATGCGCGCGCCTATTAGGAGTCTTTCCTGCAGAGGAGCGGTCTTAAACCATGCATATAAGCGAATCTTGCACTTATCAGTGGTGCGCTAAACCGAAGTTTGTCCCCATAGAAATTGATGGCGCCAAAAAGGGGACCGAAGTACGGCGTGCAGTTAAACAGAGCATGTACTTATCCGACATGCACTTAAATGGAGTGCACTGTATATCATCTCTTGGTCCATATGTTAAGAATTCATCTACAGTTGGGTCTGCCACAGGAGACCCTCACCCTGATTCTTACATAGAAATCTTTGGCAACAGATTTATTGCTGTAGTTATAGGTGTTCTGAACTCCTAAAGCTGCCTAAAATTAATTAGCAGTAGTATTTTATTATCTTTTAATCAAGGCAGTTACAATACATAAATTACATGCCCCAATGTAAAGAACAGAATTTTAATAAAGTTTATGCTATAAGGCAGGCACAGACTCAGGGTTCTCTGTGGGAAGTCTGTAGAATTGCGAGGAGGTGACTTGGAGGGGCGTAATCGAACGTCGCCGGCAGCGCCACAGCTGGCCGGAACCGTATTATCGAAAAAGATGGCCAGCCATCTTTTTTTTTCGATAATACAGTTTAGCCTGGCCAAATGCCAGAGTTTGCCGGGTTTGAGATGGCCGGTTTTGTTTTTCAGCGATAATAGAAAAAAATGCTGGCGATCTCCAACCTGGCGACATCCAAGGCATTTGGTCGTGGGAGGAGCCAGCATTTGTAGTTCACTGGTCCCCCTGACATGCCAGGACACCAACCGGACACCCTAGGGGGCACTTCTAAAAATTTTTAAAAATATATACAAATACCTCCCAGGTACATAGCTCCCTTACCTTGGGTGCTGAGCCCCCCAAATTCCCCCCCCCCAAAACCCACTCCCCACAACTCGACACCACTATCGTAGTCCTTATGGGTGAAGGGGTGCACCTACATGTGGGTACAGCGGATTTTGTGGGGGTTTGGAGGGCTCAACACTTAGCACCACAAGTGTAACAGGTAGGGGAGGGTGGGCGTGGGTCCACCTGCCTGAAATCCACTGCAACCAACATAAACTGTTCCAGGGACCTGCATACTGCTGTCAGGGAGCTGGGTATGACATTTGAGGCTGGCAAAAAAAAGGTTTTTAGTTTTATTGTTTTAGTGTGGGAGGGGGTTGGTGACCACTGGGGGAGTATGGGGAGGTCATCCCCCATTCCCTCCGGTGGTCATCTGGTGAGTTGGGGCACCTTTTTGAGGCTTGGTCATGAAAATAAAAGGACCAAATAAAAGCAGCGAAATACTGATTAACGCTGCTTTTTTTTCCATTATCCGCAAAAGCCGGCCATCTGGTAGCCACGCCTAGGCCCACCCATGTCCCGCCTTTGCTTCGCCGCCGACACGCCCCCTTGAACTTTCGCCGGCTTGGCAACGGGAAAGCGGCGATGGTGTCAAAAGAGCAGCTTTCGATTATACCGATTTCGCTGCTTTTGCGAGATTGCTGGCCATCTCCCTATTTATGTCAGAAGATCGCTGGTGATCACTTTCGAAAATAAGCCTGTTGGTCATCCTGTGAAGACCTGTTTACTCATTTCATGGACCTGCTTTAGGCATCAGAAAAGAGATCCATAGAGCCCATAAATTTGGAGGAATAAAAACCAAAATCTTCAATTTTTTTCATTTGTGAAAGCAGCTGATACAGAGGCCACCAGTGGATTGCCAATGCTTATCAAACTTTCTATGGCCGTGACCCCATTTACACATACACAGAAAGCATGCAACACCCCCTGTCCCCCAGGTGTGAGCTGATGTCTCTGTGGAAAGTCTTCCCAGATTGCAACCCCAAATGTGAATTTTTCAACCCACAATTTGAAAAGCCTTAGGATAGGCCCTCCAAATTGCTGTCCAACATTTCCTGGCATTTTCTAGCAACATTTCCTAGAGCCTGTGGATCCACTGGTCACCATGCATGAACTGCCTGCTAAGAATTCACTATCCCTGGTGGGTGGGTATGTGAGTGTATGGGGACCCTGGTAGCTGATCCCTGAGTGTAGAGGGAACCTTACAGCTGGTAATGCTCCCGTTAACTTGTGGTAAGTTTGACTTGTTGCCATGAGTGGAATATGTCTTTTTAGGTTACTGAATGTTGAGGTGGAGGGTGGATCCACATTATGGTGTAATAACACAGCATTTCCTCTTTTTTTTTTAAAGGCTCAGCCGTCAACTGTGCAAGATGCGCTGCGATTCACGATGGATGTGATTGGAGGAAAGTGAGTGAAAAAATAGGGGCTGCTGCAGAGCCAGGGTTTACAACCCCTGGAGGGAGACCTAGTTAAGGCTTGTATTTGCAGGATTCTGAAAGGAGCCGTGGTGTATCAGCCTCAGCCGACGACTATAGCTACGTGGAAAAAGCTTATACAGACTTATACAGTCTGTGCCAGAGCCGGTGGCGGGGCGGGTGGTTGGGAGGTGGGGATAGTGCTGGGCAGACTTATACGGTCTGTGCCCTGAAAAAGACAGGTACAAGTCAAGGTAAGGTATACACAGAAAGTGGCACATACGAGTTTATCTTGTTGGGCAGACTGGATGGACCGTGCAGGTCTTTTTTTTGCCGTCATCTACTATGTTACTATAGTTACTTGGAAAATTGTCCTCTAGAGTCTAGATAGCACATGGACTTTCAACTACTTCGTCTCCTAGAAATGATTTGGATAGGTTGCCTCTTTAGAAATCTGTAAAAGTTCAATTGCAAGGAGAGCAAGAGTCACCTTCCACCACTCTCTGGAGCCCTGTGCTGTATGATATGTTCACAGCTGCTTTACAGGTGCCTGCAAAATATATTTCTATAAGTTAGAGATGAAGAACTTATGACATACAGAAGAATAATCCAAACTATTGCTACATAGTGCTGGGCTCCGTCCTATGAGTCGCTACCCAGGAAAAGAATCTAGGGGGTGTGTCTACTAAAGTGTGCTAGTAAATGAGCTTAGCACATGCTAACACAGGACTTCCCTGCGCACGTTGCTAACCCATTTCTAGTGCACCCAGGAAATAGGGCATTTTCCAGTATTTCTCTTTCAGGTTGTGCATCAATGTTGGCATTAGTGCACGTAACCGGAAAAAAAATTGATGGGGGAGCACTTACCGTCTGCTGTTTAGGAGGCACTAAGAGCTTCCAAATTATGGATGTGCTAACCAGTTAGCATGTAGTAATGCGTTGGCTGCTTAGCTCGTCCAGGCCTGTTTTCCATCCTGGCACATATCCTCTCCACAATTAAATACAAAAAAATAAATATCGCGCACTTAGCACACACAAGCAAATTACCACACAACGCTTTAATGCTTTGTGCAGTAAGCATTTTCATGTGTCCTTTAGTAGACATATTCCTAGGTGTCATTGTGGATATTATGTTGAAATCTTCTTTTCAATATGTGTCCGTGGCCTAAGAGCAAATGTAGCATTAGGGATTATTAGGAAAGGTGTGGAGAATAAATGGAATCACATTTTGGGATCCTGCCATGTAATTGTGGCCTGAATTGTCCACGGTTAGAAACAGAATACTGGGCTTTATGGACCTTTGTTCTGACCCAGAATGGCAGTTCTTGTGTTCTCATGTAGTTAGGTACTAGATAATTTAAAGGTTCTCTTAGCTGCATTGATGGATCAGGCCAACACTGATGGACAAAGGACAGATCTGGTTCTTGAGATGGGATTTGACATGAAGGAAGGAGATGAGTTGTTGCAAATATTGACAGCCTATACCAGGAATCACTAGAAGCACATCCTCTTGTATGTGTGCCTTTCCTCAATTTATTTCTTGCTTCTAGGTATAATTCTGCAAAAAAGGACAATGATTTTATCTACCATAAAGCAGTGCCTGCTCTGGACACTCTGCAGCCTGTGAAAGGTGAGAAGCACTCAAAAGTCAACCTCTCCCACTAAAACAGTTTCTCTTCACCACACCTTAGTTTAGAAGCAATCCATATGCCTCTGGAAATGGTCTCTGCACGTGAGGACTCGTATTCCAGAGGAGACCTGGAGTCTTTCACAACCTCTCTTGCTACCCGTATGACCGCTTTGCGGAGCCATATCACTATGCATTGTAGGAATGAGGCTTTAATGGCATATAACTGTTTTTTTAAATTTGCCCTGCCCACCATGAGTTTGCTTCCATAGATATGCAGTAAGTCATTGCATAGACAGACTGTGCAGTTGCTCTGATGTGTTTTCTTTACCCAGGCGCTCCCTTGGTAAAGGCACTTCCTGTGAACCCCACCGATCCTGCTGTGACTGGTCCTGATATTTTTTCCAAACTGGTGCCAATGTCAGCTCATGAGGCTTCTTCCTTATACAGGTGTGTAGAAGAGTCTTTCATGGGATGCGAGGGCAGTGTTTAAGGCGCTCTGCAAAGTCTAACAAACTGCATGAGGGACTGGCACAGAACAGAAAATTGCTGATGCCTCTTAAATCTTGATAAGATGGGAGAGAATTTGTTTGTTTGTTTGTTTTCAAATCTTTTTTATTGAGAACTTGACAAGTACATCTCTCCAAGTCAAGATCATTACATGGTCATTAACAGTAAAATACAACAGAAAATGAGATTATATCTAAAAGGAAAGAAGGCACAAATGAAATCTAATATTTTGCCTTATTGTTTTTCCATTTTGTAAATCCTCCAGACCTGTGATAGATGTGATCTGGATAGATGGTGGGGAAATAATCTGCTATAACCCTTCTATAACAGATCTAGCAGCTAACATTAGTCCATTTATCATACATCTATCTATAGAAGGGAAATTAGTTTGAAGATTAACGTCCAGTAACATAAGGCTGAAATTAAATGTGTTGAGAAGGACCGCTTTCAAAAATTTTTGAATAGAAGGGCATTCTCACCAAAGGTGTGTAAAAAAAAAAAAAAAAAAGAAAATCCAACATCCACAGTTCCTCCAGCAAGGGTCAGAAACTTCGTTTAAGACATTTAGAGGTGTTATAATCTCTAAGCGGGTCATTTACTAAGCCATTGTAGGATTTTTAGCTTACAGTAAACACCGAGGCGCCCATTATATTCCTATGGGCGTCTCGGTTTACCACCAGCTTATTTCTGCCACGAGCTAAAAATGCTACCGCGGCTTAGTAAAAGATCCCTTAAATAAGTCATACCTGTGTGGAGACTGAGCAAAATGTTTTGAGTTATGGTGCAAAAGATATGCTGCCTCCTACAGCTAAATGTTCAAGGTAATGAGTTATTGGTGAGTGGGATTTTGTAGCTTTTCCCATCAGCTTTCTTGCGTTCTCTCTTGCCCTGTACTTTAGCCTTAATCTTCCTCCTTTTTGTTTCTCTTTTCATGTTGACCCTGCCATCTCTCATAATCTCATCCCTCCACCTCACTCTGTTTTCTCTTTCGACCTCTCCCACCCTACCCTCTTCATTGCTGTATCTGGACATCTCCTCTTCCCTTGTACTTGCTGATACTTATTCTCCTATCACACTTCCCCACTCAAACCCTGCCTCCTCCTTCCTCCTTCACTCCTTCATGCATACCTTCTCCCTGCTTCCTCTCCTGTCTTTCTTGGTTCAAAGCTCATAGTTAAACAGTCCTGTGATCAGTTGCGGAACTGAAACTGTTAACAGCAGAGCCGGAGCAGAAATGCAGAGGCAACAGACAGGCTCTGTAAATCTAAATGACCTGGGTGTCATCTCCCAGTCGGTTATAAAATTTTGTTCACGATTTTGACTTTCTCCTTAAGAGTTTTTTTTTTCCCCTTCCTTATATACTGGGTGGGTGCAGATAATAAAAACAAGGTCTATAGTAAGTGAAGGAAAGCAAACTGTTTTCCAGGCAGCATAGTGCAAAAATAAAGTATTCGAATATCACCATAACCATTCTGAGAAGTGGTCTATTGGGAGAAAAGAGCCCTAAGATGTTGTCTTCACTGTTCTCTACACTGACCGGTTATACAAACATTTATACTTTGTGTTTGAGGCTCAAGAAAATATCCTAGCTGTCGGTAAATCCAATATTGAAAACTATACTGAAAATGTCTCTATTCTAGGACAAGCAGCTTTTCCACCCTTTGGTATCAAACACATCTTCTCAAAATGGATAAAAAAAGACCTCAGCTACTGCTCAAAAGCACTAAAGACATATAGGCTAGAGCACAAAACAGCCATCATAAGTCAGAAAAAAAAAACTCCACTAAGAACAGTGTTCAGCCAGAAGATCAGAAAAGACTTCTTGCCTGCTGGGGCCATGAGACAGAAATTGATCCCTTGTCGGGTTTTGAGAGTGAGCTTTGCTCAAGATGATGGTTGGAAGAGACTTTTAAGATAAGTGTCAGTTTACATAGATGTCACTTTTTTTTTTTTTTTTTTTTCCTGTGAAGTTGCATTGCAGTCTTGTTTGATCTTCTGGCTGAACATTGTTCTTAGTGGAGTTTTTTGTTTTTTTTTCCGGACCTATGATGGCTGTTTTGTGCTCTAGCCTATATAACCTTTGGGGCTTTTGAGCAGTAGCTGAGGTCTTTTTTTTTTATTTTTCTCCACTTTGAGAAGGTGTGTTTGATACCAAAGGGTGGAAAAGCTGCTTGTCCTAGACTAGAGACATTTTCAGTATAGTTTTCAATATTAAGTTTCTAGTTCGTGTATTATTTAGTCTGTGGTAAATCCAGTATGCCATGAGGATAATCCTAGAGCCTTCACAGGAAGGAAGGTACCAACTTTGAAGTAGACCCCTTAATTCTTGCAAAGAAAAAAAAAGTAGAAAAAATAACTGTAAATCCTGCCTGATATGCTATATTACCAAGTAGCTGGTGTTTTCCTGGTTATGACCCGAAAATGATAACATTTTACAACCCAAGGAAACAATTTTTAGCTATTTTAAAAAATCATAGAGGCTTTTTTTGGATTATAGTTTCACAATTTGAGGTCATGATCTTGAACATTCTCAGAATCATAACCGTGGCCTAACACAACATTCTAGACCTTTTCTGGTATTTTCTATATCCCAAGTTTGGGTGGTCCCTGGAGACCCTATTATAGAGAGCCTCTTTAGGAAAGAAACTCTGCTCAGCAGATGAGCTCTTTTTAGTCAGTAGTCCTAACAGTTGTCATGGGCTCTTCCTATTTTGTTGGTGTGATTGAACGTGTGACTGAAATGTAGACTTGGAGTATTACTTGCACCTTTTAAGATTTTCTTTCATCTTTTACCAGTGAGGAAAAAGCCAAGCTGCTCCGAGAACAGATGTCAAAAATCGATGCCAAGAATGAAATACTTGAGTAAGCATTGGTTAATAGTTTTGCCTTTGTTCGATTCCCATTTTTTTCTAGTTGGTTAGTTTAAGAATTCATTCACATCCTTCCCAGCTCTCATCCCCACCTTCTTTCCTTGGCACACACCCTGAGCTTGTCTTCGTCCCCGACCATGCTAATTGGCACAAGAGGAGGAGGAGAGCAGCTGCATGTTGGGCCGTGTCCATATCTACCACCTGATTTTGACTGCTGAATTTGAATTATGAAGTTGTACGATGTTTTGCATGGTTCAGACCAGCAACCAGCCAGTGCAGTAAAGGAAGAGAGTGTGTCCAGAACTGCAATTCGTGCTTCTCCTCCTCCTCCTATTATGCTGATTTTGCACAGGAGGAAAGTTCTGCATGGTACAGTGACACAGAATTCCCCCATGTGATAAAAATTCACAAAAGGTTCCTATAATAATATAAATACTGCACGATAAGGGACATACGGGAAGAGCTACTTTCACAAATGATGAGATTATGAGATATAAAGTCAATACAGACTGCCCCAGCACTATCCAGAAAACACCGGAGTGGTACGGGTTACGGGTTGGAGGAAAAAGTTACTGGTTAGCTCCTGTACTTAAACTGCTATCCAGATAAAGTTAGGACAGAAAAATTGTTTTCCTAACTTTAGTTATTTGTATAGCAGTTTGAATAACACTGCTATCTAGATATGCAGCGCTGCTCAAAAAAACAAAAATGGCAGCAATGGAGCTTAAATGTTTGGCCCACCAATATAAACCATTTGGCGGTACCAGTGGCGTAGCTAAGGGTGGGCCTGGGTGGGCACAGGCCCACCCATTCTTGCCTCGGGCCCACCCAGCCCATGAAGCTCCCCAAACTCTTCAGTGGTGTTGCCTCACTACTCTCTCTCCCGCTTCTCCACTCGTGGCTTGGCATCTGCCCGTCTCTCTCTGTAACTCCCCCCCCCCCCCCCCCCCCCCCCCCGTTCTACCTCAGAGCTATTGCTGGTGGCAATTCCTATAGGCATCCTGCATCAGCCCTGCAGGCTTCTCTCTATCATGTCCTGCCCTTAATGATGTCACTTCTTGTTTCTTTGGCGGGAACGTGGTAGAGAGAAACCTGCAGGGCCGGAGCAAGTTGCCTGTAGGAATTGTGATGGGCAACATCTCTGAGATAGGACTGGGGAAGGGGGTTCAGAGAGAAATGGGCAGACGTCAGGTCATTAGAAAAACCCACTATATTGTATGTATGTACAGGAGTGGGGGTGGGAAGGGCCCACCCAGGTTAACTCTAGGCCCACCCAAAATGGCAGATCTGCCTACACCCCTGGGCGGTACTTAATTTCATCAGCATTTGGAATAGGGCTGGATATGATTATTAATAATTCATCTGTCAAAAAGAACAAATGCAGTAGACTGCTGACAGAAGACTGGATCTATCTGGCAGGGGCGTAGCTATGGGAAGCCATGGGGGCCTGGGCCCCCGCAAATTATGTCCGGGCCCCTAGTTTGGCTGGTGGGGGTCCCCAACCCCCGCCAGACGAAGCCTTCTTCAGCGCCGTCTCCGGCGCAGCCGCGTTCCTGCCCTGCTGTTCTTGCTCCTCCTGTCCTATGTACACTGACGCTCCTTTACGTGAAACTGAGAAGGAGCATCAGTGTGCACAGGACAGGAGGAGCAAGAAGAGCAGGGCAGGAACGCGGCTGTGCCGGAGACAGCGCTAAAGAAGTCTTCGGCTGGTGGGGGTTGGGGACCACCACCAGCAAAGGTATTTGCGAGGCAAGGGGGGTTGCGAGAAGGCGCGGTGGCGGGGGGGAGAGGTGAAACGAGGCGTGGCGGTGGGGGTGGTGGAGACGGGGCGGCACTCCCACCACCATAAGGTCTGGCTATGCCCCTATCTAGCATTAATAAAACTTTGCATGAAATCACCAAGGAGTTATGTCTTACACTATTTTCATATTATGATATCTTCTATATTCCGAACAGTTAAAGTTGATCATTGCTTCTCTAGGATATGAGAGGCCAATATACTCTGATTTCTTTATGGAAACTGGTACTGGTTTGTTTGTTTCTTTCTTTCTCTGTAGGCAGTTCACAGACTGTCTGCAGCTGGACCCAGAGACAGTGGATAACCTGGATATGTACAGCCACATCCCACCTGTGTTGATGGAGAAGTGTGCAGCTCTGAGCGTCAGGCCAGACACTGTGAAGAACCTGGTCCAATCTATGCAGGGTAGGTACTGTTTTAGTAACTGTTCTGGGCTTTCCCACTGAACACTCATATCCTTTTCACACTTCAGGCCTTAGTGATTTTGCATAAAGCTGGCGATAGACAAATGGGTCAGACCTGTAGGAAGTGGATACAAATAGAGTACTACATGTGAGGAAGAAGAATATGGATGTGCAGTGTACTTTGAATGAGGCAATGCCATATTTTATAAAGTTACATTCTACACAATCTAAACGTAAGTCTTTTTCTAGGTAGAATACAATAAAAAAAAAATACAAATATACTTCCTCTGTATCATGACCAGAACTTGTGGGTTATACCTGTCAAGCAGCACGTGTGGGGTCAGAGATTCTAGAATTGTGGACTTTACCCTATTACAGCACCATGCAGGCACACACTCACACACCCTTCCTCGTCTATGGAACACACAGAGTAGACCAGAATAATTTCTCTCTATTTGCTTTTGGATGAAAGAAGAACCTTCTACACTGATGGACATTTTTGCTTGGGAAGTAGATTTTTCCCTACATACTCCTAGGTCCCAGGGAAGCCTGGGTTAACGGTGATATTTTGAGAGTTGCGTACAGTGTTTTCAGTGCCGATTCAGGCTGCAGCACCAGCCTCAATTATTTCAGAGCCAGCGCCACCTGACTGAAACTTCAGTTTGGCTGTTCATGAAAGCCCTGGCTGAGCACACAAAGCTTTATTTGCACTGTGCCAGAGCCGGTGGTGGGAGGCGGGACTGGTGGTTGGGAGGCGGGGATAGTGCTGGGCAGACTTATACGGTCTGTGCCAGAGCCAGTGGTGGGAGGCGGGACTGGTGGTTGGGAGGCGGGGATAGTGCTGGGCAGACTTATACGGTCTGTGCCCTGAAAAGGACAGGTACAAATCAAGGTAAGGTATACACAAAAAGTAGCACATATGAGTTTATCTTGTTGGGCAGACTGGATAGACCATGCAGGTCTTTTTCTGCCGTCATCTACTATGTTACTATGGTGCATAGCTGGTGGGGACTCAAATTGTGTTAGTCAAAGGCTGCCAACGTTCCCAGTTGGCGGACTTGGTGGACAAGCTCCCTTCTGAGCAGGCCAAGCCCTTTCAGCAGGTGGTCAGGCAGCTGAAGGCGTGTAGGAAATTCCTAGCCAGGGGAGGTCTTTGACTCTTTTGATGTTGCATCCAGGGCTGCTGCGCAGGGTGTGGTGATGCGCAGGCTCTCATGGCTGTGCGCCTCCGACCTGGAAAGTCGAATCCAGCAGCGGATTGCGGATGCCCCTTGCCGGGGGGACAATGTTTTTAGGGACAAGGTCGAACAGGTGGCTGAACAGCTCCACCAGCGGGATACCGCTTTCGACAAGTTCTCCTGCCGGCCGCCTTCAGCCTCTACCTCTTCGGGTAGACGTTTTTATGGGGGAAGGAGGATGGTTCCCTATTCTTCCGGTAAGCGAAGGTACAATTCTCCTTCCCGCCAGCCTGCTGCTCAGGCTAAACCCCAGCGCGCGCGCTCTCGTCAGCAGTGCGCGCCTCAGGCCCCTGCGGCTCCTCAGCAAAAGTCAGGGGCAGGCTTTTGACTGGCTCCTGCAGAGCATAGCCGACGTCCCAGTGTCTGTGCTGGACGGCCTACCGGTCGGGGGGAAGTTAACATTTTTTCACCAAAGGTGGCCTCTTGTAACCTCCGATCAGTGGGTTCTCCAAATAGTCCGGCTAGGGTACTCTCTCAATTTGACCTCCAAGCCTCCAAATTGCCCACCGGGAGCTCAGTCCTTCAGCTTCCAGCACAGGCAGGTACTTGCAGAGGAACTCTCCGCCCTTCTCAGCGCCAATGTGGTCGAGCCCATGCCACCGGAGCAAGAGGGGCTGGGATTCTATTCCAGGTACTTCCTTGTGGAAAAGAAAACAGGGGGGATGCGTCCTATCCTAGACTTGAGGGCCCTGAACAAATATCTGGTCCGAGAAAAGTTCAGGATGCTTTCCCTGGGCACCCTTCTTCCCATGATTCAACAGGACGATTGGCTATGCTCTCTGGACTTAAAGGATGCCTATACGCACATCCCGATTCTGCCAGCTCACAGGCAGTATCTTCGATTTCGTCTGGGAACACGGCATTTTCAGTACTGTGTACTACCTTTGGGCTCGTCTCCGCGCCCAGAGTGTTCACCAAATGCCTAGCCGTAGTAGCGGCTTCTCTACGCAGGCTGGGAGTGCATGTGTTCCCTTACCTTGACGATTGGCTGGTAAAGAACACCTCCGAGGCAGGAGCTCAGCAGTCCATGCAGGTGACTATTCGACTCCTGGAGCTGCTAGGGTTTGTGATAAATTATCCAAAGTCCCACCTTCTTCCAGTTCAGAAACTCGAATTCATAGGAGCTCTGCTGGATTCTCAGATGGCCCGTGCCTACCTTCCAGAGGCCAGGGCTGACAATCTGCTGACCCTTGTCTCCTCAGTGCGGGCGTCTCAGCAGATCACAGCTCGGCAGATGTTGAGATTGCTCGGCCACATGGCCTCCACGGTTCACGTGACTCCCATGGCCCGCCTTTGTATGAGATCAGCTCAATGGACCCTAGCCTCCCAGTGGTGCCAGGCTGCTGGGAGCCTAGAGGACGTGGTCCGCTTGTCCACGAGGTTTCTCCTCTCCCTCCATTGGTGGACAATTCGATCCAATTTGACCCTGGGACGTCCCTTCCAGATTCCTCAGCCGCAAAAGGTGCTGACCACGGACGCGTCACTCCTGGGGTGGGGGAGCGCATGTCGATGGGCTCCACACCCAGGGGACTTGGTCCGTCCAGGAACAAGGTCTACAGATCAACCTCCTGGAGTTGCGAGCGGTCTGGAATGCTCTGAAGGCTTTCAGAGATCGGCTGTCCCATCAAATTATCCAAATTCAGACAGACAACCAGGTTGCTATGTATTACATCAACAAGCAGGGGGGCACCGGATCTCGCCCCCTGTGTCGGGAAGCCGTCAGCATGTGGCATTGGGCACGCCGGTTCGGCATGTGGCTCCAGGCCACGTATCTGGCAGGCGTAAACAACAGTCTGGCCGACAGATTGAGCAGGATCATGCAACCTCACGAGTGGTCGCTCAGTTCCAGAGTGGTTCGCGAGATCTTCCAAGTGTGGGGCACCCCCTTGGTGGACCTCTTTGCCACTCAGACCAATCACAAGGTCCCTCAGTTCTGTTCCAGGCTGCAGGCCCACGGCTTTCCTTCTGTTTTGGGGGGAAGGCCTCCTGTACGCGTATCCTCCCATTCCTCTGAGATAGGGAGGACTTTGCTGAAACTCAAGCAAGACAAGGGAATCATGATTTTGATTGCTCCTTTTTGGCCTTGTCAGATCTGGTTCCCTCTTCTTCTGGAGTTGTCTTCCGAAGAACCGTGGAGATTGGACTGCTTTCCAACCCTCATCACGCAGAACGAGGGGGCGCTTCTCCATCCCAACCTCCGGTCTCTGGCCCTTATGGCCTGGATGTTGAGAGCGTAGACTTCGCCTCCTTGGGTCTGTCAGAGAGTGTCTTCCGAGTCTTGCTTGCTTCCAGGAAAGATTCTACCAAGAGGAGTTATTTTTTCCTCTGGCGATGGTTTGCTGTGTGGTGTGATGGCAAGGCCTTAGATCCTCGTTCTTGTCCTACACAGACCCTGCTTGAATACCTTCTACATTTATCGGAGTCTGGTCTTAAAACCAACTCTGTAAGTTGGTTTTAGTGCGATTAGTGCATACCATTACCATGTGGAAGATAAGCCGATCTCGGGACAGCCTTTAGTAGTTCGCTTCATGAGAGGTTTGCTTTTGTCAAAGCCCCCACTCAAACCTCCTACAGTGTCATGGGATCTCAATGTCGTTTTCACCCAGCTGATACCTCCTTTTGAGCCACTGGACTCCTGTCATCTGAAGTACTTGACCTGGAAGGTCATTTTCTTGGTGGCAGTTACTTCAGCTCGCAGAGTCAGTGAGCTTCAAGCCTTGGTGGCTCATGCTCCTTATACCAAATTTCATCATAACAGGGTAGTCTTCTGCACTCACCCTAAGTTCTTGCCGAAGGTGGTGTCGGAGTTCCATCTGAACCAGTCAATTGTCTTGCCAACATTTTTTCCCCGTCCTCATACCCGCCCTGCTGAACGTCAGCTGCACACATTGGACTGCAAGCGAGCATTGGCCTTCTATCTGGAGCGGACACAGCCCCACAGACAGTTCGCCCAATTGTTTGTTTCTTTCGACCCCAATAGGAAAGGGGTCGCTGTCGGGAAACGGACCATCTCCAATTGGCTAGCAGATTGTATTTCCTTCACTTATGCCCAGGCTGGGCTGGCTCTTGAGGGTCATGTCACGGCTCATAGTGTTCGAGCCATGGCGGCATCAGTGGCCCACTTGAAGTCAGCCACTATTGAAGAGATTTGCAAGGCTGCAACGTGGTCATCTGTCCACACATTCACATCTCACTACTGCCTTCAGCAGGATTCCCGACGCGACAGTCGGTTCGGGCAGTCGGTGCTGCAGAATCTGTTTGGGGTTTAGAATCCAACTCCACCCCCCTAGGCCCATTTTTATTCTGTTCCAGGCTGCACTCTCAGTTAGTTGGAAAAGTTTAGATCAATCTCAGATATGTCCTCGCCGTTGCAAGGCCCAATTGACCAATGTTTGTTGTTTTGAGTGAGCCTGGGGGCTAGGGATACCCCATTTGTGAGAACAAGCAGCCTGCTTGTCCTCGGAGAAAGCGAATGCTACATACCTGTAGAAGGTATTCTCCGAGGACAGCAGGCTGATTGTTCTCACCTACCCGCCCGCCTCCCCTTTGGAGTTGTGTCTTCCCTTCTCTTGTTTTTGCTTGGTACGGGACTAGCGAACACGAGCGATTTCGGGCGGGAAGACGGCCGCGCATGCGCGCATCGCGGGCGCGCGCGAGAACTATCAAACTCTGTTGCTAGGAAGATCTCCGATCGGAGGGGCTGCCGTGGACGTCACCCATTTGTGAGAACAATCAGCCTGCTGTCCTCGAAGAATACCTTCTACAGGTATGAAGCATTCGCTGTTTGTGGATGGTCTCCGGTGACTTATTCAGATATGGTACAGTTTCTGAGAGGCTTTAAGCTGTTGAAACCTCTTAGGCATCTGGTTGTGCCTCCTTGGGATCTGAACCTGCTTCAAAGGATCTTACTTTGAAAATAGTATTCTTGGAAGTTATCTATTCAGTGAGGAGACTATCAGAGCTGCAGACCTTGTCTTAAGAGACATTTTATGGTTACTTCTTGTGAGAAGATAGTAATTTGTTTGGTCCCTTCCTTTCTCCCTAAGGTGGTGTCGTCATTTCATGTGATTTGGTCTATTTTTCTCTGTGTTTTGCAGGGACACTGGGGGAAGGGATTCATACAGTAAATTACATCAAATAAAGACCCGCACGATCCCTCTAGTCTGCCCAACAAGTTGACCAGAGCTGAACCCGCCACTCTCTAGGGCCCCAGTCATAAGTACATAATATTTTTTCACTCAAAGACTAGTTGAGCTCTGGAATTCCCTGCTGGAGGATATGGTAACAGCAGTTAGCATATCTGAGTTTAAAAAAGGTTTGGACAAGTCCCTGGAGCAAAAGTTATTGAGATGGACATGGGGAAGCCACTGCTTGCCATGGGATTGGTAGCATGGAATGTTGCTACTGATTGGGTTTCTGCCAGGTGCTAGTGACCTGGATTGGCCACTGTTGGAAGTAGGATACTGGGCTAGATTCACCATTGGTCTGACCCAGTATGGCTATTCTTATCTTCTTAGCAGATGAGGCAAACATATATCTGGTATGATTCAAGCATTGTAGATCCTGGCTGGAGCCCTGGGATGAATTAGAACCTCTTGATGTTCCTTTCAGTTCCTTCTATGATTCTATAAGATATATACAAAAAAGGCACATTTTCTTAAATAGGCTTTTTTCAACTCATTGTGATAACTATTGGTTCTTTTCACAAGCTTATCAAAGGGCTTATCAAAGGAAAAATATCCAGAGAAACAGATAAAGGCTTAATTTGTGTTCATTTAAAGCAGGGTGTCATGAAAATTCCCTATAGACATACAGGGCTATTACAGGCTCATCGCTGATTTACAGAAAATCCCAACTGTGTACTGTTGTGGCAATCTGCTTGATTTTTGTATTGTACTTTTTGTGGTTGGGGAGTAGCAATAATACCAAAAAGAATACAGAAGCCAAAAGAAATCAGACTAATTTTTATTGCTGTACTTTGCAAACTTAAATTTTAGATGATTTTTCTATCCATATATCTCTCTCTCTCGTTCTTGTAGTTCTCTCTGGGGTCTATACAGATGTGGAAGCCTCTCTCAAAGAGATCAGAGACCTCCTAGATGAAAATGAGTTACAAGAGAAGAGGCTGCAGGATATGGTGGGGAAGCAGTCTCAGCCGCAGCCCAGCAGCCCTCCCTCTGCTGGAGTCGCCGAAGTCAAAAAGGAGTGGGCCAAGTACATGGAGGTGCATGAGAAGGCAAGCTTCACCAACACCGAGCTGCACAAAGCCATGAACCTGCACATCAGCAACCTCAGGCTATTGAGCGGCCCTCTGGAACAGCTTCAGGCTGCTCTGCCCATTCCTGTACTCACCGAAGGTAAAGGACATCCTGTGCATGGCATACAGTGGCACTGCTCTAGAGCTACTGAATCAGGCTGTGTCAGGGCACTAGGAGTTCAGACCTTTAGTGATTTTTATTGTTTCAGCATGAATTTCATTCATAAAGCTAAACTTGTGAATTAAGCACTGGGGACTCAACAGCTAGTGATGAGCTAAAAAATAAGTTTGGAGTCTGGTATAGTAATGTTTCTCAGTGCTGCTGTGATGCTCTGCATAAGGGGTTTTGCATCCTTGCTTCCTTCTCTCACAGATGACACACTGGTACTGCAAAACCTGAAGCGAATTTTGTACAAGGTCCAGGAGATGAAGGAGCAGCGACTGTCCTTGGAGCAGCAACTCAGAGACACCATCCAGAAGGATGACATCACCACATCACTGGTGACTACAGACAGGTCGGAAATGAAGGCAAGTGGTCCAATGCTCATGGTTTTAGGAGTTAGAGCAATAGGATGAAAGCCAGGCAAGATAGGGTTCATATCTTATGAACCCTAGGAGTGGCCTAGTGGTTAGGGTGGTGGACTTTGGTCCTGGGGAACTGAGTTCGATTCCCGGCACAGGCAGCTCCTTGTGACTCTGGGCAAGTCACTTAACCCTCCATTGCCCGCCGCATTGAGCCTGCCATGAGTGGGAAAGCGTGGGGTACAAATGTAACAAAAAAAAAAAAATGATAGCTTGCGCCAGCACCATCAGAATGATGTCCCAGAGCTCAAGACAATCAGAAGCTTTCCTGAAATAGCTATTATACTCTGCATCTCCATCACCTCAGAGAACACAAAACTGAAGTATATTAACTCTGCAGAAAGGTGGGCGGGGTAATGAATAAGAAATAAAATAAGGAAAGAGGTATGTAAATGTATAGATATAAATCACTAGCACATACCACCAACTAATTGAGATCAGGATATGCTTAGGGTGATGGCTCAAAGCTCAAATAGTGATTCCAGTGACTGGACATAGTTTAGGGGAACCTGCCCCCACACTTCTACTAGGGAGGGATAAAGGAAACAAACAAAATGCTAAAAACAAACCATAAGAGTAAAATATAAAATTGAAAAAAGTTATTACAGAGCAAAAATGTTAAAAATAATAGGATATATACCTAACCTGCAAACAATGTGGAACTAGGAACCTTGCTGCAAGAATCCTGAGTTTTAGCTCATTCTTTCATGTTTAAATACTGGGAGTAGTTCATTTCCAAGTTGTCACATCACTACTTGAACTTTGTGCTGTGACCCCAAGTGCATCCTGATTTCATCAATTTGATGGTATGTGGTAGCATAGATAGATAGAGAGAGTTTCAACTTCTCCGAGGACAAGCAGGCTGCTTGTTCTCACATGTGGGCCCAGGAATCGGGAAAAAAGTTTTGCAAGCAAAATAACATCAAAGTCCTTCAAGAGAGTTCCGTGGCACAGGCACCGCAACCCACACATGTGCAAACAACTTCCTGCCCACCACACAATCGTGCCTCTTCAGATATTTTTTCTCCGCAGTTAGGTGTGGTAGTGTTTACTCTGCGCTCCGTCAGGCCCAGGAAGAGAACTACTCTTCGCGACTCAGTTTTTGCTTTATTTTCGTTTTTAAAATTAAAAAAAAAAAAGTAGTTTTCCCATAGTTTTTCTTATTTTTTGTCCACCTTTAAAGTTTCCTTTCTTTTTCAACGCAGCCGGCCTTTGGGCCGCACAGTTGGGTTTTCCCTTTTTTGTGCTTTTTCTTTTATAGCACAATCGCATTATTTGATTTCGCCGAAGCCATTTTTTCTTCCATGTCATCAGACACCCAGCAGCTTCAAACGTTGTACTCGGTGCAACCAGACCATCTCAGGTACAGATACCCACGCCTGGTGTATCCAGTGCTTCGGGCCCGACCATAGCCCAGCCGCATGTAGTCTGTGTCTTTGTATGAAGAAACGGACCCAAGCGTCTCGAGAGGTCCAACGAGAGAAGCTTTTTGGGGCTCAGTCTGGTCCTTCGACGTCGACATTGGTACCGAGATTGGCGTCGTCAACATCGACAGGAGCATCGATGTCAAGGAGAGAGGTAATGGCTGCTGAGAGACCAACTCGCTCTGGGAGCAGTGAGGTGTCGAGTGGGTCTCCACCTGCCTTGAGGCCTCCTGTTATGCAGGCCCCCCGGGACTGACCTTCGTCGGACCCGGCCCCAAGGAGACATGAGGATTCCACGTCCTCTTCATCGGTACCAAGGAGTCTCAATGACGGATGTCGAGCGAACGCTAAGAAGCACCGTCATCGTTCTCCTTCGACACACGGTACTGGGAGCTCCGGGGCGTCGAGAGAGTCGGCACCCGAGAAGCATCAGTGCTGAGAGGATCACTCCCCCTCTGTACAGGAGGTACCGATGCATCGGTCTCTTGGCAGCCTGGTACCTGCTCCCAAGCCTCCACGGATTCTGACACCGCCTGTTCCACCGGCCCCGCAGCCTTCTCCGATGGTGGCTCTCGACGAACGTATCTGGGCCTTGTTTCCAGAACTTCTGGAAGACTTACTGTGACAATCAGCTTCAGTGTCGGGGGTGCTTGCACCTTCTGTGTCATCTGCTGCAGCGGTGTCTGGCCCGTCTCCTGTGGTGAGGTCTCCGACTGTGGTGCCGCCTGCGGCATCGGCGTCAGCTGTCACCCAGGTCGACTCCCCTTCGACGTCGGTGGAGGGAGCTTCGCCACAGTCAGATCGGGCGTCGACTTCTCAACATCGCCACAGAGGACATTGTTCCTCGGCGTTGAGGCAGGTCCAGTGTCAAAGTACCTTGACACAGGTTGTATCCAACACAGAGCAGGAGCGCTCATGGGAATCAGAGGAAGATCCCAGGTACTTCTCTTCTAATGAGTCCTTTGGGATTCCCTCTGACCCTTCCCCTCCACTGGAAAGAAAGTCTTATCTCCACCCGAGAGTCTGTCTTTTTCCTCCTTTGTCTGGGAAATGGCTACGGCTATTCCCTTCCCTGTGGAGGTTGAGGATGAGCCCAGGACTGAGATGCTCGAGGTCCTGGATTATTCTTCTCCAACTAAAGAGGCTGTGACAGTCCCTCTGCACAAGGTACTGAAGGAAGTCCTTATGCGAAACTGGTCCGCCCCTCTGTCTGGCCCTGTGGTTCCCAAGAAAGCTGAGTCCCAATACCGGATCCACGGTGAACCTGGATTGATGAGGTCCCAATTACCCCACAATTCCGTGGTGGTGGATTCCACTCTCGAGAGCTAGGAGTACTAGAGACTATGCTTCGGCGCCCCCAGGCAGAGAAGCTAGGACTCTTGATTCTTTTGGGAAGAAGACGTATCGGGCCGCTATGCTCGCTGCCAAGATCCAATCATACCAGCTCTTCACGAGCATATACTTGCAGAATTTGATATGTCAACTGTCCAGCTTGGTTGAGACACTCCCTACGGAGCTGGCCGAGCCTTTTCGCCAGGTGGTCAGGCAGCAGAAGGCATGTTGCAAGTTCCTGGCCAGGGGTACTTTTGACGTGACATCCAGAATCGCTGCTCAAGGTATAGTGATGCACAGACTCTCATGGCTGTGTGTCTCTGACCTGGATCATTCTGTCCAGCAGCGGATGGCGGATGTTCCTTGCCGGGGGGGGACAATCTTTTTGGAGAAAAAGTAGAGGATCTAGTTGATCAAATCAAGAAGCATAATGATGCTATGGATTCTCGCTCCCACCGGGCACCTTCTGCTACTGCCTCCTCATCTAGGAGGTTTTTTTGGAGGGAGGAGGAGTGCCCCCTATACCTACGCTAGGCGTAGATACACTCCTGCTTCTCAGCAGCCTGCCCAGGCTCAACCCCAGCGCGCTCATTCTCATCAACAGCGTGCAACTAAGGCCCGTTCTGCTCCCCAGCAAAAGCAAGGGACGGGCTTTTGACTGGCTCCAGTTCAGCATAGCCTCTCTAAAAGTGTCCTTACTGGACGACTTGCTGGTAGGGGGGAGGTTGATGTTTTTTTTCCCCAAAGGTGGCCTCTCATAACCTCCGACCGGTGGGTTCTTCAAATAGTCCGGTTAGGATACACCCTCAATCTGGAATCCAAACCTCCAAATTTCCCACCAGGAGCTCATTATTACAGCTCCCAGCACAGGCAGGTACTTTCAGAGGAACTCTGCCCTTCTAAAGGCCAGTGCGGTCGAACCCGTTCCACCAGGGGAAGAAGGGCTGGGATTCTATTCCAGGTACTTCCTTGTGCAAAAGAAAACAGGGGGATGTGTCCCATCCTAGACCTAAGGGGCCTGAACAAATATCTGGTTCGAGAAAAGTTCAGGATGGTTTCCCTGGGCACCCTTCTTCCCATGATTCAAGAGAATGATCGGCTATGCTCTTAAAGGATGCTTACACTCACATTTCGATACTCCCAGCTCACAGGAAGTATCTTCGATTTCGGCAGGGAACTCAGCACTTTCAGTACTGTGTACTGCCCTTTGGTCTGGCGTCTGCACCCAGAGTGTTCACAAAGTGCCTAGCGGTAGTCGCAGCATCGCTACGCAGACTGGGAGTGCATGTGTTCCCTTATCTCGACAATTGGCTGGTGAAGAGCACCTCGGAGGCAGGAGCTCTACAGTCCATGCGAATGACTATTCAGGTGCTAGAACTACTGGGGTTCGTGATCAATTACTGGAAGTCCCATCTCACCCCAGTTCAAAAATTGGAATTCATTTGAGCACTGTTGAACACAAAGCGCGAGCTTATCTTCCCGAGGCAAGGGCAGACAACCTCCTGTCCCTAGTGTCCATGGTTCGAGCTTCTCAACAGATTACAGCTCGGCAGATGTTGAGACTTCTGGGGCACTTGGCCTCCACGGTTCATGTGACTCCCATGGCACGCCTACACATGAGATCAGCTCAATGGACCCTAGCTTCCCAGTGGTATCAAGCTGCGGGAGTCTAGAGGATGTGATCCAACTGTCCACCGACTTTCGGAATTCCTTGCAGTGGTGGACGATTTTATCCAATTTGACCTTGAGACATCCATTCCAAATTCCTCAGCCACAAAAAGTGCTGACGACGCATGCATCCCTCCTGGGGTGGGGAGCTCATGTAGATGGACTTCACACTCAAGGAGCTTGGTCCTTTCAGGAAAAAGGCCTTCAGATCAATCTCCTGGAATTGCAAGTGATCTGGAATGCTTTAAAGGCTTTCAGAGACCGGCTATCCAACCAAATCATATTGATTCAGACAGACAATCAGGTTGCCATGTATTATACCAACAAGCAGGGGGGCACCGGATCTCGCCCTCTGTGTCAGGAAGCCGTCCAGATGTGGCTTTGGGCACGCCGTCACGGCATGTTTCTACAAGCCACTTATCTGGCAGGCGTAAACAACAGTCTGGCCGACAGACTGAGCAGGGTAATGCAACCTCATGAGTGGTCACTGAACATGGGTGTAGTCCGCAAGATCTTCCGAGCGTGGGGCACCCCCTCGGTGGATCTTTTTTCCACTCAGATCAATCACAAGGTCCCTCAGTTCTGTTCCAGACTTCAGGCCCTCAACAGACTAGCGTCAGATGCCTTTCTTCTACATTGTGGAACAGGCCTTCTGTATGCATATCCTCCCATACCTCTAATAGGGAAGACTTTGCTGAAACTCAAACAAGACTGCGGAACCATGATTCTGATAGCTACCTTCTGGCCGCATCAGATTTGGTTCCCTCTTCTTTTGGAGTTGTCCTCCGAGGAACCATGGAGATTGGAATGTTGTCTAACCCTCATCACCCAGAACGAGGGGTCGCTTCTACATCCCAATCTCCAGTCTCTGGCTTGGCTGTCATGGCCTGGATGTTGAGAGCTTAGAATTCGCCTCCTTGGGTCTTTCAGAGGGTGTCTCTCAAGTCTTGCTTGCTTCCAGAAAAGATTCCTCCAGGAGGTGTTACTCTTTCAAATGGAGGAGGTTTGCCATCTGGTGTAACAGCAAGGCCCTAGATTCTCTTTTTTTTATCCTACACAGACCCTACTTGAATACCTTCTACACTTGTCAGAGTCTGGTCTCAAGACCAACTCCGTAAGAGTTCACCTTAGTGCGATTAGTGTTTATCATTGCGTGTAGAAGGTAAGCCTATCTCTGGACAGCCTTTAGTTGCTCGCTTCATGAGAGGTTTGCTTTTGTCATAGCCCCCAGTTAAACCTCCACCAGTGTCATGGGATCTCAACGTCGTACTCACCCAGCTGATGAAAGCTCCTTTTGAGCCACTGAATTCCTGCCATCTGAAGTACTTGACCTGGAAGGTCATTTTCTTGGTGGCTGTTACTTGCTCGTAGGGTCAGTGAGCTTCAGGCCTTGGTAGTGCATACACCTTATATCAAATTCCATCATAATAGAGTAGTTCTCTGCACACACCCTAAGTTCCTGCCCAAGTTGGTGTCCGAGTTCCATCTGAACCAGTCAGTTGTCTTGCCAACATTTTTTCCCCGTCCTCATACCCGCCCTGGCGAAAGCAGTTTGCATACCTTGGACTGCAAGAGAGCATTGACTTTTTATGTGGAGCGGACACATCTCTTCAGACAGTCTGCCCAGTTGTTTGTTTCTTTCGATCCCAACAGGAGGGGAGTCGCCATTGGAAAATGCACAATCTCCAATTGGCTAGCAGATTGCATTTCCTTCACTTATGCCCAAGCTGGGCTGACTCTAAAGGGCCATGTCACGGCTCATAATGTTAGAGCCATGGCTGCGTCAGTGGCTCACTTAAAGTCAGCCTCCATTGAAGAGATTTGCAAGGCTGCAACGTGGTCATCAGTCCACACATTCACATGTCACTACTGCCTTCAGCAGGATACCCGACGCGACAGTCGTTTTGGGCAGTCAGTGCTGCAGAATCTGTTCGGGGTTTAGAATCCAACTCCACCCCCCTAGACCCATTTTTGTTCTGTTCCAGGCTGCACTCCCAGTTAGTTGTTTATGGTTTCAGGTCAATCTCTGTTATGTCCTCGCCGTTGCGAGGCCCAGTTGACCAATGTTCATTGTTTTGAGTGAGCCTGGTTGCTAGGGATACCCCACATGTGAGAACAAGCAGCCTGCTTGTCCTCGGAGAAAGCGAAGATACTTATCTGTGGCAGGTATTCTCTGAGGACAGCAGGCTGATTGTTCTCACAAACCCGTCCTCCTCCCCTTTGGAGTTGTTGTTATTGTTATTTTCTTGTTTATATGCTTTTTGATTAAACTGAAGAGGCACGCTCACATGGCGGGCAGGAAGTCGTTCGCACTGCCTACGCGACGGAACTCTCTCGAAAGACTTTGATGTTATTTTGCTTGCAAAATTTTTTTGCCAATTCCTGGCCTGCCGTGGACATTGACCCACATGTGAGAACAATCAGCCTGCTGTCCTCAGAGAATACCTGCTTACAGGTAAGTATCTTCGCTTTATCAACGATGACACCTAGATCCTTTTCCTGGTCAGTGACTCCTATGTGGAACCTTGCATCACGTAGCTATAGTTTGGGTTCCTCTTTCCCACATGCGTCACTTTGCTGTTGTTCATATTAAACGTTTTCTGCCATTAGGATGTACAGTCTTCCAGTGTTGTAGGGTCCTCTTGCAATTTTTCACAGTCCTTTTGTGATGTAACAACTTTGAATACCTTTGTGTCATCAGCAAATGTAATTACCTCACTAGTTATTCCCATCTCTAGATCATTTATAAATATGTTAGAAAGCAGTGGTTCTAGCAGAGACCCCTGGGGAACCCCACTGTCTACCCTTCTCTATTGAGAATACTGACCATTTAACCCTACTGTCTGTTTTCTATCTTTTAACTAGTTTTTTTTTTTTTTTATCCACAGTACAACGTTAACTCCTACCCCATGACTTTATAATTTCCTCAGTAGTCTTTCATGAGGTACTTTGTCAAATTCCTTTTGAAAATTCAGATACATAATATTGACTGGCTCACCTTTATCCACATGTTTATTCACCCCTTCAAAGAAGTGTAGTAGATTGTTGAAACAAGATTTCCCTTGACTAAATCCATGTTGGCTTTGTCCATGCTTATGATAGTCTCTATCATTTTGCCCGGCACCAATGTCGGGCTCACCATCTGTAATTTCCTGGATTACCTCTGGAATGTGCTTTAAAAATAGACATTACTTTGGCCACCCTCCAATCTTCGGGTACCATCCTATGAAACCTGCCCCCACTTCAGTACCCTGATTCTGGCATGTTTGGTAGACTATTTCATGAACTGATCATCCTCTAGAAAATATTTTTCAGCAGTATGCCTATCCCAGCTTATTTTTGTATCTTTATAGGTCTTACTTGATAGATTGCTTAGTGCAGCACATTTGTTTTATCAGTATCAATTACACATCAGGTTTTCAAATTATAATATATAGATATTACTAGTATTATGTCTGTTTATATTTTTAAAACTTTATTTACAATAAGAATAGCCATACTGGGTCAGACCAGTGGTCCATCTAGCTCAGTATCCTGTCTCCAACAGTGGCCAAGCCAGGTCACAAGTACCTGGTGGAAACCCAGATAGTGGCAACATTCAATGCTACCAATCCCAGGGCAAGCAGTAGCTTCCCCAAGTCTGTCTCAATAGCAGACTATGAATTTTTCCTCCATGAACTTGTCCATACCTTTTTTAAACCCAGATACGCTAACCACTGTTACTACATCCTCCTACAAAGAGTTCCAGAACTTAACGATTTGTTGAGTGAAAATATATTTCTTCCTATTTGTTTTAAAAATATTTCCATCTAACTTCCTTGAATGCCCCTAGTCTTTGTACTTTTGGAACAAATAAAAAATCTATTCACTTCTACTCGTTTTAAATCACTCAGGGTTTTGTAGACCTCAGTCATATCTCCCCTCATGCATCTCTTTTCCAAGCTGAAGAGCCCTAACCTCTTTAGTATATCCTTATATGAGAGGAGTTCCATCCCCTTTATCATTTTGTTCTGTCTTCTTTAAGCCTTTTCTTTTTTGAGATACGGCAACCAGAGGCATTATAGTATTTGCGGTCCTGTTTACCATCCTTTTCCTAATCCTAGCATCCTGTTTGCTTTTTTGGCCACTGTCACATGCTTGGCAGAAGATTTCAGCATATTATCTACAACGACACCTAGATCTTTTTCTTGGGTGCTGATCCCTAAGGTAGACCCTAGCATCAGGTAACTATGATTCAGATATTAGAATATTGAGGGAGCATTAGATGTACTAAGGCCTTCCTGGGTTTCTTTCAAGCTCTACAGGAAATCTATTTATCGATAGTTGCTTCTTGGTGGTAGAGATGAGTTGCTTCATTTAACTGTCTTTTGCAGAAAGTCTTTGTGGAAGAGCTGAAGAAGTATGATCAGGTTAAAGTGTACATCGATCAGAACTTGGCAGCCCAGGAAAATATCCTCAAAGCCTTGACAGACGCGAACGTCAAATACGCCACCGTGAGGAAAATCTTGACAGAGGTTGAGCACAAGTGAGTCCTTGCTGGCTTCTGCATAATGCTTATGACTATGACTAGCAACTGTGTGGCCATGGGCATTTTCCACAGGAGCACAACAGCATGTCTTATGTCCACTAACATAATTCCTACTGTCATTCAAACCTTTTCTCTGAAATTCCTATTTCTGTTTTCTAGAGGTTATGTGTGTGTGTGTGAGTCTAATAATTATTGCAGTGCCCTGAGAACCAGGGGAACTTGGTTTGATTCTCACTGCAGCTCCTTGTGAATCTGGGCAAGTCACTTAACCCTCTGTTGCCCCAAGTACAAAATAAGTGCCTGTATATAATATGTAAAGTGCTTTGATCGTAACCCATCCCCTTATTTTCATTGATCCAGTTTAAGGAAATGGATCTAAGTTGTCAGCACTGTGACAGAAGAGAGCCTGGGCTCCAAACTGGAAAGCAACCTCAAAAGATGGGATTTTAGTCTGGATTCGAGTACTGCCAGAAAAGAGAGTATGATGTACCAGCACAGAAAGGCTGTTTGACATAGGGTGCGTCAGGGTGATAGTTGTAGGGTTGGGTTATGATGACGAAGGAGAAGGGCACAGATAAGAGTGACTTTTCTGAATTATGGTTACAGAAAGTGGAATAGAGGAGAGAAGAGGGGATGATGAACTACTCAGTAAATCAGGAGTTCTTCACCTTTTGTAGTTCCCATACCCCAATTGATCATGACACTCTTGCAGCCTATTCGTCCAGTAGAGACCACTGACAGCTACATGTGTCGCTAACAATGCTAACTGCTAACATATCACTAAAATTACAGTAGTACTCAAGTCTCCGAGGACAAGCAGACCATATTCTCACATTTGGGGTGAAGTCACCTGGTGCAGAACGCTTGATAGCGCATGTGGTGAAACAGGGGACTTTCTTGCCTGTGACCTGTAATGTTATTTTTTCCCTTTAATGCATTTCTCTTGTTTGGCCAGCAGGTGGTATCTGACCTCTGCGTTATAGCTGTAGCAGAGGTCTGATACCTTTTTAGCTTACTGTCCCCCACAGGAAAAGAGGAAAACCCCAGAGGAGAAAAGTAACCATTTGCCAGAAACCCCTTAATGCTCCGGGCCCTGATTTGCCCTGAAGGCTAAGATTTAGCCAGAATGTGCTGGAATTTCTCCAGGCTCAAGAGTGGGAGCATAGAAAGTGAAGACCTCTGCACCGAGACCCTATTCAAATCCTTTGAGCAGTTATTTTTTTCTGAACTCCCCAGGTACCACTTAGGTAGTAAGACAGTGTTTAGTTAGTTGTAATGTTGATTCCTGTTATTTTACCTGTTACTGTTTGCTGTTTACACCTTTTTCACGTTCACTGTTCTGCCTTTTTTATGATAATAAACCTAATAGTTTGTTGGTTCTGTTGTCCTGGACTGAGTAAGAATCCTGGTGGTTTGTGATCTTGGTCCATGGATGTTTTCTAGGAACTGTGGGACCCTGGGATTGTGGCCCCAGTGTCCTTAGAAACCACCGGGGAAATAACTTGTGGGTGGGAAACTTGCCCAGAAGCAAATGGAACCTAGTCGGTGGGTGGAGGATATGCCAGTGTAGGAGCACGTGTGCAGCTGCGAGGGCCTGGGCAGTGCTGGGACCGACCCTCTAGGTGGCCGCTGGGTTTAACCCCAGGTGGGTTCTAGGGGTAGCACTTAGGCGTTACATGACAGCATACTACAGCTTTAAAACAGTACGCACAGCATTCCCACCATGCATGCACAAGTGCCTTCACACCTGGCCAAGAGCGCAGGTCATACAGTCGTCTTCCATCCGTTGCGAGGAAAAGATGCGCTGTTTCGCATATCCTCACTACATCAGATGCAGTTGCTTTTAAGCAGCGTTTTTTTTTTTGTTTGTTTTTTTTTGTCTTCCCTATGGGATTTTTTCACTTTTTTTTTTTTCTTCTCTTTTTCCCCTTTTAGGGTTTCTTTTGTTCTCCTTTGCAGTTTTAGCACCTTTTTCCCCGCGTCTAAGCGTCCTTTCTTTTTCCGCACTGGTAGGCCCTCTTAGGCCTGAGCACCAGTCAGGGTTTATTCTTGCAAGTCACCATAGAGTCGATTTGGCCACGGAAATTCTTCTTTCCTCGTTATCGAAGGTTAAGCACTATGCCCAGTGCAGTAGGACCATCTCTGGGAAGGACACCCATTCTTGGTGTCTTCAGTGTTTGGAGCCTGAATAATAGCCCTTCCAGCTGTATTCTTTGTCTTCATATGAAGAAAAGAACATAGCTGGCCAGAGAGGCTCAGAGAGAGAAAAAATTTGGAGCCCGGTCCGATTCCTCGAAGTTGGCAAAAGGCACCGGCATCAAGCCTTGCCACCTGCATTGGGTACGTCAGTCCCTATGGATGCGGGACCCTTGCAGGACACTAGGAGTGGGCATGCATCTAGTGGGTGTCCACCTGCCTCAACACTGGACCCGACACCGAGATGACTTGGGGATTCAATGTCGTCTTCGTCTGCACCAAGGAGCATTGATGACTGACATCGGTTGAAGGCCAAGAAGCATCGGCATTGATCCCCATTGACACACGGTGCAGGGAACTCCAGGGGACCAAGGGATTCAGTCCCCGAGAAGCATCAGTACCTGGAGGGCTGCACCCCCTCTCTATACAGGAGGTGCTGATGCACGGGTCTCCAAGCAGCGAGGACCAGGCACCAGCTTGGGCCCTGACAGTTCAGCAGCCTGTCTCCAATCCAACGCCTCATCCTTTTCTGATGGCCTCTAACGATGAGCGCATATGGACCATTCTCCATGAGCAGTTGGCAGGGATTTTACAACAGTTTGCATCGGCTTCTGGAGTGCTTGCACCAACCATGCCATTTGCTTCTGCCGTGCAAGGCCCTCCACCTGCGGTGAGGTCTCCGACATCAGTGCCATCAGTTGCCCTTGTGGGCACCCCTTCGTCGATGAAGGAAGCTTCTCCAGAGTCAGGGTTGGAGCGTACACCTCAACACCCCTTTTGAGGTCATGGTCCCTCTAGGCAGGTTTGGTGTTGGCCCTCCCATGAGGAGTTTTTTTTTTCTGACACCAATGAGGAGCGCTCATGGGAGTCTGATGAAGATCCACGGTACTTCTCGGAGGAGGAGTCCTATGGTATCCCATCTGACCCCCTCCCTTTCAGAGGAAAGGAGGAAGTCTCCACCTGAGTGCCTTTCCTTCCCCAGTTTTGTCAGGGAAATGGCAGCTGCCATACCAATTTGTTTGGAGATGGAGGATGAGCCCAGGGCTGTGACGGTCCCTCTTCACCAGATCCTGAAAGATGTTCAGGTGAAGAACTGGGAGTCCCCTCTGTCAGTCCCTGTCCTGTCCAAAAAGATTGACATCATGAGGGGCATAATCAAACGGGGCGCCCAAGTTTTCCTGAGGGCATCCTCGTCGGACGTCCTCGGGAAGGGGTGGGGAAACCCGTATTATCGAAACAAGATGGGCATCCATCTTTCATTTCAATAATACGGTCGGGGATGCCCAAATCTTAACATTTTGATCGTCCTTAGAGATGGTTTCCCCGGTTTTCATTGATAATGGAAACCGAGGACGCCCATCTCAGAAACGACCAAATTCAAGCCATTTGGTCATGGGAAGAGCCAGCATTCGTATTGCACTGGTCCCCCTGACATGCCAGGACACCAGCCGGGCACCCTAGGGGGCACTGTAGTCGACTTCAGAAATTGCTCCCAGGTGCATAGCTCCCTTACCTTGTGTGCTGAGCCCCCCAAAACCCACTCCCCACAACTGTACAACACCACCATAGCACTAAGGGGTGAAGGGGGGCACCTACATGTGGGTACAGTGGGTTTCTGGTGGGTTATGAAGGGCTCACATTTACCACCACAAGTGTAACAGGTAGGGGGATGGGCCTGGGTCCGCCTTCTTGAAGTGCACTGCAGTACCCACTAAAACTGCTTCATGGAGTTGGGCATGACATTTGAGGCTGGCAGAAAATATTTTTAAAGTTTTTTTTTTTTTTTTTTTTAGGGTGGAAGGGGATTAGTGACCACTGGGGGAGTAAGGGGAGGTTATCCCCAATTCCCTCCGGCAGTCATCTGGTCAGTTGGGCACCTTTTTGAGGCTTGGTCGCAAGAAAAAATGGACCAAGTGAAGTCGGCCAAGTGTTCGTCAGGGACGCCTTTCTTTTTTCCATTATCGGCCGAGGACGTCCATGTGTTAAGCACACCCCAGTCCCACCTTTGCTACGTTTCTGACACGCCCCCGGGAACTTTGGTCGTCCCCGCGATGGAAAGAAGTTGAGGACGCCCAAAATCTGCTTTCAATTATGCCGATTTGGGCGACCCTGGGAGAAGGACGCCCATCTTCTGATTTGTGTCAAAAGATGTGCGTCCTTCTCTTTCAAAAATAAGCCTGCATGTATTAGATCCAAAGTTCCCCAGGGTTTGACAGGCCTCAGTTGCCTCATCATACTCTTGTGGTGAAATCTGCGCGCAAAAGAGCCAGGTATTACAGGGACTATGCTTCGGCGCCCCCAGGCAGAGAAGCTCGAACCCTGGATTTGTTTGGGAGGATGATGTATCAGACCTCTATGCTTATCTCCTGCATACAATCTTACCAGCTCTACACAAGCCTTTACTTGCGGAACCTGGTGTGCAGTATGTCTGACTCTCTCCTGAATCTCTTCGCCATCTGGTCAAGCAGCAGAAGGTGTGTCGTAAGTTCTTGGCCAGTGGCGCATACACTACCTTCGAAGTAGCATCCCACATCTCTGCTGAAAGTATAGCGATGTGCAGACTCTCATGGCTGCGTGTCTCTGACTTGGACCCTGTGGTCCAGCAAAGATTGGTGGATGCCACATGCCGGGGGATAACCATTTTGGAGAGAAGGTGGAGGAGATCACTGACCTCATTAAAAAAAAAACACTGACAACATTGATACTCTCTCTCACCGGGTGCCTTCTTCAACCTCTTCCTCATCCAGGAGGTTTTTGGGCAAGTCGAAGAGGGGTCCCTACTACTCACAGATGTGTAGGTACGCTCCTTCTCGCCAGCCTCAGCAGGCTGAGACCCAGCGAGCTCGTTCTCATCAACAGCTTGCGCCCAAGGCCCAGCCGGCTCCCTAGTCAAAGCAGGAGATGAGTTTTTGACTGGCTTCAGCAGATCATAGCTACAGTAAAAGTGACTTCAAATAGTTCATCTTAGTTATGCCCTGCATTGGTGGCACTGACTACCAAATTGCCCATCAACAGCGTCTCAGCTCTCGTGAAAAGGAGATACTTGAAGAGGAATACTCCACCCTTCTGAAGGCCCACGTGGTCAAGCCTATTCCACCAGGGGAAGAAGGGGGGGATTCTATTCCAGGTACTTCCTTGTGCCAAAGAAAACGGGGGATGCGTCCCATCCTAGACCTAAGGTGCCTGAACAAATTCCTGGTCAAAGAAATGTTCAGGAATGTTTCCTTATTTTTTATTTATTTTTGTTACATTTGTACCCCGCGCTTTCCCACTCATGGCAGACTCAATGCGGCTTACATGGGACAATGGAGGGTTAAGTGACTTGCCCAGAGTCACAAGGAGCTGCCTGTGCCTGAAGTGGGAATTGAACTCAGTTCCCCAGGACCAAAGTCCACCACCCTAACCACTAGGCCACTCCTCCACTTACATCTTCCCTTCCCTTCTCCCAATGATTCAGGAACAAGATGGTCTATGCTCTCTGGACTTAAAGGATGCCTATACTCACGTCTCAATACTTCCAGTACCACATGTTGCCGTTTGGCCTCACGTCAGTTCCCAGGGTTTTCACCAAGTGCCTAGCCGTAGTCGCAGCATCGCTATGTAGACTGGAAGGCCATGTGTTTCCCTACCTGGACAATTGGCTGGTGAAGAGCACATCAAAGGATGGTGCTCAGGAGTCCATGCGGAGAATTATTCGGGTGCTGGAACTACTAGGGTTCATTTTAAACGACCCAAAGTCCCATCTGCTCTCCATTTAGCAAATGGAGTTCATTGTTGAGCCCTACTAGACACACAGCAGGCACGAGCCTATCTCCCTGTGCCGAGGGTGGACTCTAGAGAGGCACTTACCACTTGGATTTGAGTCAGCCAGCAGGTCATGACTTTCCTTTGAAAACTGCCTTAATAACTGTCTTCACTCTGTCTAGAAAGTTTAAATTTTTTTTATTTAGAAAGCAGTTGAAGACACTTCTATTTTCAAATGTAGACTGAGTTTAATTTAGTTTGTCATAATTTGTTGTTCATTTTTTTTAATTCCATCTGTTTGAGATGTTTTTCTTTATGTATTCCAGAATGAATCCATTGGAGATACGGCAGAATATAAGCTATTTGTAGAATAGAATAAATTGCCTTTGATTTCAGGACCCATCTCTGCACCCCGTTTGACCTTTTTTGCACCCCTTGGAGGTGTGGACACCACTAGTTACGAACCACTGCAGTAAAGGCTCTGTTAGATCAGTTCACCCTCCTATGGCCGTCTTTCTCCTACCTGCTCAGCCTCTAGCCGTCAGGCCTCTGCCAGCTGATTTCCTGATAATCATTGATCCCTGCCAATGTATTTCTTTAAAGCCATCTGCCCTTGCCAATCTGTGCTCCTGCAGTCTTATTTTACTATTTGACGTGTTAACTTCATCCGTTATTTTCTGAAGCATTTATTAGCGTGTCCTTTCCATTTTTAAATGATCTAACTGCATGTTTGTCAATTTGCTTTTAACCTTCTTTTAGGTGGAACAACACTGTGCAGACACTGGTATCCTCGTATGAAGCCTATGAAGATCTCATGAAGAAATCACAGGAGGGGAAAGACTTCTACGCTGATCTGGAAAGCAAAGTAGCCAAGCTTCTAGAGAAGGGTCAATCTGTGTGCGAGGCTTGTGAATCTAATCGGCAGCAGATTTTAGAAAAGTGAGTCCCCTTATTGGGCTATAGATGCAACAGGAGTAATCTTTCTTATATTAGTTTAGCTCCGTATTTATAGCATTTCCAAAAGTTCATCTAGTCTCCCACCTTGTTTCTGATAGGAGCAAGCAGCAGGTGTTTAGAATGCGTTAAACCCAAGAGATGAAATAGCCCACGGTTGATTTGTTTTCTACAAGTAACTCTTTAAACCACGGCTTTTGTGTGCAGTGGATTCCACAATGCATCTCTACCCTTTTTGAAAAACTTACCTCTGTTTGTTTTAAACCTGCCCCATGATCACTTCACTATGTATTCTAATTTTTAGGGTTGGAGACAATGATTCTGAGCTCAAGATGAGTTACATGTACAGGTACAGTGGGTAGGCTTCTCAAGCAAGCTTACAATCTGAGGCAATTGAGGGGGGGAAGTGATTCGCCCAAAGTCACAAGGAGTATAAGTCAAAGAAGCCAGATTTGAACTCTGGTTTCCGTGGTTCACAGCCTGCTCCTCTGACCACTCAATATTATATTACTCGTTTTTTTAGACTAATTTAACAGCTAGATTCTTCTTTACCCATGTGCTTGACTGCCTCAAAGAGCTAACAGATAAGTGAGAGATGACTTCCCTTAACAGCAGTGTTGACTCTAATATATCGTATTTACCCTTCTGAATAATTGTTTAATTGTTTGTTTGTTTGTTTGTTTTTTGTTTTCAACTCTTCAAATTTACCCAGAATAGAAGTTAGATTTGCTGTTCTGTAGTTCTCTAAGCTATTTGTTACATTGGTAACCCAAGGTTGTTTTTAATAAGTTAAACGCTGATTCACGGAGCAGCTTTCCGGCTAAGGTGTTGGATTGGAAGATAGTATCTGAATTCTAGAAAACATGGGACAGAAGATGTCCAAGGGAGAAGGGTTATAGAGTTGGTTTTGATGGTTAGACTGGATATGCTGTATGATCTTTTTCTGTCTTCATATTCCATGTTGTTGTCCTGATCTGTTGGTTTTCATCCTTCCATGAGGTTTTTGAAACATCTGTTGCATCGGTTTCATTTAGAACCAAGCAGGTCGGTATCCAGAGGGAGTTAAGCAGTTATGATTGACTCCTACCTGGTTATCTCCCGCTGACCAGGTCTGGCACAGGTATTCAGGGGCACTTAACTGGAGTGTCCCGCTGGCTTTATGCTCTGCACCAGTTAGTGCTGGGATGGAGCGGAGCTGGATCAGACGACAGGCTGTCCTGACTTGGTAAGATAGCTGTCCGGATACTAGTTCTGATTACTAGTGGTACCTGGATATTTAGCGCCAGTATCTGAGTAGGATCCGGTGCTGAATATGTAGGTCTAAAACCGTCCGCAGCAGTCAGAATTTAAAACACTGCATGGGTTCGATCTTGGGGGGAGGAATTCCAACTCGCATATTTTTTAGCCTTCTGGCAGTTATCCTTGCATAATGGTTTATTTTTTTATATATGTGTGTTGCGCGTTCCTAAGACTCTTTTCGACTTTTCATCTAATTTTAACTGCTCTTCTATCCTATATAATAGGATGTAGTAGTGTTTTGTCCTATCGTCCTCAAAGGACGCATAACTTCTTATTGTGGGCTGATTCATGCCTGTGAACTTTCCCTGGCTTGTTCAATTTAACTTAAAAACTCTTATAGCAAAGTTTTTTTTCATCTTTGTATGACAGTGGTCTCGTTCCATGTTGATTTAGATAGATTTGTCCTTCCTGTACAAGCCCTCTGTATTCCAGAAAAGTTCTCTAGTTTTCATTCATTCATCATGAATGAATGAATGATTCTCTAGGTTTTTTTCTCTCTCTCCAACATATTTAGCATTAAAGAAGACAGTAGGATGTTATTAATATAACCTTGAGTTAACAGGTATCAAGCCAGTGTACAACACTTGGAATACCAATACCTTTTTACATTTATAAAGACTTTTCCAGAACAGTTGCCCCAGAACAAGTTCATTCAGCCCTTTCATGATCCAAGTATCACTTTAACTTCCTACAATCAATCCCTGCTAGGACTTCATATAATCCGATCCCCTTGCCCCAGTAAGAAGCTCATCGGGATGCAAACGTTCAAATAAATGGTTCCCTCACCCACTCAAATGGTTTCTCCGATTTCTTATGATAGGCAACCCATTTCTCAATGTTAAGTATTCCAAAACCGTACCAATCAGTTGTGAAGTGGGGAAGAATTTGGTGTTTTCAAAAACAAACCTCTGTTGAGTTCAGCCATATTCAGACAATGCCTTGTTAGTAATGTCCGGGACTGGGTAGAAAATAACTCTGCTCCCAGGAAACCAGTATTCCAGTCATCCACTTTATTTTGTATTCTATAATACTTTCTGATTTTGTTGCACTCCCTCCATGTGTCACCCATGGTCTATCAACCCTCACATTGTCTCCAGCAATGTGCCAGATACCAATGGTGTAATATTTTATCACTAATTTCCAAATTGTAGGTTGCCTTAGAAGCTTTGGAGATTGCTTTTTCCATTCGTTCCCACTGTTTATTGTCAAAACCGCATTGCAGCTCTGCCTCCCAATATTTTTGATGCTCTAGATGAGGGTGCTGTTTATTCCCCAAGTATTTGAGAAAGAAATTAGCCCGCAGTCATGCCTCGGCCCTCCCGTGAATCTTGTAACAATGTTTGGCTTGATCTGGTCTCTGTTTGGCTTCCTTCTCTAAAGGGCCTAAAGTTTTAAGGCCCGTTCTTGCTCCTGGTGGAAATAATGTGTGCCCTTCTATAGAGATTAAGGAAGTATTTATTTTAAAGTTGGTCTGGGAACCTGGAAACAAAGTCCCACACTTTCAAAGTAAAATGTTCTATGAATGATTGCCACCACCCCCCACCCCAATTACTACCCAAGTCTTTGCTTACAAACTTGTTCCCTACTCTATTGTTGCTTTCAACTGGGCTTATCAACGGTACAGGAACAAGTTCGGCAATCCCAAGCCCCCTTTTCACATGTCGAAATACAGGGTTCTGCTAGATTTTCTAGGCTTTTTGTTCTGCCAGATGGAAGCAAGAATTTTTCCCGTACAGATAACATTTTCCTGGGTATACGAAAGTGATGCATGTATAGGAACCCAAACTATAGCTACGTAATGCAGTGTTCCACATTAGGAGTCACCGCCCCAGAAAAGGATTTAGATGTCATCGCTGATGATACGTTGAAACCTTCCGCTCAATGTGCAGTGGCGGCTCAGAAAGCAAATAAAATGTCAGGAATTATTAGGAAAGGAATGGCAAATAAAACTGAGAATATTATAATGCCTTTGTATCTTTTCATGGTGTGACTGCACCTTGAATATTGTGTGCAGTTTTGGTCACCACATCTCAAAAATGCTATAGTAGAATTAGAAAAGGTTCAGAGAAGGGTGACGAAAATGATAAAGGGGATGGGACAACTTCCCTATGAGAAAAGACTAAAGAGGCTAGGGCTGTTCAGCTTGGAGAAGTGATGTCTGAGGGGGAGATATGATAGAGGTCTATAAAATACTGAGTGGAGTGGAAATGGTAGACTAAATTGTTTGTTTACTCTTTCCAAAAATACAAGGACTAGGGGACACACAATTAAGCTACTAAGTAGTAAACTTAGAACAAATTGGGGAAAATATTTCTTCACTCAACAGGTAATTAAATTCTGGAATTCATTGCCTAGGAATGTGGTAATAGTTAGCAGGGTTTTTAAAAGGCTTGGATAATTTCCTTTAAAAAAAAAAAGTCTGTAAGCCATTATTAAGATGGACTTGGGAAAATCCACCTCTTATTTCTAGGATAAGCAACGTAAAATCTGTTTTACTCTTTTGGTATATTGCCAGATACTTGTGACCTGGATTGACCAGTGTTGGAAACAGGATACTGGGCTTGGTGAAATTTTGGTCTGTCCTAGTATTACAGAGCTTATGTTTTTAAATAAATATAACAGTCCAGGCAGAATTTTCATTTCAATAGAGACTGTCTTCCCAAACCATGAAAAGGTTAGATCAGACCAAATCTCTAGATCTCTATTTCCTTTAAAATAGAAGGATAATTAGCATCATCTAGAGTTCTTTTTGAATTTGTCAACTGAATCCCCAGATATTTAGGACGTTTCATTTGCAGCCCCAAAAGCATCTCTTGGGAAAGATTTATGCTCAGGGCTTGGTTTTCCCTATGTTGATTTTAAAGCGAGGGTCAGATGCCTAAATTGATAAATATAGATTAAATTAAGTAAGGTTATTAATGGGTGTGGTCAGGGTAAGCAGGACATCATTAGCAAAGAATGCAGTTTTGTAGTACATATTTCCTATAGTGGTACCCTTGATGTATGGGTTTATTCTCATAGAATGGGCCAATGCTTCTATACCCAGAGCAAATAATATGAGAGAGAAAGGGCACCCTTAATGAGTTCCCTGCTCAAGCTTAAACTTATTAGAATTATTCCCATTTATTCTAACGCAAGCTTCAGATTCAGAATACAACTCTCTCACCCAACATCTAAAATTTTTTCCCACCCCGCCTTGGTGAATAAATACACTCTTAACAAACTCCTAATACATTCTGTGAAATGCCTTCTCAGCATCTATGGCCAACAAGCATTCTGAAGTGCCCCAGAGAAGGGCAGCTTAGTTCATGTTAAGAACTTGATGAAAGTTATGTACGGCCTGCTACTGTGGCACCAAGCGTTTTTTGTGTGAGTGGATTATGTGGGGGAAGAAGACATCACCTAAATAATTACCAACAGTCTTTCCAGAATTTTTACATCGGTATTCAGTATAGAAATTGATCTGTGGGGCCAGCTTCTATTGCATCCTTAGTTTCTTTTGGAATCATGGTCACTTACGCCTCCAGCATAGGGGGAGGACATTTCTTGTCCTGAAGCACTGAATTATATACCATCTGAAAGTGTGGGAGCAGTGTGACCCCAAACACTTTTGAAAAATTCAGACATCAAGCCCAGATGCTTAAGCAGATTGGTAACCTGTACTATTTCTTTAGCTGTGATCTCTGTGTCCAGTATTTTAGTTTGGTCTTGTGTCCGAGTTTAGTTTATTGGCACTTGCTATACTGTTTTTTTCTAACTCAACAGATCAAAGCGGTTAACGCAATTAAAATCAGAGAAAAGGAAAGGAACTACAATAATGTAGGAAAGAAATAGAAAATACCATTCATACAAAGGAGGCCAAAATAGAGAATGGGATCATGGGTACAGGAAAAAGGGTAGTAGAGGGCGAGGAAAAAGAGTAGGGTAAGGTGCTCCTGAAATTGAGTGGGGGCGAAGACACCTGATTAATTACAATTAAAGGCCGATTTGAAGAGTCACGTTTTTAAAGCTATTTTGAATTTGTCCTGGGTAAGTTCACCACGAATCTCTTTTGGGAGTGAGTTCCAGTGGTGGGGTGCTGCAAAAAAGAAGGCAGAATGACAGGTGGATTCCATGCTGGTCTTTTTTTGAACAAGGGAGAATCAGCCGATGATCATCGAGCAATCGCAGGGTATGAGCTGGAGAATAAAGGGTAGTGAGCAATGAGAGAGAACCAGGGAGACCAAGCCAAAAAACCTTGAAAATTAGTGAGAGAAGCTTAAAGAGTATCCTTTGTTCAATTGGTAACCAATGATGTTTTTCGAGAAGAGGTGAAGAACTGTCGAAATGATGAGCATGACAAAGAAGTCGTATTGCTGTGTTTTGAAGTGATTTGTAGCTTTTTTTTAGCTGAAAATGAGGGCAGACAAAATATACGGTATGGCAATAGTTGAGCCTCGACACTAACAGGGACAGTATAAGAGAGTGAAAAGATTGGAGTAAAATAGCACCGAACAGAGCGCAGGTGATGAAGAGTGAAGGAAACCATTTTTACAAACTGATGAGATATGTTGATCAAAGGAAAGATGTGACTCTAAAGTAACTCCCAAATATTGGAAAGAATTGGCGGGAAGAATATTCCCATAAGGTGGAGAGGTGAGGTAGGAATCAAGGGACTCCCAGCAGGCTACCGTCTTTTGTGGGTTTAGGACCATTCTATGAACAGATAGCCAGGAGTCAATTGATGTAAGACAATTCTGAAGAGGGAGTGATGGTCGGTGAGTATGGATCCGTAGGGAAAAGAAGCGTAAGATTGTTAAAAATAGAGTATAGTTCCCTAGCAGGGTTTGGAGCACTATTAATCTTTCTGCTTAACTGCTGTTCCGTCTATTTTGCGAATTCTTAGCATAGAGGTTACTCAAGAGAGTAAACTGCTCATGGATCTGAGGCTTTAGTAAACATAACTCCATTTTTAGAGTCCATCAGAAAAACTACAGCATGGAAATGAAAAGTGGAGGTATGCTTAGGCATGTAGAGCCTGATCCCACCAGAAAAGAGACAACGTAAAAGCAGGGATTAGAGCATGAAGAAGGGGCTAGGAGCAGGAGGAAAAAAAAGATATGATAGTGTGTGAATAATCAGAAAGATTACAATTGGGCTTTGTGATTGTGAATATATGTTAGTGTCAGTGAGATGGTAGAGGAGAGTTAAAGCAAATAAATGAACAGACTCATTGAAATCTTGAATCAATTTCAGTTGAGAACGTAGAAGGGAAAGACAGTAGAAGTGACAAAGTTGTCAGGATCTAGGGATGAAAATGTGAGCAGAATCCCTACTGAGCTAGAAACAGATACTAGTGATGAGGGACTGAAAGTAGTATCTGGCAGTGGTAGTAATGTGTGAAAAGAAATAAGTGAAACATAACTCAAGTTGTCAGATAAAAGGAAGGAAATAAAGGAGCTCAATTCATAAGACTGCACAGACTGCAGTATGCAAAGGACATTCTTCTCCAAGGGAGGGAAAACTAGCAAAGAAGTGTTGTCAGCATAGAAAAAGGTCGGAAAAAATGGATCTTATTTTTAGACAGTTAAAACTGCTGTAGCCTCCTGTAATAACAATATAAGGTTATATATTACTCCTGCAGGGATTCTGGGCCAAAAAAAAAAAAATCAAAATTCTGTGCACAAAATTTGTAAATTTTGCAAGTTTGTTACAATTTAAACATTTTTACTAATTATTATCCAGAATTTCAGTAAAATCCAGTATTTTCATTAAATTTTACTAGAGAAAACAAAGTGCCTTTAAGTTTTTCTCACTTAGTCATTTCCTTCTAGGAAAAAGTGTCACGTTGTACAGTGAAAAACATGTGTGATTGTAACAACCTACAGTTCAGCTCATGCTGCAAAGTATTTTGTCTCATGAGCACTAATGTCTCAATGTTTTTTTTCTTGCAGAGAAATGAAGAAACAACCACCACCAAGACCAACAGCCCCTAAACCCACGTTACAGAGCAAGTCATCAGATCTGGAGCTGGAAGCCACAGCAGGGTTAGATACTGCTGATTTACAACACCTCAATTCCCTTATTCTCTCAGACTTGCCGCAAGAACTGAGAAGTTTGCCACCTGAGATGCTGACTGCACATCTTGCTCGATTGCCTATCAGTGGCTTAGGGGCTTTCCCTATGGATCCTGCTCTTAACTTTAGTGGCGTGAGGCCTTCACGCCCAGAGGCTTTCATGGGTAGTAACACAGCAAGTGCTCCATTGCAGCCACCCATACGAGGCCAACCAACTGTACCATTCAACCAAATCCATTTTAACCCTGCCACTACGCAACCAAGACAGATGCCACATTATGCACCTTCTGTACCAGCCAACATCCCTGTTAGCTCGGTTCAGGGATCCTTTCCTCATGGTACATATAGCAGTACTCCACAGATTGGTGGGACTCCAAGAATGCCTTCACAGATACTTCAACAACCATCAGTACCTCAGTCAGTAATTCCTCCCCAGAGCTCTGCACCTTGTTCATCAACTATTTCTCAGAGATACCCAACTGGCGCTATGATAGGAGGCTCCACTCAGCCAGGTTTTACAGGTGCCCATTTGCCGCCTCAAATAACCTCTCCTCAACATATGCCATCACCAGTCCATGCGACAGTTACAGCTGACCCAGGCTATGGCATTGGGCCACAAGTGTCAGCCTCTAAAGTTTTACCTGCTGGACTTCCCCCAGCTTCATCAGTTAGACCTGTTGTATGTCCTCCTGGGCCTTCCCCATTTAGTGGCCCAGTGCAGGGAGGAATTGATGTTTCACAACACACTGTCAGACCATCAACTACAACAGTTGACAGTATTCAGGGACCTATTTCAAGCTATACTGCTCCAGGAACTGTTGGAGGTCAAACAAGACCAATGTTCAACAATCAGCCTTTGAATGATCCCACAGCACTTCGTTCACACAGTGCTTATGTCGCACCCCAGAGACCTCCAGGAGTAGGACAAACCGGCCCAGTACCTTATCATCAGAGTGGAATTCAGCACTATGTCCAGCAGTCTCATTCACATTATCCTTCAGGACAAGCCCCTCAGATGTTTCAAGCTTCAGTACCAATTCAGCCCAATGTAGACATGCAGGTGAGACCTCAGGTCTTTACAGCACCACAGCAGTATCCACCACAATCTCAATTTATTTCTCAGACTCAGCCTCCACTCCCAGCTCAACACCTACCTGTGTTCCAACCTCAAGCACAGCCTCCGATGAGTTCTCTTGCCTCAACTCAGCTTATGCCTCCACAATTTTCTCCTCGGCTCCAGAACCAGTTTCCTAGCCAGCACCCTGTGCTAACTCAAATTCCTCCTGGCCAAGCCCAAATCCACCCACAGGCAAGGCCACAGATGTATCAACCTCAGCCCCAAGACAAGCTGCCTCAACAGGGGCTTTCTGGCAATATCAGTTTTCCTGGTGCTCTTCCTGGGGGCCCTCCACAGCAGATTCAAGGCTTTCCTGCTGCCATGTTACAACAGTCTCAGCAGGTTCATTCTCATCCATCATCAACTGGTGTCCAGAATTTGCCAGCTGGAACATCTGCCCAGGTTGTCTCTGGTCTTCCTTTTTGTGCTGGGCCATCAGCTAGGTTCCCAGGACCACAAATAAATACTTTACCAAACCAGGTGCCTGCAGGAACTCCCATGCCAATGCTAGGACCCCAGCCTACAGTGGCTGGTCAAAATCTCCCCCACCATGTGCCACCATCTTCAACTCCTTCTTTGAGCCAAATGCCTGGCACTGTCATTGTTCCTAGGCCTCCTTCCACACCTTCCCCAGCACCATCACCTCAACCATCTTTGACTATTCAGCCTCCACCAATTATGCCATCTTCAGCAACTGGCTCTGCAGCTTTGCCTCAGAGACCGCCCCCATCACTTACACCTGGGACAGCCCCTCTATCTCAAAGTTCCAGTGAGGTCATATTCCATCGACAGAGCTCTTCTACAGATGATCTTTTGTCATCAAGCCCTGAAAGCCAGCATGGAGGCTCAAAGACTTCTGTCAATCAACCTCTTTTACAGCCCACAAAAGCTGATGCCAAGGATGGTCAGAAACCCAAAATGATCCAGTTGATTGAGAATGACCCTTATGAGAAACCAGAGCATATTATGAGGCTCATTTCAGAGCTGGAACGCTTCAGAAATGTAGTGAATGCATTAGACAAGCCAATTTCAGGAGCCTTGACTGAACTGGACAGCCTGTGGAAAGACTTCCAAGATTCCCAGGAGAAAGATGCCCGGCAGCTATCCATTGCTATTGCCCGCTGTTACTCTATGAAGAACCGTCATCAAGACATTATGCCCTATGATAAGAATCGCATTGTGCTGCAATCTGGAAAGGATGATTATATTAATGCCAGTAAAGTTGAAGACCTCTCCTCCTACTGCCCTGCAATCATTGCTACCCAGGCACCATTGGTGGGCACAGCCTCTGACTTCTGGTTAATGATCCATGAGCAAAAGGTCTCCTTAATTGTCATGCTGGTGTCTGATCAGGAAATAGAAAAGGTAGGGGTCCAAGGCATGCTCTTTGATATTTTATGTTTTAGAGTATTGGGGGTTTTATATTGTACATTTATCTGACTTCTATATTGGGCACAAAATCTAGTCATTTTATTGCATTAATTTATTATAGATGAGGAATTGGCCAATCGCATGATTTTCTGGCTTCAACAGGGTATTTTGGATTATTGTACTTTAGGTAGGGGAGGTTGCCAAAGTGTGTTTTTAATTCACCGCCTGTAGAAGAAATACTTTAGAAATGAGCAGAGTTTGACAAGTTTAAACTTAAGTAAGGCTTTCATCAGGGAGGAGAACATTAAAAAAAAAAAAAAAAACTTACATTTTATCTAAATGTAGATCACTTAGGCCCCTGTTTACAAAGCCGCACTAGCGGCTGCCGATACAGTAATTCCGACACAGCCCATTCAAATTCCGCTGCACCTAAGTCTCAGTAGTAACAAGAGTTAGTAAAATGACCTGTCATGATGAACTTTGTTAGTACACCAAAGCTTTATATTTCTTATCCCACTAGAAGAAAACTTCTAATGCCTATGTCACAAAGGGTCCAAGCTGTGGTAAAAGGGGGCCAGCGGTGACATTGGCACGTGGATTTGCCATGTGCCGTGGCCCCCTTTTACCTCAGTGGGTAAAAAGTTGTATTTGGCCAAAAAAAAAAAAATGGCCCTGCGCTAGTCACACAGATTGGCACTTGGCCATTCACTTTGTATGGGCTGTGTCGGCAGTGCCTCGTGACTTTGTAAATGGGGGGGGGGGGGGGGGGGTTACCATTTTGTGGAGTCTTTGGTTTTGGAAGTTTCCATGGAGCTTACAAATTTTACATAACAGCATATAATACGAATTCAGATAACACCATAAGGGCCATCAAGTTTGCCTAATTTTCTTGGTAGAATGCCATAGACCCCAGTTGATCTCTAATTTCCCCTCATGTTTTCATCACTAGGCATCTTCAGTGCTTATCCCATAAGTTTTTGAAGTCTATTGTTTGCTCCCTCCTCCTCACTGAACAGCTGTTCATGCATCCACTGCCCTTTCTGTGAAAAAATTATATTCTGATGCAACTTACGATTCTTCCCACTTTGACCCTCATTCTTTGACCTTTTGGTTCTCCAAGGCTAAGCAGAATAGAATACCTTCACATTCTCAGACAGCAGAGCTGATATAGTAAAGCTAGCTTTTTAACAACTTTGAGCTTGACTAAGCACAAGTGTAGTTTCCATGCAGTACCATTATGCTGGGACACCTCAGTTCTTTCTTTTCTGTTGAGCCAGTAAGAGCTACTCCCCCATAGGCGTAGTTTGACTGTTTCATTTGGGGGGGCAAAGAATGGGCGGAGCATATTAGCATATCATTTGCATATATAAATATGCAAATGAATATGCTAATATGGAGGAAGGAAATGAAATTTACAGGCAAAATATCACAGATGCATATTTCAAAAAGCTGACACATTTCAATTAATAAATTATGAATAAAATACTTTTATTTACCTTTGTTGTCTGATCATTTAGTTTTTCTATTCGCTTTGATCCCAGTGTCTTCTGTTTTATGCAGTGTCTTCCTTCCAGTAGGCTTCCCTCTGCTCCCCACCCTCCCAGTCCCATCCATCTCTTGCTCCTTCCATCTGCTCCCCAACCCTCCCAGTTCCATCCATCTTCTGCTCCTTCCCTCTGCTGTGCCTGACCTCTCCCAATCCCATCCATCTCCTGGTCCATCCCTCTGCTCCCCACCCCTCGCAGTCCCATCCATCTCTTGCTCCTTCCCTCTGCTTCCCACCCCTCCCAGTCCCATTCATCTCCTGCTCCTTCCCACCCCACCCAGTCCCATCCATCTCCTGCTCCTTCCCTCTGCTTCCCACCCCACCCAGTCCCATTCATCTCCTGCTCCTTCCCTCTGCTTCCCACCCCTCCCAGTCCCATCCATCTCTTGCTCCTTCCCTCTGCTTCCCACCCCTCCCAGTCCCATCCATCTCTTGCTCCTTCCCTCTGCTTCCCACCCCTCCCAGTCCCATTCATCTCTTGCTCCTTCCCTCTGCTTCCCACCCCTCCCAGTCCCATCCATCTCTTGCTCCTTCCCTCTGCTTCCCACCCCTCCCAGTCCCATCCATCTCTTGCTCCTTCCCTCTGCTTCCCACCCCTCCCAGTCCCATCCATCTCTTGCTCCTTCCCTCTGCTTCCCACTCCACCCAGTCCCATTCATCTCCTGCTCCTTCCCTCTGCTTCCCACCCCTCCCAGTCCCATCCATCTCTTGCTCCTTCCCTCTGCTTCCCACCCCTCCCAGTCCCATCCATCTCTTACTCCTTCCCTCTGCTTCCCACCCCTCCCAGTCCCATCCATCTCTTGCTCCTTCCCTCTGCTTCCCACCCCTCCCAGTCCCATCCATCTCTTACTCCTTCCCTCTGCTTCCCACCCCTCCCAGTCCCATTCATCTCTTGCTCCTTCCCTCTGCTTCCCACCCCTCCCAGTCCCATTCATCTCTTGCTCCTTCCCTCTGCTTCCCACCCCTCCCAGTCCCATCCATCTCTTGCTCCTTCCCTCTGCTTCCCACCCCTCCCAGTCCCATTCATCTCTTGCTCCTTCCCTCTGCTTCCCACCCCTCCCAGGCCCATTCATCTCCTGCTCCTTCCCTCTGCTTCCCACCCCTCCCAGTCCCATTCATTTCTTGCTCCTTCCCTCTGCTTCCCACCCCTCCCAGGCCCATTCATTTCTTGCTCCTTCCCTCTGCTTCCCACCCCTCCCAGTCCCATCCATCTCTTGCTCCTTCCCTCTGCTTCCCACCCCTCCCAGTCCCATCCATCTCTTGCTCCTTCCCTCTGCTTCCCACCCCTCCCAGTCCCATTCATCTCCTGCTCCTTCCCTCTGCTTCCCACCCCTCCCAGTCCCATTCATTTCTTGCTCCTTCCCTCTGCTTCCCACCCCTCCCAGGCCCATTCATTTCTTGCTCCTTCCCTCTGCTTCCCACCCCTCCCAGTCCCATCCATCTCTTGCTCCTTCCCTCTGCTTCCCACCCCTCCCAGTCCCATCCATCTCTTGCTCCTTCCCTCTGCTTCCCACCCCACCCAGTCCCATTCATCTCCTGCTCCTTCCCTCTGCTTCCCACCCCTCCCAGTCCCATCCATCTCTTGCTCCTTCCCTCTGCTTCCCACCCCACCCAGTCCCATTCATCTCCTGCTCCTTCCCTCTGCTTCCCACCCCTCCCAGTCCCATCCATCTCTTGCTCCTTCCCTCTGCTTCCCACCCCTCCCAGTCCCATCCATCTCTTGCTCCTTCCCTCTGCTTCCCACCCCTCCCAGTCCCATTCATCTCTTGCTCCTTCCCACCCCTCCCAGGCCCATTCATCTCCTGCTCCTTCCCTCTGCTTCCCACCCCTCCCAGTCCCATTCATTTCTTGCTCCTTCCCTCTGCTTCCCACCCCTCCCAGGCCCATTCATTTCTTGCTCCTTCCCTCTGCTTCCCACCCCTCCCAGTCCCATCCATCTCTTGCTCCTTCCCTCTGCTTCCCACCCCTCCCAGTCCCATCCATCTCTTGCTCCTTCCCTCTGCTTCCCACCCCTCCCAGTCCCATTCATCTCTTGCTCCTTCCCTCTGCTTCCCACCCCTCCCAGGCCCATTCATCTCCTGCTCCTTCCCTCTGCTTCCCACCCCTCCCAGTCCCATTCATTTCTTGCTCCTTCCCTCTGCTTCCCACCCCTCCCAGGCCCATTCATTTTTTGCTCCTTCCCTCTGCTTCCCACCCCTCCCAGTCCCATCCATCTCTTGCTCCTTCCCTCTGCTTCCCACCCCTCCCAGTCCCATCCATCTCTTGCTCCTTCCCTCTGCTTCCCACCCCTCCCAGTCCCATTCATCTCTTGCTCCTTCCCTCTGCTTCCCACCCCTCCCAGTCCCATTCATTTCTTGCTCCTTCCCTCTGCTTCCCACCCCTCCCAGTCCCATCCATCTTCTACTGCTGCCCCCCCCCCCCCCCCCCGCGAGGTCCAAGATTATGACTCCGGTTACCCCCTCTCTTCCTCCCTCCCTCCGGTGCAGGCAACAGTCTTCAGCTTTTTCAGCGTTCCTGGCAGCGGTAGCGATGTACACGCTGCCTTCGGTCTGCCCCGGAAGCCGTCTCTTCAAGTTCCTGTTCCCACCTATGCGGGAACAGGAACTTGAAGAGAAGGCTTCGGGGCAGAGCCAAAGGCAGCGTGTACAACGCTACCGCTGCCAGGAACGCTGGAAGACTGCTGCCTGCGCCGGAGTGAGGGAGGGAGGGAGGAAGAGAGGGGGTAAACGGACACGCTCCTCTCGGTCCGCTTGGCTTTCCTGCCCTCTCTGTCTGCGTCCCGCCCGAAAGGAAATGACGTCAGAGGAAGGCGGGACGCAGATAGAGAGGGCAGGAAAGCCAAGCGGACCAAGAGGAGCGCGTGCCTGCCTGCATGTGTTTTTTTTTTTTTTTTTTTTTTTTTTTTTAACTAATGGCGCGGCGGCGCCTCGCGTCGTTTGGGGGGGCATTGCCCCCCCTCGCCCCCCCCAGTCTACGCCTATGCTACTCCCCATTTGGTAACCTTTTTTCAGTACTTTTGTCCTTGTTGCACATAGGTTTCCTCTTTTTTTCATAGGGCTTGGTTTTTTGTTTTTTTTTTTAGTTTAGGTTTTTCCATCTTGGCTATCTTTTTGAAGTGATATGTCCCAATAGTAGTTCCCCAGTGACTTTAAGAAATGCAAGCATGCAGCAAGACCATATCCAATGAGATATCCATAACTGGTGCTTACAGTGTCAAGGCCCAGATCATGAGCCCTTTAAGTATAATACGTTAGTTTATTACAATATTTTATATACCACCATTCGTAACCACATCACAGCGGTGTACAAAGTCAAATAAAATTACAGAGAAAAAAAAGAACAAGGAATAGCTATCCAGAGCTAAAAGGGTTGAGAATAAATAGCAAGGAATTTAAATTTAATTTAATAACAGCACTTATATCCTGCTTGACCACCAAGTTCTAACAATAAAAGATTTCATCAAAATTATACAGCATATAAAATTCAGTCAAAACCAGAAAGTGTAAACATGATCATGATGGTACAACAATTAAAAGAGGTAACACGGGAATAACAAAATTTGTACAGCTCGTTGAAAACTCATGTAACTTGTAACATTTCTGACTTGAGATGGTACAGTGTTCCAAAGTTCATAACCTTTCTCAAGTAGTGTACTCTTTTTAGTACTGACTAATCGGTAGCAATTAGCTGATGGTAATGCAAGAAATTACAGAATAGCTGGAGCAGAATCGCCACAAGAACCCATCACTTCCAACATGCACACCATACTGTCCATTCCCAAATGCTTGAGCCTTCAAATCAGCCTTAAGTCTGGCTAGTGATGTTTCCATTTGTAGGTATTTAGTAATGGTATTCCATAACAGTGGGGCCAGAGCTTAAAAAACAGAATCACGAGTGGATTTCTGATGCATCTGTGAAGGATTGGGAATAGTTTAAAAAAAAAAAGGGGGGGGGACTTCTGTATGTGTATCCACTCCTAGTGAAGATATAAAAGTCAGACAAGACTTCTTTTTGCAAAAGAAGGTTTGGTTTAAGAAACTTTACATTAGAGGATCCTTCAGACTTGGGAATTCTCCATTGTTAATCACCCAGGTGCAGAGGACTTTTACATCCCATCATCAAGTCCCTAGTATTCATAACCTGGATGTTGAGAGGGTAACCATGGCCCGATAGTGTGTTGCAGGTTCTTCTGGCTTCTAGGATGCTTTCACTAGACAATATCATAGTTTCAAGTGGAGCAGATCTGCAGTTCAGTGAACCTTTTTCCTGTCCAATACAAAAAGAGCTTGAATAACTTCAAGCTCTTTTTGTGTGCGACAGGAAAAAGGTTCAAGAATAACTTCTTCATTGTTCCAAGTTAGGGCTAGAGGCCAGCTCAGAATTCACCTTGGTGCAGCCTTTAGTTGTTCATTTTGACCCGCTATGTCTTAGGATATCAGTATTGTTCAAACCCAGCTGATGAAAGCTCCATTTGAGCCACTAGACACCGGTGAATTTAAATACCTGAGATGGAAGGTCTTATTTTTGGTGGCTATCACTTTTGCACACAGTCAGTGAGTTCCAGGCCTTAGTGACTGATCTGCTGTATACAAATGGTTCAATAAGAAGGAACGTTTTAAACAGGAATCCAAATTCCTGCCTAAGGTGATGTCGGACTTCTGTCTTAACCAGTCACTTGTCATGTCAGCATTTTTACCTTAGCCTCATGCCCACAATAGTGAATACGTCATGCACACTTTGGATTGTAAAATAGTCTTCCCTTCTGTTTGGAGCAGACTGAACCCCTTAAAGTTCATCGAGCTTTTTGTTTCTTTTGATCCTAATAAGACCGAGATTACTGTTATCAAGTGAACACAATGCATTTGGTTGACAGACATCATATCGTTCACTTATTCCTGAGCTTACAGAACCTTGTTAAAGCTCAGAATGTCAGAGCCATGGCAACATCAGTAGCCCAATTTAAAATCAGTCTCTCTAGAGGAGATTTGCAGAATTGCTACATGGACCTTGTTTGGTCAGTCTGTACTGCAGGATCTCTTTGAGTTTTAGAATCAAACTCCCTGGTTCCTTAGGGCTTTTTTTCATGATTTCCAGGTTGCCTTTCTTTAACAAATAAATAAAGTGACAAATACCTTTTGCCAGCTAAGACAGATTTCATTCCCATTGACAGTCTCTCTCTCTCTCTCTCTCTCTCTCTCTCTCTCTCTCTCTTGTTTTCCCTTTTTATATTCAAAAGTTATGATACAGACTTTCAAATACCTGAAAGTTATTACAGAACAAACATTCCATTTTCAAATGAGGAGAAACACTAGAACTAGAAGACATGATATAGTGGAACAAGAAAAGGTTCAAAGAAGAGCGACCAAAATGATAAACGGGATGGAACTCATATGAGGAAAGGCTAAAGAAGTTAGATCTCTTCGGTTTGGAAAAGAGATGGCTGAGGGGGGGGATATGATTGATGTCTACAAAATCCCGAGTGGTGTAGAACAGGTAAAAGTGAATCGATTTTTCACTCTTCCAAAAAGTACAAAGACCAGAGGACACTCAATGAAATTACATGAAAATACTTTAAAAACAAATAGAAGGAAATATTTTTTCACTCAAAAAATAGTTAAGCTCTGGAACTCGTTGCCGGAGGATGTGGTAACAGCAGCTAGCATATCTGGGTTTAAAAAAAGTTTGGACAAGTCCCTGGAGGAAAAGATCATAGTCTGTTATTAAGATGGGGGAAGCCACTGCTTACCCTGGGATTGGTAGTGTGGAATGTTGCTTCCAATTGAGTTTCTGACTGTTACTTGTGACCTGGATTGGCCACTGTTAGAAGCAGGATACTGGGCTAGATGGACCATTGCTTTGACCCAGTATAGCTATTCTTATGTTCTTATTATATGAGGCTACACGGAGATGGCATCAAAAACATCATCAGGAAATATTTCCTCTTGGAAAGATTATCAATAGAAATCAAACAAAATAAAACATGGAAAAGAAAATAAGATACCTTTTTTATTGGACATAACTTAATACATTTCTTGATTAGCTTTCGAAGGTTGCCCTTCTTCCTCAGATCGGAAATAAGCAAATGTGCTAGCTGACAGTGTATATAAGTGAAAACATTCAAGCATTACTATGACAGTAAAATAGATGCTATTGGAGATTCTACATGGAATGTTGCTACTATTGGAGATTCTACATGGAATGTTGCTATTCCACTAGCAACATTCCATGTAGAAGGCTGCGCAGGCTTCTGTTTCTGTGAGTCTGACGTCCTGCACGTACGTGCAGGACGTCAGACTCACAGAAGCAGAAGCCTGCGCGGCCACATTGGTGATCTGCAAGGGCCGACTTCTACATGGAATGTTGCTAGTGGAATAGCAACATTTCATGTAGAATCTATAGAAATCAAACAAAATAAAACATGGAAAAGAAAATAAGAGGATACCTTTTTTATTGGACATAACTTAATACATTTCTTGATTAGCTTTCGAAGGTTGCCCTTCTTCCTCAGATCGGAAATAAGCCAATGTGCTAGCTGACAGTGTATATAAGTGAAAACATTCAAGCATTACTATGACAGTAAAATAGATGCTATTGGAGATTCTACATGGAATGTTGCTACTATTGGAGATTCTACATGGAATGTTGCTATTCCACTAGCAACATTCCATGTAGAAGGCTGCGCAGGCTTCTGTTTCTGTGAGTCTGACGTCCTGCACGTACGTGCAGGACGTCAGACTCACAGAAGCAGAAGCCTGCGCGGCCAGATTGGTGATCTGCAAGGGCCGACTTCTACATGGAATGTTGCTAGTGGAATAGCAACATTCCATGTAGAATCTATAGAAATCAAACAAAATAAAACATGGAAAAGAAAATAAGATACCTTTTTTATTGGACATAACTTAATACATTTCTTGATTAGCTTTCGAAGGTTGCCCTTCTTCCTCAGATCGGAAATAAGCAAATGTGCTAGCTGACAGTGTATATAAGTGAAAACGTTCAAGCATTACTATGACAGTCTGACAGGGTGGGAGGAGGGGGGTGGGTAGGAAGTATGCATGGGGACATCAAAGCATCTTGGAAAGAGTAATGGATGCCTGGAGGTGGTGGAAGCAAGAATGGTCCTGAATTTCAAGGCATGTGATGATAAAGTGGATCCCTAAAGGACAAAAGAATGAGAACAAGGATATCAGAGAGACATTCAGATACTTCAAACATACAGCTAATGTACTAGAAACAAACCTTTTTTTCAGTGAAAAAGAAATTCTAGCATAAGAGGTTATAGTATGAGGGCAGAAGAGATACACTCAGTAGTGAAATTAGGAAATATTTCACAGAAAAGATGGTGGACGTTGAGACAGCTTCCCAAGGGTTGGGGGTGGAGGTGAAAACGGTAATGAAATTCAGAAAAGGAATAAGCACAAAGAGCCTTTTACTGCAGAGATCATGTAGGATCGGTAATATTGCAACTGGAAGAGAAAATGAGCAGACCAGATGGGTGCCACAGTCACTATCTGTCATTGTGTGTGGTTTCTAAGTTTACATTTGAGAATTCCTTTTCTAAAAGCTACTTTATTTGTTTGTTAAAATAAATACTGCTCAAGATGGAGAACCAGATAAAATGTTAAATAATCTTAAACAAAATGTGACAGTCAAACTCCACAGAATAAAGCCTATAGCTTAAAAAAAAAAACACCACTACGTGTACATTTCCCTTCCTTGACAGCATAAAGGTAAGGCCTCACACATCTCCAGTTATAAGACTGTCTCTCTCTTGCACAGAGTTAACATTAAAATAACTAGGTCCTTAAACTGTGGCAGAGAGAACAGCATTTGAAGCTGGAGATACGGTATTTGTCTAGTAATCTCATCAGGCCACGGGTTGCCATTGTTTGAGGTATAGAAAAGTCATAGTGATACAAGTTATGTATATGTGTATGGATCACCACAGATGCACTTAAGAGGCCTTTCCAACATTCAGCCAGGCAGATGATGATGGATATGCTAATTGTACTGCTTGATCACAGAAGTTTAAGCTGAACTTACTGAACATACTTTTGTACAGGTGAATATAATTGCACATACCTGTCTTTGGAGCTTAGTTAAATGGGTAGGAATATGAAGCTTAAATCCTGCTCATTTGAATTTACAGTTCTTAAAACTTCATCTTTCTTTTTCTTTTACTTTTTAAGCAAAAGGTAGTCCGCTATTTCCCGACAGAGCGAGGACAGCCTATGGTGCAAGGGCCAATCACGTTAACCCTGACCAGCCACAAGGTGGTTGAGACCCATGTGGAAAGGATGATCACACTTCAGTACCGGGATCAGAGCCTGAAGCGTACCATCATCCACCTGCAGTTCACTTCATGGCCAGAGCTGTACGTTCTTCTACAGCATGGATGGACAGTCCCCTGCATGAATTGTATCACACTATTGGGCTCATTTTCAAAAGAGAACGACGTCCATCTTTTGACATAAATCGGAAGATGGACGTCCTTCTCCCAGAGATATCCAAATCGGTATAATGGAAACCCGATTTTGGATGTCTCCAACTGCAGTCTGTCGCAAGGACGTCCAAATTTCAAAGGGGGCGTGTCGGAGGCATAGCAAAGGCGGGCTAACACTTGGACATCTTTGACCCATAATCGAAAAAAACAAGGACGTCCCTGATGAACACTTGGATGTTTTCACCCGGATGTGTTTTTCTTACATATAAGGCACAAAAAGGTGCCCGAAATGACTAGATGACCACTGGAGAGAATTGGGGTTGACCTCCCGTTACTCCCCCAGTGGTCCTAACCCCTTCCCACCCTCAAAAAACATGTTTAAAAATATATCGTGCCAGCCTCAGATGTCATACTCAGGTCCATGACAGCGCATGCAGGTCCCAGGAGCAGTTTTAGTGGGTACTGCAGTTCACTTCAGACAGGCAGACCCAGCCCCCCCCCCCCCCCCCCCCCCCCCACCTGTTACATTTGTGGAGGAAACAGTGAGCTCTCCAAAACCCACTGTACCCATATATGGGTACCCCCCTCCACCCATAAGGGCTATGGTAGTGGTGTATAGTTTTGGGGGCTCAGCACACAAGGTAAGGGAGCTGTGTTCCTGGGAGCATTTTATGAAGTCCACTGCAGTACCTCCTAGAGTGCCCAGTTGGTGTCCTGGCATGTCAGGGGGACCAGAGCACTACAAATGCTGGCTCCTCCCACATCCAAATGGCTTGCATTTGGACGTTTTTGGCTTGGACATCTTTGTTTTCGAAAATCGCCGAAAGTCAGAAACGTCCATGTCTAGGGACGTCCAAATTTAAGGATTTTGACGTCTCTGACGGTATTTTCAAACCGAAAGATGGACGTCCATCTTGTTTCAAAAATACAGGTTTCCCCGCCCCTGGATTTCGCCGTTTTGCAAGGATGTCCAAATCACAACTTGGACGTTTCTTGCGAAAATGCCCCTCTATGCCCCTCTATGTGTCCCAGAGAGAAAGAAGCCTTTAAGATGAGAGACAGCTATTATTTTCCACTAATCAAAATGTGTGTGAAGAGACTTGCCTCCGCCATGAACTCAGTGATGTGTTCATTGTTGGCTGATTTTTTTCTTACAGAGGGCTGCCAGATAGTAAAGGAAACCTGCTACGGTTTATCCAGGAGGTGCATGGTCATTACCTACATCAGCGCCCCCTTCATACCCCCATCGTGGTGCATTGCAGGTAAAGATACCTAGACTTGTTCACCTCCTACTCCTGTGCCATACTGCTGTTGCAGTGTCACCTCTAGCCTGCTGCAACTCCGTGTCTGAACAGCATGTCAATGTTTTCCACAGCTGTGATGTAAGCTGCCCTTCTCCATTCTTAGTCTTTCTGTGTGTAGCGTAGAACTCCTACTGTTATCATTTCTATAGTGGTACTAGACACATGCAGCATTGTACACAGTGGCAGGAATTTTCGCTTTGAGTATGTACGTAGATCTCAGTGTCTTTCTCCTTCCGTCAAGTAGGGTTGCATACTCTGTGACTGCTTGCCATGCATCTGTGTGGCCCTGGAGGAGGGGTTCTAGAATAGACATTAAAGAAGTTAATCTATTAGAGACGTGATATGAAAGATTCCTTCCTCCCTCCCCCCCCCCCCCTCCACACACACACCAAAGAGTACCTGAATAAACACACAACAGTGTTTTTAAATTATAACGTAATTTATTTAAAAAAAACTGTGTTATCCAACACACATATCACCCATGTGAAAAAGTAACTGCCTCCTAAACATAACTGTTGCACCACCTTTAGCAGCAATAATTTCAACCAAACACGTCCTTTAATTTGATATCAGTCTTTCACATCGCTGTGGAGGAATCTTAGCCGACTCTTTTTTGCAGAACTGCTTTAATTCAGACATGTTCATAGGTGTTTCTGCATGAATTTGTTTCAGGTCCTGCCACAGCATCTCTGATGTGTTCAAGTCAGAACTTTGACTGGGCCACTCCAAAACTTTAATTTGTTTCTCCTCAGACATTCAGATGTAGACTAGTTTTTTTGATCACTCTTTCACTATATAACCCAGTTACGCTTCAGCTCAAAGACAGGTGACTGGACATTCTCCTTAAAATTTATCTGGTACAGTGCAAAATTCATGCTTTCTAGTTTTCCAGGTCCTGAGCCAGTCAAGCATCCCACACCATTACACTATCTGCACCATATTTGACTGTGGAATGCTGAATTTGTTTTACACTGGACATAATGAGTCCTATGTTGTCCCAAGAATTCCACTTTTGGCTCATCTGTCCATAGAATATTATATTAAAAGGCTTTGGGGATCACCCAGTTGAGTTTTTGCAAATGAGACGAGCATTGACATTACTGTTGGATGGCAGCAGTTTCTGCCTTGCCTACTCTCCTATAAATCCCATTTTTGTTCACGCTTTCTTATTGTGGGGTCATGAACACTGACCTTAGCTGAGGCTGGAGAGGCCTGCAGTTCTTTGATATTCTTCTGGGATGTTTGTAACTTCCGGATGTTATCACTGTGGGAAGATGATTTCACCGCTTTTTGATTCGAAGATAATGGCTCTCACTAAGCTTTGGTGGAATGCCAGAGTTTTAGAAATGACTTTATAACGCTTTCCAGACTGATATCAACTTTTTTTCTCATCTCTCCTGGAATTTCCTTTGATCATGTCATTGTATTCTTATAGAAACTTTGCGGTGACTACTTCACTCTCATGGTAAGGTTCAATGTATAGTGAGGTTTAGATTCAACAGAGCAGGCTGCAATCAAGCCTGGCCATGTTAGATCAACTGAATCTATTTATCAATTAAATTTGATCACTTGATTGATTAACCAAGAATGTTGTTACTTTTTCACATGGGTGATATGGGTGTTGGATAACTTTGTTCCTCAAATAAGTGACGTAATAAATTAAAAATTGTGTTATATGTTTACTGAGCTTCCCTTTGTCTAACATTACATTGTGTTTAAAGATCAGAAACCATTCTGTGTAACATATATGCAATATTAGGGGAATGCAGGAGGGGGGTAAATGCTATTCTCCGAGGACAAGCAGGTCGTCGTACGTATTCTCACATCTGGGTGAACGTCATCCAACAGAGCCCGATGTGGACACTGCCTAGCATATACAGCTATTAGAAAATTCTAACCGTATCCCACCGCTCATGCGTGGGGGCCTTCCCGCATGAGCGCAGGTTCCTCAGTCTGTTTTTTTTTCTGCAAATCTGAGAGGTCGCATCTTCATGGTCTCGCTTCAGCTTGTCTCAACAGATATTTTTTCAGTGCCTTGCCATGCAGGTTTTCCCTCTAATTTTTTCATTTTATTCATAATTTTTATTTTCAGTACCTTCCCTTTTTATTTATTTTTGTAACAATTTTTATTAGTTTACGCATAGAAATACAAACTATCAAGAATATTACTAAACGCAGCAAAAACATAAAAACTTCTTTTAGCAGAAAAACAGCCCCTCCCTCCCTCCCCATTCTTACAGTCCCAACACAAAACCCACCCCCTACCTTCTGCAAAAGAAACCAATTGGCATTACTCTGGAGCACAGGTACTCTTCAGTGCCCCAGATTGCTATCGTAATAACTTCCCCTACCCCCGGGCAAAACCTTGAAGACCCTCACGAGGGCCGCCCCAGTCGCAAGATGGGTTCCAGATGAGTCCATTCATCAGCAGTAACTATAAACGCCCAAACTGTTTATCAGTTAATTTTTCTAATTCACTAACAATCCACAATTTGAAGATTCAATTTAGTTTTGTGGAGCCTGCAGAGTGCTTCCAATGAGCAGCTATAACAGATTTAGCCACTTCAAGTCACATATATTTGAATCTCTGCTTCCATTTAAGGTCTTGTCGATTACCCAGGCCCAATAAGCACCACTTAAGTTCCTTAGGAAACGAGTCCCCAATTGAAGAGTAAGTAATTCTGTTACTGCAGTCCAAAAATCCTAAATTAAGTCACATTTGCACCAGATATGTAGAAATGTCCCTCGGTCTTTACCATAGCACCAGCAAATTTCAGGTGCTGTGGGAAACATCTTATGCAACTGTACTGGAGTATAATACCATCAGGTAAGGACTTTATAAGCATTCTCTTGCAACAAGACCCAAATTGAAGCTTTCTTAACCTCCAAACATACTGCTTGCCATTCACCCACTGTCAGTGTACTCCCAAAATCTTTTTCCCAGTGGTCTATAAAAGTATGTTTCCAAAGTTCCTCCCCCTATAAAGAACCAATAATTTTTTATTTATTTATGGCTTGCTATACCACCTTTAACTGTCAAGCAGAGCAAAGCGGTTTTCATTACTTAAAATAATGGTAACCACTCCCCTCGACTTTTTCAAACCCTTCCATAGATTTCCAAAATACTCTGTCTCATCAGGATCTGCCGGCAACCACCCTTAAAAGGAACTGTAGTGTATGACTTGAAAAGTGTAAAAATCAGTAGCAGGAATTCGGACCTTCTTTTGTAACTCCGGAAACAGGATCAAATCCCTAAACCTAAGCAAACCTAAGCTTCCCCAACGTTGTAAGGTCAAAGAACCCACCCAAACTTAAAGGCAGGTTCATAGCTCGTATAGGCCAATGATGAAGAACGATGGTCACCACTGAATCTAGGTTTAAGGGAGCTCCATAAAGAAAGCAGATGGGATACCCGTGGATTTTCTGAAATCTGCTGATAGGATTTTGGAAAGAGAGAAGCCCAGAGACACCTCTGCAAGGTAAACATCTGCAGTCCATGTATTTCTAGCCTAACCAATGCAGAATGTAGTCCACATTCCCAGGCCCAAGTCACCTTTAATTGGCAAGCCCAATAATACAAAAGAACATTGGGAACACCTCTGCCCCCCAATTCAACCGCCTTCCACATCATTTTTTGATGACGCTGGGAGGGCTTCCCATCCCAGATGAATGTGGAGATATCTGTCTGAAGAACACTCAAAAGAGACCGAGGTACAGCCACCGGGAGCGTCTAGAAAAGAAACAAAAGGCGTGGCAGAATATTCATCTTAAAAGCAGTTATGAGATCCCACCAAGTCAACCAGCCTTTATGCCAATGCAGTAAGTCTCCTTGAATCTGTCACAATAAGACTGGATAATTTAAAGAGAAAACCTGGCGTCAGTCTTTAGGTAACTGAATTCCCAAATAGCGAAAAGGAAAATCCTGCCACAACCGAGATTCAGTTCCGATTTATCATAATTGATCTTATATCCAGACACAGCCCCATAAGCACAGAATTCCTGTAGTAAGAGAGGCAATGTCAACCCTGGAGAGGTAATATAAAATAAGAGGTCATCCGCAAATAAAGCAATCTTTATTCATGTCATCTCCCACCTCAATTCCTCGTATGTCCCTCAAAGACCGAATCCGTTTGAGTAAATGGTTCTATAGAAAGCACAAAGAGCAATGGAGAAAGGGGACAACCCTGTCAAGTACCCTGTTCTATAGAAAAGGGGCCAGTTTACCCACCATTAATACGGATTTGAGCCATCGGACCTGCATATAATTGTTGTAACCATCCAATTAGTTGGGGCCCAAACCCCATAACCAACATAACTTGCCAAAAAAAGGGCCAAGCTACCCTATCAAAGGCCTTATCTTCATCAGTAACTAAAAAGGCCTCTGGCTTTGCACAGTTTATCATTTATTCATTTACTATACCGTTTCAAATTGTATTCACAAAACAGAACGGTTTACATAGCAATATAAAAATCATAATAAAAACAAACGTAAAAGAACTCCATCAAATGAAAGGAAAGCACAGCAAGCTAAAACAACCATTCTAAAAGATAACAACACCAACACATACTGGACAACCATTCATAACAAGTACATAAACTGTTATATTATTTTACTACATATTCATTCTGCCTTTTATCAGCATTCTATGGATATTATCAGCGACTTGTCTCCAGGCTGCAATCCGGACTGATCTGAATGGATAAGTCTAGGATGTACCTGGCCCATCTTATGTGCCATAACCTTTGCCAAAATTTTGATATCTACATTTATAAGGGAGATCGGTCTTTATGAACCAAAAACTTCTGGATCCCTACCCGGTTTCAAAAGTACAGAAATCCCAGCCTCTCGCATGCTCTCTGCCAAGCGCTTGGCACAACTCTCAGGAATAGTGAGCCCTTGGACCAAAGCCGGCGCTATGGCTGACAAATCACCTGGGCTGGTGCAGACAGGAGTCAAAACAGATTGGACTAGAATAAACTAAGACTCAACAAGGCAGGACAGGGGTAACTAAACACAATGGGCAAAACCGGACCGGATCCAGGTGAGGCAAGGAAAACAGGGCAAAGGGGCCAGAACTGGAACCCAGACAGGACAAGGCAAGACTCGGAACTGGATTAAAACTGGGACTGGGACCCATGCAATACAAGACAAAGCAAGACACGGAACTAGATTAAACTGGGTCCAGAAAAGGGCAAGGCAAGGACTGGATCCGGAGAGGACTAGACTGAATGAGACAAGACAAAGCACAACTGGACAGGCAAGACAGGGGGAGGAGTGAGTCAACAAGAATAACAGAAGCAAGACAAGGCAGGAACAGGATTCAGGAACTGGACTTGGCTGGAACAGGATTTCACGACAGGCTTGGCTTGGCTAGAACATGATTCACGAACCAGGCTTGGCTGGAACAGGATTCTGGAACAGGGCTTGGCTGGGACAGGATTCTGGAACAGGACTTGGCTGGGACAGGATTCTGGAACAGGACTTGGCTTAGCAGGGAACTGGGACAGAACTAGCTCAAACACACAGCAGGAGCAGAACCTGGCTCAAACACACAGCAGAAACAGAACTCACAAGAGCCAGGAAGCAAACATAGCAGACAAAGGACTAAACAGACTAAGGGAAAAGCTGCTTCTAATACACAAGTCAGTAAAGGGGAAGTGCTCAAAAGAGCCAGGTCACAAACAGCACACAAAGGGTTAAAGCAGGCTTCAAGGAAGACAAACAAAGAAGCAAATGCTTACCAGCACCCAGAGCCGGGAAGGGAAAGGCAAGGCAGAGTGAGAGGTAGCAGACACAGCTGCATAGCAGTGAAGTAATTAGGGACGATGCTGGCTTCTACAGACTCTCGGAATAAACAGAGAAGAACTACACATGCCCAGAAACAGTACAAGCAGAGCTTGAAACCAAAGCTAACTAAAAAGTAGTCCATACAGGTACAAACAAGAACCAGACACACAGAACAGGGCATACAAAAAGCAGAAACAGAGTTTGGCTAACACAGAGGTAGACTTAAACACAGAGCTTAACTGAAGCAAAATTCAAAAGCAGGACTAGACTAAAAGCAGGAGCCAAGGGTAGAGTCAAACAGATCAGACACCAAGGCAGGGTGTGGCTGTAGAGCCAGGCTTTCAGGAAAAAGGTTCAAAAGCAAACTCACAGAAACAAAGCATTGAAGTACAAGGCTCATAGAAACACATAACAGATCTTAAGGAGCAAGACTCTCAGGAACAAAGCCAGGATCAAAGCCAAGTAGGGATATGATCTAAACAGGTAACACAAAAATAAGATTAAGAGACTTCTTGCAAAGACAAAGCATGAGAGTTCCCAGGTGCTTAATAAAAGACTTGCTGATGATGTCACAACTTGGAATGAGGCTTGATTATAGTGAGGGTTGGATTGCAAGCACACTAAGCAGCAGATGCATCAATGCAGGGACAAGACAGTCCAGAGAAGTCAGAGCCAGATCACTGGAAGAAGGTGAGTCTGGATGTAGGGGCACGGCCACAACCGTGACAGCTCTCTCTCTCCCAACTTGAGTTGCCTATCTGGAGAAAGGAGGGGGCTCACCTCCGCACAAAACACTTTATAGAATTTAGCACTAAAACCATCCAAACCCAGAGCTTTGCCCCCAACCAACCACTTTATCACTTTTAAGATATCTTGATAGGAAAAGGGAGCCTCAAGAAAAGCCAAATCAGCCTCCGAGAAGCGTGGGAAGTTACCTGAGAAAGATAATCCTGACTATCAGAGACATTTAAATGAGATCCTAACTATATAATTTCTTATAGTATTGAATAAAATGTTCATGAATCTCCCCATCCGTTTAGCATAGGGATCCATCTGGCCCCTTAATCTTCAACATAGTAGCCCCTCTCACTTTGTCCCGCAAACTTCTTGCCAACATACTACCAGACATTACCAAATTCAAAAAAACTTCTTTTTAAGCAAATGCCTCATGAACTCTGCTTTCTCTACCTGTAAACTATGCAATTCAACTCTACATTTCTGTAAGCAATTCAGCAGCTCTGCCATGGATCATATATATATATCAGATTTTGAGTAGAGAAACACCACTGCCAGTATCATGTTCTGCATTTTAGCCTCTCGTCATCTCCCAGGGTCTTCACCAAATGTTTAGGAGTAGTCACAGCATCGCTAAGCTGACTGGGAGTTTGTGTTTCCCTACCTGGACAATTGGCTGGTCAAGAGCACATCGCAGGAAGGAAGCGCAAGAGTCAAAGTGGAGAACTGTTCGGTTGCTGGAGCTCTTAGAGTGCGTCATAAACTACCCCAAGTCTCACCTTCTCCCAACTCGGTGATTGGCATACATAGGCATCTTGCTCGATATGGTGCAAGCTTGGTCCTTTCTGCCCTGCAAGAGTGATCACCTTGCAGGTCCAGAGCAACAAGCAGGTCACAACTCGGCAAATGTTGAGATTGGGCCATATGGCCTCTACGGTGCATGTTGCTCCCATGGTTTGCCTCTATTTGAGAAGTGTCGAATGGACTCTGGTTTCTCAGTGTCTCAAGTCACTGGGAACCTAGTAGATGTCATCCGAGTTGCTTTAGAGCTTGTTTAGTCCCTCCTCTGGTGGACAATTCAGACCAATTTGACTGTGGGACTCACATTCCAAATTCCTCCTCCTCAATGGATGCATCCAACTTGGGGGGGGGGGGGGGCTCATGTGGATAGGCTTAACGTACAAAGAATGTGGTCTGCTGAAACAGATCTCCACATCAACCTCCTGGAGCTAAGGGCTATTTGGAATGCTCTAAAGGCTTTGAGAGTTTGACTACAGAACCAAATTGTTCTCATCCAAACTGACAATCAGGTTGCAACTTATTATGTGAACTAGCAGGGAAGTTTGGGATCTTACCCCTTGTGTACGGATGTGGCTTCGGGCCCTCCTTCATGGAATAGTTCTACGAGCAACATACTTGGATGGCAAGGACAACAGTCTAGCGGACAGACTGAGCAGGGTAATGCAACCTCACGAGTGGTCTTGGGCATAGTTTTCAAGATCTTCCAAGAATGGGGCACCCCGTTGGTGGATCTTTTCGCCACTCATGTCAACAATAAGATCCCTCAGTTCTGCTCCAGGCTTGGATCACACAACAGACTAGCATCAGATGCCTTTCTCCTTCATTGGGTGAGGGGGGGGGGTCTTCTATAGGCATAGCTTCCCCGATACCTCTCATAGGGAAGACTTTGCTGAAACTCAGGCAAGATTAGAGAACAACGATCTTAATCGCTACAGTTCTGGCCAAGACAGATCTTGTTTCCTCTTTTTCTGGAGTTGTCCTCTGAGGAGTCAGGGAGATTTTCTGACCCTCATAGTGCAGAACAAGGGGTTCCTTCTGCATCCCAGCCTCCAGCCCCTGGCCATCATGGCCTGGATGTTAAGAGCATAGAATTTCAGTCCTTGAATCTGCCTGAGGGTGTATCCAAAATCTTGCTTCCAGGAAAGATTCCACTAAGAAGTGTTATTATTTTAAATGGAGAAGGTTTGCCATTTGGTGTGAGGGCAAGGCCCTAGATCCTCTCTCTTGCCCTATTCAAAAACTGTTTGAATATCCCCTACACCTCTCAGATTCTGGTTTGAAAACCAACTCTGTAGGGTACACCTCAGTGCAATCAGTGCTTACTATTTTCTGTGCAGCCTCTAGTTGTTCGATTCATGAGAGGTTTGATGTTGACAAAGCCGCCGGTCAAACCTTCTACTGTGTCTTGGGATCTCAATGTCATTCTCACCCAGTTGATGAAAGCTCCTTTTGAGCCACTTGACTGCTGTCATCTGAAGTATTTGGCTTAGAAAGTTATGTTTTTGGTGTGATCACTTCAGCTCAGTCAGTGAGCTTCAGGCCTAGTAGCTGGTCCACCTTTACACTAAGTTTCGCCACAATAGAGTGGTTCTCCACACGCACTCTAGGGTTCCTTCCTAAGGTAGTGTCTGAGTTCCATCTTAACCAGTCAATTGTGCTGCCAGCATGTTTCCAAAGCTGCATGCCATCCTGGCGATAGTTGTACTGCATACCTTAGACTGCAAGCGAGCCTTAGCCTTCTGTCTGGAGTGGACTAAAAGCCATAGAAAGTCCACCCAGGTTTTGACCCAAACAGGATGGAGGTAGCTGTTGGCAAACGCATTATTTCCAATTGGCTAGCATATTGCATTTCCTTCACTTCTGCCAAGGCTGGGCTGACTCTAGAGGGTCATGTCAAGGCCTATAATGTCAGAGCCGGGGTACATCAGTAGCCCCACTTGAAAACAGCCTCCATCAAGGAGATTTGCAAGGCTGTGACGTGGTCCTCATTCAACACATTCACATCTTATTGGTTCCTTGAGCAGGATAACTGACGTGACAGCCAGTTTGGTCAGAGAGTCATGCAAAATTTGTTTGGTGTCTAGAATCCAAACCCACCTTCCTAGGCCTAGTTTTGTTCTGCTTCAGACTGCATCTTCACAACTAGTATGTATATTGTTTTAAAGTTGGTTGACTTCAAGGCCTCAACGTTTCACGAACCTATTATAGCATTGTTTTCAGTGAGCCTGGTAGCTAGGGATTCCGAAATGTGAGATTACTGACAGCCTGCTGTCCTCGGAAAACATCTGCAACAGGTGAATAACTCTGCTTTTCCCAAGGACAAGCAGGCTGTCAGTAATCTCACATTTTGGAATCCCTATCTACCAGGCTCACTGAAAACAATGCTATAATAGGTTCGTGAAACGTTGAGGCCTTGAAGTCAACCATGTATCCCTATTGAGGAGCCCACGCTTACGCGTTCTGGTGTGAGGGCACCTATGCATGCGCGGTGGACACTGCTAGAATTTTCTAATAGCTGTATATGCTAGGCAGCTTCTTAACTTGGCTCTGTTGGATGACATAACCCAGATGTAAGAATACTGGGCCTACTATCACTGTATAGTAGAAACAGTAAAATTTCCTTTCATATCATATGAAGACAATTCAAACAGCAAGACAGAGTCACAGAAATGCAGCAGTTCTGCCCTTTCCTCATACAGTACCTTACCCTAACGAAAAATTGAAAGACACATACAATGTCTGTAACACAGTGTAATATGTATCTTCCCACCAGCTCTGGGGTTGGAAGGACAGGGGCTTTTTGCCTTATGTATGCAGCCATGCAGGAGGTGGAGGCTGGCAATGGGATCCCAGACCTAGCTCAGCTGGTGAAGAGGATGAGACAGCAGAGGAAACACATGCTCCAAGAGAAGGTACGTGAGTTGTAACTGAATGTGGTGTCCCAGGCTGTGGAAGTCAGGTTTGACTACTGATAAACCAAGAGACGATCAGACCAGTTAATCCAAACCAAAAAAATATAAATCTGAAATGACGATAATTGTAATGCAATTATACACTATGTACATGGGACACATATACTTGGAGCCTGGGAGAAAAAGACTTAGAGGCCACAGCAGAGACTAACATTCAAATGTCTCAACAGACTTGGCTAAAAAAAAACTCAGCGATCCAATTTTTTAATATGATTTTAAAAGTGTGCAAATTCCTGCATAACACACTTGCAACTAAAGTGTAATCTTCAAAACTTTACTCCATTTCAAAAAATTGAAAAATGCATAATATACGCTGGGTTCAAAAACATTTAAACAGAGCTAGATTGACTTAAATTTAAAAATCATATTTTAAAAAATTGGCTCTGGAAGTTTTTTATGACTTATGAAAGAGAAATTGAGCCATCTACTGAGACATTTGAATGTTAGTCTCTGCTCTGGGTTCTGAGGTTTTTTTCTTCCCTCCTACTTGGAGGGGCTTTTTTCGATGTGACATCTAAGGCGGACTTTGGACGTTTACGCGAAACATCCCAAATCTGAATAGCAAATATAGCCATTTTTGAAACAGCAAAAGTCTATCTTCCCCCGCCCCCCCCCCCCCCCCCCCCCAAAAAAAAATGGCCACATGCTTGGTGTTTTTGTACTCTGTGCATTTATCTATTTGGTCTATTTTCGTAAAAAAAAAAATCCAAGTGGAAAAATGCACAAAATCAAGCCATTGAGATGAAGGAGGAGCCAGCATTCTTAGGAGACTGGCCACACAGACATCCCAAAAGAGCAATGGGGCACTGCTGTGGATTTCATCTAAAAGCTTCCAGGTACACATCTCACTGCACCAACCACTACACTTCTCCAGGGATCTGCTTGCTGCTCTAACAGAACTGACTATAACATCTGAAGCTGACATAGAGGCTGGTATGCACTGTTTCTATTTACCTCTTTGGGGGGGCTGGAGGGGGGGGGCAGTGACCACTGGGGGGGGGATCATCCCTGATTCCCTGCAGTGGTCACTTAGGGCACATTTTTGTGCCTTAATTTGTTGTAATTTTGATTTGAGGCAGGGCCGGTCTTAGGGCGAGGCGACCGAGGCGGCCGCATAGGGCCCTGCGCTCAAGGGGGCCCTGCGCGGCACGCCTGGGGTCGCCCCGGCCTCCGCTCCCACCCCTCCCCCCGACGATCAATCAATCGCTGTTCTGTTAAAAAAACTGAGAAGCACCGAGTAGCAGGCAGCGCCTCGCGTCTGCCCTGCTAGTAAAAATCTCCTGCACGTCGTCGGGCCGGCCTTCCCGCATTGTCCCACCCTCCTCTGAGGTAATAGGCTCTTCCCGCATTAAGTCCCGCCCTCCTCTGAGGTAATAGGCTATTACCTCAGAAGAGGGCGGGACTTAATGCGGGAAGAGCCTATTACCTCAGAGGAGGGCGGGACTTAATGCGGGAAGGCCGGCCTGAAGACGTGCAGGAGATTTTTACTAGCAGGGCAGACGCGAGGTGCTGCCTGCTACTTGGCACTTCTCAATTTTTTTTTAAGTTAGTGGGTGCTGCAGGAGGTGAACAGAGTTGGTAGGTGGGTCGGGTTGGGGGGGACTCAGATGGGAGAAGGGTGTGGGATGGGGGTTCTCAGTTGGGGGGAGGGGGGAAGGGGGACTCAGATGGGAGAAGGGTGTGGGATGGGGGTTCTCAGTTGGGGAGGGGTAAGGGGGACTCAGACGGGAGAAGGGTGTGGGATGGGGGTTCTCAGATGGGAGAAGGGGGCTGGAACTGGGGTTTGAGAAGGGGCCATATGGGAAATGGGGGCCATGCATGGGGCTGGTGGGAAAATGGGGCATGCGTGGGTCAGGTGGGAGAATGGTTCTGGGGCTGAAAAGGGGGGCTCTAATACAAGGCATGTGGATGAAGGGGGCTGAAAAGGAGGGTAGGTGGGATAACGGGGCTAGTACTGGGACTGGAGGCTGAAAGGGGGCAGGGGCTGAAACTGTGGGTACTGGGGGCTGAAAAGGAGATAGGGAGAAGTGGCTGGGGCTGAAGCTTGGGACTGGTGAGAGAAAAGGGCTGGGGACTGGGTTTGAAACTGGGGGCTGAAAAGGGGACAGGGAGGAGTGGCTGGGGGCTGAAGCTCGGGACTGGTGGGAGAAAAGGGCTGGGGCTGAAACGGGGGACTGGTGGGATAGTGAGGCTGGAACTGGGGGCTGAAAAAAAGGGGCAGAGAGAGGGGCAGATCCTGGATGGAAGGGGGAGCGAGAGGGAGGGCAGACCCGGATGGATGGGAGAGGGAGGACAAATGGTGGATTGAAGGGGCAGAGAGAAAGGGCAGACAGTGGATGGAAGAGATAGAAAGGGCAGACAGTGGATGGAAGGGGCAGAGATAGAGGGCAGATGTGCACGGAAGGGGCAGGGAGAGAGGGCAGATATTGGATGGAGGGGACAGCAGAGAGGGCAGACACTGGATGGCAGAGAGAGAGCGAAGACAGATGCTGGATGGAAGGAAGACAGTGAAAAGAAGATGAGGAAAGCAGAAACCAGAGACGACAAACTGTAAATAAAATATATATTTTTATTTTTTTGCTTTAGGATATAGTATTGTAGCTGTGTTAAATGTTTATAATAGAACATGTAAATAAGGTAATTTTTTTATTGGACTAATTTTAATACATTTTGACAAACTTTCGGAGAACAAAGCCCCCTTCCTCAGGTCAGGATAGGATACTGTAACAGCTCTGTACTGTATTGACCTGAGGACGGAGGTTTTGGCCTCTGAAAGCTAAATGTATTAGTCCAATAAAATGGTATTATTTTATTTTCTATATTTGTTTTGTTTCTATTTGTTAATTTGTAAAGTGGTGATTGGTATTTGTTAGGTTTTTTTCAAATTTACAACTGTTGTTTTTATATTTTGCACAGTACTAGGGGACATTTTCTGTTTCTGTGGTGTTGTATTGTATGCAGAGTCTGGCATCTTGGGGGTTCAGTTTAATTTTTGTCTAAATAGAAAGTTTAAATATTACTACTACTTATTCTATAGTGGATTAGGGTGTATCTGTGTTTGTGAAAAAGACATGGTTTTCAGTTGGCATTGACTGTGCAGGAACGACAAGCCCTGGAGCTGGGGGCCTTGGAGCTCGAAGGGAGGGGTGGCCGGCTCTGGAGCTAGGGTGGGGGTGGGGCGGAGTTAGGGCGGGGCTAGGGTGGGGCCCCGTCAAATTGGTCTGCATAGGGCCCCGCACTTGCTAAGACCGGCCCTGATTTGAGGCCTAGCAGTCCCTTCATACCTCTTCTCCAGTAATGGTTGGGGATGGGGAGAGGCCTACCTGGGCTATCAGAGTCCCAAGCTCAGGGGGGTAGGGGGGTATGGGATGCGAGAGAGGGAAGAGGGAGGGCTTTGAGATAAATGGGGAGGGGAGGAGGGAGGGATGGGGGAACAAGGGGATGATTAAAGGGCAGACGAGAAACTGATGGTGATTGAAGGTATTTCAAAGTGAATCAGGGAAAGGGGGGGATAAATGTTAAAAGTTTGATGACGGTATGTTGTGTTAAGCACGTGTTGAGGAAAGTTGGCATATTTTGAATGTCAATGCATAATATTTTGTATGTATACTTATTGAGATGTCATCAATAAAATTGTTGAAATATAAAATCATTCTAAAAGCAGGTGTAGACGAAAACGTTGAAGTTGTAGCCTTAGACATTTTTGTTTTGTTTCATTATGGCTTTAAAATGTCTAAGTCTCATGTTCCCTGGTGGATTATACCATACCCTTCTGGCCTCGAACTTGGTTTATTCCGGTAAGTTTATGATTGAAATGCAGTAACAAAATTTGAGGCCCAAGGAAACCTAAAAAAAAAAAAAAGAGTTGACTAGCTTGGAAGGGGGGGGTGCCACCCCTGACAAGATGGAGGGGTGAGGGATGTGGACCCTGGCAACTATTAATATCGCCTGCATTAGAGAAAGGGAGTGGGATTTGGTATGCTGCCTTTCTGTGATTTTATTTTTTCTTTGCATGCTACAGTCGGGGCAGTTTGCATGGTGTGTGCAGGTGCTTGTTTGTTGGAATGAGGGGTCATATGATGAAGTTGAGAGGAAATAGGATTAGGAGGAATCTAAGAAAATACTCTTTCATGGAAAGGGTGGTGGATGCGTGGAATTGATTCCAGGTGTAGGTTGTGGAGACAGGGACTGTGTCAGAGTTTAAGAAAGTGTGGGACAGGCATGTGGGATCCCTTAGGAAAGAAGGATAGGTAGACTGGATGGGCCTTTTGGCCCTTATCTACTTTCATGTTTCTATGTTTCTAAGTGCCCCTGACACGCCCCCTACACCCCATTGTGATTTGGATACCCTGCAGATGAATTGGATAGATAAAAGTCTGCAAAATAGGTTTCAAAAATACCGTTTTGATCATTTTGTGAAGAAATTCATGCAAATGCTGTTTTATGACACATTTGGATGTTTTTCTCTTTCGAAAATGAGCCCCGTGGCATCTGGGGGGGGGGGGGGGGGGAGGGACCTCCAACATCTTTACAAATAACCCAAAAATGTCCTACTGCAGCAGAAACATCTGCCTGAAATTCGAGACGTTGTTGAGTACTTTATTTTTCAACAAGATGGAGCCCCCAGTGCATCAAGTTCGAAAGCAGATGCGCTCTTGATCAAAGAAACCCCAGAATTCATGGAGCCAACAGCTCAATGACATCAAAGACTTTGTGAAAGTGTTAAGGTTGAAGGACACTTTGAACACAAATTATGAATTAAGGTACAGGGCCCCAAGAGCCCGACTTCGGGTTAATGGGCATTACACACCATTTTTTGATATTCGGAGGGGGACTAGACAGGGGTGTCCCCTCTCCCCGCTCTTGTTTGCTCTCTATATTGAACCTTTGGCTGTGCTTATAAGGGAACACCCGGATTGCCAGGGTTTTATGGTGGGGATGAGGGAACACCGTCTGGCCCTATATGCAGATGATTTGTTACTATATGTGACAGACCCGGAGAAGACACTAAGGGTAGTAGGGGAAGTGATGGGGAAATACGAACAATTCGCAGGGCTCCGTGTCAACATGGAGAAAAGTGAAGTCTTGGGTATCACAGTGTCTCAAGACATGGAACACCAGTTGCAGCAACAATTCGCATTTAAGTGGGCTAAGCAGAGGATAAGATATTTGGGGGTGGTTATACCTAAGGATTCTAAAAAACTTTTTGATTTGAATTATGGGAAAATTGTGGAGCGCATCCGACAGGATCTGTCACGGTGGAAAGGAATGTGGGTATCTTGGTGGGGAAGGATGGCAGTCATTCAAATGAATATTCTCCCCAGATTGTTATTTTTGTTCCAGTGTTTGCCGGTAGCGCTGGCAAGGGGGACGTTGCAAAAGCTACAACGTTTGATACTACAGTTTGTTTGGGAGGGTAAGCATCCTAGATTGGCAAGGAGAGTGCTGTGGGGGGAGGTGGAAAGAGGAGGTAGGGCACTGCCCCGCCTGGAGTGGTACTTTTACGCAGCGCAGGTGAAAATGGTGCTTGAGTGGGAGAGGAAACAGACCAAGTTGGTATGTCAGTTAGAACAGGAGTATTTTCCTTTGAGGAGCTTGAGATCTCTTTTGTGGACCTCTGAGGGTTTGGAAGCTCGGCTAGCAGGGGTGGATAACCCGTTTTGTAGATACCTCTTACAGGTGTGGGAGCATTTTCGGAGGAAGTGGGGACAGGGAGAGAGGGTGTCTACTAGGGCTGAGATCCGATGGGAACCAAAATTTGGGGCGGGAAAGGAGAATAGGGTATTCCTGAGATGGGAGCGTTTAGGTATCCTAAACTTTCGGGACCTGTTGCAGGGACAACAGATGAAACCCTTTGAAGATCTTAGGGCTCAATATGGGCTGCCGGAAAGTGATCGGTTCTCATATATACAGGTTAAACATTTTATGGGGTCCATGGGGTGGAGGGGGAACAAAGTACAGGAGCAGGAGAGCTTGGAGAATTTGTGGGGTATGTTACAGAAGGTTCCAAGGACTATCTCAGTAATCTATAGGTTTATTAGGGGTAGTGATCCAACCCCATTCCGCTTCAAGGGAGCATGGGAGCTGGATTTGAAATATAGTTTCACAGATCAGGAGTGGGAATGGATATGTGGGGAGGTTCGGCGGGCTTCCACGTGTGCGTTAGTACAGGAAAATGCATACAAGGTACTGTCTAGGTGGTACTATACCCCTGAACGTCTTAGAAAGATGTATCCGACTGCTTCTGATCGGTGCTGGAGATGTGAACAGGAGAGGGGCTCCTTTCTACATATATGGTGGTCCTGTGAACGGATACTGCCATTTTGGATAGAGGTTATCAAAACAATGGTTAAAATGACAGGGATTTCAATGGTGTGCAGCCCACAGGTGTGCTTATTGGGATTACATAATGACAGTGATTCCTGGGAGCGAAGCAAGCTGCTACGCTGGGGTATGGCGGCGGCTAAATGTCTTATTGCCCGAAGGTGGAAAGATAAGAATCCTCCTTCCATGGGGGAGTGGAGGGAGAAAGTGGAGCAATTTGTACTCATGGAAAGACTCACGGCATACCGTAGGGATGGGGAATTGAGAAGAAAGAGGGGGTGGTCACGGTTACGAGGGTGGTTGGCACACGTATAGTTGGGGGGAGGGGGAGGGGGGGAATTCATAAAAATCAATAGCATGGGGTTTAAGAGGTAAAAGGGATGGAGGGAGGGGGGGCTAGGGGGGTAATAAGGGGAGAAAATTTATTGATGGAGGGGAAAATTGGATGGTATTTTATATCTGTATTTAAGGAAGTTGAAGTACTATGTTTGTTATACAGAAGTTTTTATCAATAAAAAGATTTAAATTAAAAAAAAAAAAAAATTATGAATTAAGTAAGAACCCCCCCCCCCCCCCCCCCCCCCCCCATTGTACTAATGTATTTTTAAAGATCATGCTAAATGTTTAAACAATTGCAAAGTATTTTGAAACTGTGTAAGGGGTCCTTTTTTTTTTCCAAACACCATGTAGATGGCACACAGTTGATATTGTAGTGGAACTATCTTCATTTCAGGCTTGTATTTTTTTTTTGTTAGTAGTAATATTTGACCCCAGACACATGAAGAGCATTCTTGCAAATACTAGAACAGCAGCGTTACCCAGACTGGTGCAAATGTGATCCATTTACATGGAATTTCGTACGTGTTTAATGGACCATCAGATGCTTTCCATCAAGTCTTATAAATCAGGAAATGCTTTTCATGTTAGCAGTTGCAAAACTTGGATGTAAATGGTTCCTTATATTTATGAACTGCACATCCCTCTTGTACTCCATTCTAGCAGGGCAAAGTTTGAGGCAAAAGGAGATGAATTGAGCTTAACAAGGCCACACATACCCCCCTCACACTGCATTATTAGGTATCCCTTATGTACATCAGGGGCACTGATACTCTGTAATGTGTTCATAAGAGTAACTTATCCCCGGATTCTATATAGATCACCCAAATTTGGGTGCAGATACCAGATCTGCACATAAACTAACTAGCTAATGAGCCTTTAATAGTCAATAATCGGTGTTAATTAGCAGTCATTTGGGTTTACGTGCGGATTTTCCCTGCACCTTATTCAATCAAATGTGCAGCTAAATTTTATAGTGCGCAACTCCAAATGGGGAACTCCAAGAAATTAGGCACGATGTTATAGAGTAGGGTTGTTTACGCTCCCGACTACCATTAGTTGCACATCAGCATTTTCCCAGGTTTCAGCAGGCATAAGTGGCACGCCAAATGTTAAGTGCGAGATCCATGCAAAGCACCCTTTATAGAATCCTTGTTTAGAGCGGATCTTCCCAACACCTAACTCTGGGTGCCATTTATAGAGTTCCCCCTTTAGTGTGTAACTTCGAGGGGGGATGTGTCACGAAATGCCTAGCCAACCTGCCTGGGGGTTACCCTGCGGCCACTTAGAGGGTCTATCCCCAGCACAGCTCAGGTCCACTGCACCTGCCACTTGTACTGTTTACTAGCACCCCTCCTCCCACCGACTGGGTCTCAACCGCCTCTGGGCAAGTCTCCCGCTCTCAAGTTATCCCCAGTGATTTCTAGGTTACTGTGGCCACATTCCCAGTGGTCCCACGGTTCCCAGAAAGCACTCACAAACCCAACACACAAACCACCAGGATTCTTTATCAGTCCAGACAGCAGAGTCAACAAACTGAAAATTGTTTATTGTCCTAAAAATATGGAACAGTGAAACATAAAAAGTGCAATCAGAGAACAATAGCAGTATTATAATTGATCCATATTTCAGTTACCTATCTAAACATTTGTTTACTTTCTAAAAAGTACCTGGGGAGATCAGGAAATATGCTGCTCACAGATTATCAAATATAACTGATCATGAGGCCTCAGCAAAGAGATCTCCCTGGCTAAGACTGGAGGAAAAGCCAGTAAAATCCAAATGAAAATTAGTTCCTGGGACAATCAGAGCCCAGAACAACAATCTTTGAAAGTATACTACAGACTACTTTCCAAAAGACTTAAACAAAGAAAACAGCCTTAGTTCTACAGCCACATCAAAACATAAACATGCACCACCTGCTGGCCAAACTAGAGAAATACACTTCAGGAAATAAGGCAGTTTTACAGTCTTAAAACACACTGTTCTGTCACAGGATGTATACATGAGCACAGCATGGGCGGGCCATGCACATGTCACCGAGCAATGCATGCCAACTTACACCAGCCTAAATTTATGACATTTAATGTGAATAAGTGCAAAGTGATGCATGTGGAAAAGAGGAACCCGAACTATATAGCTATGTGATGCAAGGTTCCACATTAGGAGTCACTGACCAGGAAAGGAATCTAGGTGTCATCGTTGATGATACATTGAAACCCTCTGTTCAGTGTGTGGCGGCAGCTAAGATAGCAAATAGAATGCTAGGTATTATTAGGAAAGGAATGGAAAACAAAAATGAGGACATTATAATGCCTTTGTATCGCTCCATGATGTGACCACACCTCAAATACTGTTTGCAATTCTGGTCACCGCATCTCAAAAAAGATACTAGTGCAATTAGAAAACGTACAGAGAAGAACAACAAAAATGATAAAGGGGATGAGACGACTTCTCTATGAGGAAAGGCTAAAGCGGTTGGGGCTCTTCAGCTTGGAGAAACGACAGCTGAGGGGAGAGAGATCTATAAAATGAGTGGATTGGAACGAGTAGATGTGAATTGCTTGTTTACTTTTTCCAAAAATACCACGACTAGGGGGCACACAATGAAACTAGAAAGTAGTAAATTTAAAACGAATCTGAGAAGATATTTCTTTACTCAGCATTTAATTAAACTTTGGAATTCTTTGCCAGAGAATGTGGTAAAAGCAGTTAGCTTAGCGGGGTTTAAAAAAGGTTTGGATAACTTCCTAAAAGAAAAGTCCATAAGCCATTATTAAGATGGACTTGGGCAAAGTCCATTACTTATTTCTAGGATAAGCAGTATAAAATGTATTTTCTTAGGACGTAAGACCCTAATCCTGAAGAAACTTCAGACCACGCAAAACACGACAGCCAGGCTTATCCTTGGCAAGTCAAGATTCAATAGCGCAACACCTCTTCGAGAGAAGCTTCATTGGCTCCCCATCAGAAAAAGAATAACTTTTAAAGTCCACACTCTGATTCATTAAATAAATATATGGAGAATCCCCTAACTACATGAATAACCTCATCGACCTCCCAACCAGAAATAGATCATCATCTTCTCGTACGTACCTCAATTTACACCTTCCCAACTGCAAAGGTATTAAATACAAGACCTCCTATGCATCCAGTTTCTCCTTTTTGGGCAGCCAGCTTTGGAACGCTCTGCCAAGATCCATCCAAACAATCAACAACCTTCTACCATTCAGAAAAATGTTGAAGACCCATCTCTTCAAGAAAGCTTACCCTAATGACCCAACTTAACTTTTTAAGCCCACCCACATGATTCCTGCCCTGACGATTATTATACCTTTGACCATGTCTCACAATCTCCTTTTGCTCATTCCTCAATCTCTTCCTACTCCTTACCCCTCCCAATCTCTTCTCCTTTTGCTCATCCTATCTTTGTTTACCTCTCCATGCTCAATGTACATATCCTCAAAACCCCACTACTACTATGTTTACTACAACTTGTAACATTCTCCTTCAAGACTTTGTAATTCTATTTACTATGTAAGCCGCATTGAACCTGCTATGTGTTGGACAGCGCGGGGTACGAATGTAATTAATAATAATAATAATAATAATGATTGTACTGTTTTGGGATCTTGCCAAGTACTTGTAACCTAGATTGGCTACTGTTGGAAACAGGATGCTGGGCTGGTTGGACCTTCGGTCTGACCTGTATGGCAGTGCTTATGTTCTTATGTTCAGCGTGCCAATGCGGCTTAGCACTAGTGTTCGATAGTGGCTTAAGCATGCCTAAGGGCCATGTTCAACTGCCCCCATCATGCCTGTGTTACTACTGAGCTTAGAATGGAGGCTGAGAGAGAGAATGTACTGTTTCCTCTTAACCCCTGTGCCAGTTTTATGTAGTTTCCAGGCTGCAGATGGGGTTCAGTTGGGAGAACATGCTGGTAAGTGTCACGAATTCTCTAGGTTTAAGTCTTAACTCTGCCACAGATTCTGTGAGCCTGGGCAAATCCACTTCCTGTAGCGTCATCCCCAAACAGGACATAAGTGTCGTCTGATTTTTCAAAGTAAGACTACGGAAGCTTTTGTAAGTTTCTATTGTTTTCCAAGTAACCTGGCTTACAGGAGTGTCATAGTAACATAGTAACATAGTAGATGACGGCAGAAAAAGACCTGCACGGTCCATCCAGTCTGCCCAACAAGATAACTCATATTTGCTACTTTTTGTGTATACCCTACTTTGATTTGTACCTGTGCTCTTCAGGGCACAGACCGTATAAGTCTGCCCCGCACTATCCCCGCCTCCCCACCACCAGCCCCACCTCCCAATCACCGGCTCTGGCACAGGCACAGACCGTATAAGTCTGCCCAGCACTATCCTCACCTCCCCACCACCAGCCCTGCCTCCCAACCACCGGCTCTGGCACAGACCGTACAAGTCTGTCCAGCACTATCCCCGCCTCCCAACCACCAGTCCCGCTTCCCACCACCGGCTCTGGTACAGACCGTATAAGTCTGCCCAGCCCTATCCCCGCCTCCCAACCACCAGCCCCGCCTCCCGATCTCGACTAAGCTCCTGAGGATCCATTCCTTCGGCACAGGATTCCTTTATGCTTATCCCACGCATGTTTGAATTCCGTTACCGTTTTCATTTCCACCACCTCCCGCGGGGGGGCATTTTCCACCACCTTGTCGCTTGCCCAAGTTTATTGATCAGAGCCCCAAATCTCAGGTAGTTGTTCAGTTTACTACCCTGGTCCCTTCCCTCCTTTTCCTTGCAGAAAGGGGCAGAGCATTTGTTTTCTGTTCTCCTTTGTCAGATCCAGTGTCATCCCGGCCGGATCCCTTGTAAAAACAGGCGACAGAGAGGAGCTGGAATTCTGCCAGGTACTTACTTGGGACCTGGCTTGGCCATTTGGATTTTCAGTTTTGCCACAGTGAATATGAACAAGATAGATGTACACACACTTGCATTCTAATTATGAATATTCTGAAAACCAGAGCAGTTAGGTGTGCCCTCCAGCCCTGGGAATGATATTGGATAGCACTTTTCATTTGAAAAACATATCATTCATCTTGTCAAAAACATTTTTCTCTGTTTAAGGCGCTTGCGCCAGATCCATAATTGCTTCAAATCTCTTCAATTTAAACTTCTGACGCAAGCATTAATCTTAAGTCATCTAGATTATTGCAGCTCGTTGCATATGGGTTACAATTCTTTTCTATTGAAAAGGTTTGAAACATTGCAGAACGTCCACGAGGTCTATGGGCAAATATGAGAGTGCAACACCTCTCTTAATTAAAGCTCATTGGTTACCTATTTACATCAGCATTAAGTTCAAGATTTGTACACTGTTATTTAAGATACTCCGTGGTTTAGCTCCCTATTACATGTGTTCTCTTATCATCCATCCTACTTCAGAAATACTATCAAAACTATGAGATCCTCTTGTATTGCATTTCCCCTCTTCCAAAGGGGTTTGTTATCGTAGCATTTTAAAATCATTTTTCATGTACTTGTCAGCTAATTTTTGGAATTACCTCCCAAAAGAACTTAGGTACCTATTGATTTGTGTTATAGGAAACACCTGAAAACTTGGCTCTTTCAGAAATATCCGAGTTAAGCTTTTCTGTTTTGTTTTACTAAGTAGTGTTTTGATGTATTCTCTGGGTTGTTCCTGGTTCTCTTGTTTGTAGTCTGTGTGGCGCTGACAGGTTTTGTGGAATATAAGCAGTCATGTGATGTCACGTTTTAACACATTCATTCCATCTCTGCTTAGAGATACCATTAGACTGCTTTATCTGGGTGTCCAGCAGAATGGAAGTCTGAAATCTGGACCACTGTTGTGATAAATAGCTTATTGCTGTAAATCCTCTCCTCATTTCAGTGGTGCACATGGTCAATCCTTGAGGGCCACAAACTGGTCAAGTTTACGGGATATCCCAGTTGAATGCGCATGATAGAGATTTGCATACAGTAGAGAGGGAGTATGCATGCAGATATCACATCACATTCATTAGGAGGACTGGATTTGAGACCCCCACTCTGTTTTTCTAAATAATGTCATCCTATATGCTGTTTGTAGACATTCAGGTTCTCGTGGCCTGAGGTTGATGATCTCTGTAACTGTTGATCTCTGTAATCTGTAGATAGAACCAGAAACAGTGCATATCTGTAAGATGGCTTAACAGAGCTTTCTAAAAAGGCTTTTTGTAAACTTGAACTTCTTCAGTTCTCTTGCAAGAAAGAGGCAAGTTATTAAGTTTAATAAATGAAATCAACTTAAAATTCAGTCAAGCATGGAAAAGTCTTGTAGAGAGGCTGCGTATGTGCCTGTCTGAATCTCTCTCTCCTTTTCAGCTGCATTTGAAGTTTTGCTATGAAGCCATTCTGAAGCATGTGGAGCAAGTTCTGCAGAGACACGGGGTCACCACGCTGTCCTCCAGCAAACCGCACAACAGCATGGCACACAAGGTGGGCAGCACTCACATAACCTGTATTGCACACAGGTGGGACATGCACACTCCTGCCACAGCACACGGGGGGTGAGATGGACATGTGTACATGCCTTGCAGTGTACGCCGGGGGTGGATCATCCGAACATTCGTGCTTAGATGGTATGTAGTGCATGAAATGGGACTAGTCAACCCTCCCTCATCTCTTCCCCACCCCACCCCCCAGCAGCATCATATCTGATGAGTCACGCTAATATATTTACTATATTGATTTATGCTTTGGGTTGAACTTTATTCTAGAAAGACTCTAACCAATATTCAGCCTGAGGCAGTCAGCGTTTATTTTTGATGCTACCGACTTTATTCCTGGATATTCAATGCCTGGCCGTATCTGCGCATATGTAGCCAGCTAATACTTATGAGGTTAAGTGCAATATTCAGAATGTAAGCACATAAGGTGAACTGCCTAAAGACAGGAGAGCTTTTTGTGCAGACCAATTATCTTAGGCGATCAAGGGCTGAATATTGGCATCTAACTGCATAAGTGCCAACTTCGCCCCTGGACTGCCCACAAAATTATCCACTTCCAGCATAGGCATTAACCACAGATATATCTGGTTAAGTTGCTGCTGAATACTTATGGTTAGCCCCGGACAAGTGATGTTAAATGGCCAAGAGTTTCTCCTGCTACACACAAAAGAGAACTATTCTCAGAAAAAAATAGCAGTGCTAATGCCCAAAACAAAGTGAGAAATATACACTCAGTACAAATCTTCACACAGTGTCACTAGTGAACTCACAATTACTTCATTTTTTTAAAATTTTTTTATGGAATGAGAAAAAAGGCTCCTTGCTGCTACAATGATTGGCACTATGGCCGTCAACCAACGCCTCTGTTCAATATGAAGCCAGCAGCACCTTTTACCTTGGACCAGTCATCGGCCAAAAAAATCTTTATTGATCAATGCTGCCTCTGACATTGTCCAATATATACTGTAGCCTTAAAGAACACTCATGCAGCAAACGGAGACATTGTGTAATTGAAACTACAACTTAGCTTAGTGAGAAATCCCAACGGGAACCCGTTTCACAGTGGGACTGGCTTCATCAGGGGATTTTGTCACATTTGTTTTTTTTCTAGCTACAAACAGGATTAAACACCACACTGCAAGGCAAGTAACATGTTCATATTGAACAGAGATGTTGGTTGACGACCATAGTGCCAATCGTAGCAGCCCAGGAGCCTTTTACTGCTGAGACCTTTTTCCTCCGTTTTTTATCATTACGTAAAAAAGTAAAAACTGAAGTAATTGTGAGTTCACTAGTGACATTGCATGAAGATTTTTATTGAGTGTATATTTCTCACGTTGCAAGAGCCTCTCCTGGCTATTTAAATCACTTTGAGTATCGAGCGGCATGTGTCTAGAAGTGTAGCATACTCCTTCCTTCCCCACCATGCATTTCCACATGGCAGAAGTCTTGCATACATGTTCAGTGGTTCTAATTGGGCACCAAAGAGCAAAGGGCACAGTCTTACAGCAGCTGTAGCATTTTAAAACAACTGCAGAGTGGAACGGTAAAGATTTTTTTTTTCGCTATGAATGCCATTTTGATTTCTTTTGCTGTTTATAAGTACAGCTAGTGAAGAGATTCCTAGAGCCCAGTGGCGTAGCCAGTATGGGGCCACGGGGGCTGGGCCCCCGTAGATTTACCCCTGGACCCCCCCCCCCTGCCAAAGACCCTCTCGATCCCCCCCCCCCCCCCCCCCGCCACCAACCCGCCGCCACCTACCTTTGCTGGCGGGGGACCCCAACCTCCGCCAGCCGAGCCGAGGTCCTCTTCTTCCCAATCCTGCACAAGGCTTCGTTCTAGTCTGACGTCCTGCACGTTGTACGTTCAGGACGTCAGACTAGAACGAAGCCTTGCGCAGGATTGGGAAGAAGAGGACCTCGGCTGGTGGGGGTTGGGGTCCCCCACCAGCAAAAGTAGGCGACGGCGGGTTGGCGGTGGGAGGGGGGTCGAGAGGGTCGTCGGTGGGGGGGGGGGGTCAAAGTTGGGGGGGGGGGTTGGAGGCGCCTGTGGGGCTAAAATGTGCCCCCTCACTTCGGGCTCTGGACCCCCCGCCCCCCCCCCGGCCGAAGTCTGGCTATGCCCGTGCTAGAGCCATACTTAATTGGCTGCTAAACCTGAAATACTTATTAGAAGCTGCCAACTAGCCAAACTCTTTCTTTCTTACTTGTGTTTATATGGTCATTGCATATCTGAAACCCAGTTGTGGAAGCAGATTCTGTCCTAAACAGCAATCCGTTGCTGCTTGTTCCACTAATCGTTTTCTTTTTTCCAGCTGTATCCTGTACAGGATCCCCAGGACATCGTGCTAGGGGGGGACATGCCCATCAGCTCCATTCAGGCTACCATAGCTAAGCTGAGCATCAGACCATCCACTGGAATGGAGACTTCCCCTAGTGTGCAGATGCCTTTCCTATCAGAACAGGCCTCAACAAGTGATTCAGTGAATGGCCTCAGTACCGTGATACAAACTCTGGATCTCCCCGAACACACTGATATCGGTGGCACAGAACCAGCACCACAGTCTCCCCCTGCCGTCGCACCGCTTCCATCCACCGAAGAGCCCGGGCCCAGGGCAGAGAGCTGTAGAAATCATGTGGAAGAGTGTGCGGAGCGTAGACCGAGTGCAGAGCATTCAGTTGCCTGCATTGCACCTTCCTCCTCCTCTCTGGAGCTCCTGGCATCCCTGACACCGGAGGCTTTCACCTTGGACAGTTCCCTGATGGGCAAACAGAAGATGAGCAAGCAGAGTTTCCTGCAGTCACAGAATGGGGAGGGGCTTTCTCGAGGGGTGCGGGCAGACAATGACCCTCTCAGCATGCTGGATCCTCTCTGGACACTGAATAAAACCTGAACAGTGCCGGGCCCTGTGACTTCTGTAATTTGCTGTGGACCAGCCTTCCAGACAAACAGGGGTAATCTCTGCACCCTTCCACATCCGGCTTCCAGCTGTGCCTGGAACATGATGCTGGAGGTCCGAAGACCCTGAGCAGATTCACTTTAATTTACCAGCTAGAATACTAAAAAGACTGAGTGCACTAAAGCAAACCTGCTCATCTCTGGAGCAGAGCTTGTACCCTACCTTCTCCTGTAGTTCATAAGTGTCTGTGTAACCGATGGTGGTCCTAATCCGTTTGTATGTAGAGCTGCCAGTGCCCTTTCTCCTTCATCTGTCTGTCTTTCCATACTGACTCTGGCCTGGGCATTTCATATAACATTCCACATTGAACAACAACAACAAGAAACTTTTCAAGCTCCTGATCGGTATTTAGTTGCTGTGTCCATCATTAAACAAGGCTGTGTGGGTAGGCTTCAGTAATCGGTGACGTTCATTCCTTCCACATCTGAGATGTGACAAATGAACGTGAGGGAATGGGGTGGTTCCTTAATCAGGTCAGCACCAGAAGGAAGGGTAAGAGAGTTTCTGAATGGACACTGCTTTGATCATTCTGCTGCTCCATAGCTTCAGCACTAACAAGAAGGAAGGGGTAATTTCATGCTGGTAGCAGGGTCAAACTGACACCTTGCTTTTGAGTGAACCAAGCCAGGCTGCCATGTTTTGAAGGGACGTTTGTAAACTTTCCCACATGAAGGCTGAATATGGCAGAGAAAGTGACCGAATGCAGGTATTATATACAGGGCTGCACGGTAGCATGGGATGAGTAGAGAACCTGAGCAATGGTCGCTCCACACTCGCCTAGAGAGAGCTGACAGCAAGCCCAGGCCTCACATTCTTTAAGCAAAAGGAAGGTTATGACTGTACACCACCAGAGGACAGTGCTCGTGCTAGCTCACTCGATGGTAAAATGTCAGTGCCTTTTTCCTTGTGATATATTATGGTGTTGCCGTTTCCCCCTCTTTCATGAAGCAGACATCACATTGCTCATGCTCCTGTAGGGGAATGTTAGACTGTGCTCTTTCAGGGGCAGTTGTACTCATGAATAGTGCTGGAGGTGTGAGAGAAGGCCTTGCAGTTTAGAACCTATTTATGGAGCCTGTCAGAGTTCAGATGAGTTTCACAAAGGGTTCTCCTCAAAGCTGTTGAACTGCAGATGTGGGTTTGTGGTTTGCTTGTACTATTTTAAGCTGCCAAGGGAAAATGGCCACGGTTGACACTAGGAGCTGCTTTTGCTGCTGTGGACTCCTCTCAGATCTGCTAAGGGAAACTGGACCTCTGTCTTACTGTCTGTATTTTGAATACTTTAACTGACTTTGTTTATTTTTGAGAGTTCCAAAGAAACTAAAGAGAACTTTTACTGAATGAATTCTTTTAATACTGTTTCAGCCGACATGTTAAAAAGGTGGAAATGCAGAGTAAATTTCAGGTAAGAGAGAGAGAGAGAGCGATTAGTGGTTCTAGTCTCTGAGGCTGCTGGAATCTGATTTCTGGGTAAATGATTAGAGGTAAAGAGCCCTATGTTTTCTTCTTTCTAGCTTGCTAACTGCCTATTACGTCAGGAATGAGGCTTGCAAAGTCCCTTTACAACTGAAGATCTTGGCAGATCAGTGGCAAAAGCCAAACACACACTACCTTTGGCCCTCTCCTGCTCTTTGTACATGTGTGTTAGGGATAGAAAAACAGAATCAATTGTACATTTTCAGCATACTTAAAGAAATCTGCCCTTTGCCAGAGCAATGGGACTGGTGCTTAACTTATGTTCACTATCCTAAAGCTCTAGCATCCTGGCTGTTTCATACTAGGTAACATCTGATCATAGGCTCAGACTCTTGGCACAAAGGCTGCAATTTTCAAGAGTTAAAACTCTTATCTCAAGCAGGTGTACACCCTCCTGGCCTTTGAGACATAGCAGCGGCCTGTGTAGTGCCATACACATAGACAGCAGACTTCTAGAGTGACTCTTCAGATCTGCCTTTGCATATGGCTTCGTGGAAGATATGATGGTTTTGTGAAATCTGCATGTGTGGGTGCTAACAAGTAGATGGCACCAGGGTTAGGGGTTAAATACTACACAAAAGGGAACGCAGTCTTTGCGTTGCCAGTAAGAGAAGATAGGATTCAAGGCCAAAGAGGAACACAGAATCAACCAGTGAGGAAAACTAGAAGAAATGTAATATTGTATGATCACAGGAATAGAATCTACCAGGGTACAAATTTGTAGCCAGGTGAAGCACACTGCAATTGCTCATAGCCTTAAGGGAGACTTTATTTTTACAGATTACTCCTGAAAAATGAGCATTGCTGTTGTACTGCAGGGGCTGTTATAATAAGGCGTGCTGTGATGGTGTGGATGGCATTTCATCAGTTCCTACTAGTACAGACCACATTCTGTAATAAGAACTGTTATTTGGAATGTGCCATGTCCAAAATACCAGCCTGTGGTGGTATGTGAGAGGGGTAATCCTTCAGTTAATGAGCCCTGTGAAGTAAAACATGGCCTTATAAAAAATATTTAGAAGGATGTGATCTGAATTTTGAACACGCATGAGGGGGAAAGTGAGGACTCAGCGTTCCAGAATGGGACTCCCATGGGTATGAGTAGGCTACTGGGTTTTCAAATTGCTTCATGTGAGTTGTAAGTTGCACAATGCAAACTGTCCTACTGGTGCTCAGTTTCCTTTCTATAACATGTTTTGGCATCAGTCCACTGCTGTGCTGAGATTCCTGTCCTGGAGATTTGTTTTTTTCACAATGTACCTACTTTGTTACCTTATTCCACAGTACAATGAAACATGCTAAAGGGGTCCTGTGTGTGAAACATTTTCTTCCTATCTGCATGCAACCATTTGTCAAAAACTGAAGTTATTCTGTTAGGATCAGCCAGTTCTGAGAGGATGTGATGGTCATAACAGGGTAACCCATAGTCTGCCCACCAGAAATGAAGGCTTAAAGGGAAAAGAGAGAGTTCTGCTCGAATAATGGGATGTGTGAATTCTGTCAGGCGGGGTAGAAACATTGCAGCAGTGTTCTCTCTATACTTGAGCAGAAAGTAAATGTAATCCCCCCCCCCCCCCCCCCCCCCCAGAGGTATATGCATGCTCTTGTTTTGAACCACAATGGACACCGTCTATATGGAGCTCTTGACCTACAACAAAAGTAATCTGCTTTAATCTGAAGAGGATACATATGAATGTTGGATGAGCACTTTGGGGGGGGGGGGGGGGTGTTGGTGTCCTGTGAGACTCCTATTAAACTGTTTGTGTGTATATATATATAAAAATTAATGCTGTCATGACTTGTTTCTGTAACATTATAAAAATTCACCTTTTTTCCAAGCTGTTTATTAAAATGAATGAATATTTTCTTGTTGCTTTTCTTAGAGTTTCGTTTTGCTTTGTTTTTACTTTTGCCCACTTTATGATTCTGCGACTTCTGATCGTTGAGGTTGAATGTGGAAGTGGAGTGGACGTCGCTGACGTAATCAAAACCATTGATTGGCTTTGTGGGATCTGTTTATATCCTGTAGATGCTGTCACTGTTTCTGAATTGCACGTGTCAGTAAAGACGAAGGTGAATTGGAATCGGACTAAAGTGCAGGAGATTACATTCCCTGATGTAGACCACCTTGAAACATATCATGTCAGTTTGGAGATCTCAGCATTATGGAGGCGATTCTACAGTTACGTACCACTCACGTGTTACAGCCGAGAAGATCGGCAGTTAGGGGCATAACTGTGCTAAGTGCCATTCTGTGAAAGCATGGGACGGGGGCTCCAGTTGATGCATGTACCTTACACAGTCCTTTAAATTAGTTCTACCCTTGTTACTGTAATACACCAACAGTTATACCATGTGTATGGCAAGTGTAACTGATGGCATGGTTCATTTTTGACATGCCAGTGGTGGTTTGTGCTTGTATCCTATAATAGAATCTTGTCATCAAGGTCCCATTATCGAATTGGATTTCAGTGCACACAACTTCATTGAATTACACCCTATATGGATGAAGAAACATTTTTAATTAAATCAGTTCTTGTAAACCACTAAAATCCCCTTTTTCAGGGTTCAGTGTGGTTTTGGGGAATAAGAAGATTTTTAGCCTCTTACGGAAGCTAAGGTGTTTATTATCTTTTCTGATGGCCAGAGGTAGAGAGTTCCATGTTTTATCTCCAAGTACAGGGACTAGAAAGCCGAAGATACTCTGATATTGGATTGCCTTATGAAACAGTGTCTCTAGCATTTTTAATTATTTTATTTATTAGGATTTATTTACTGCCTTTTTGAAGGAATTCACTCAAGGTGGTGTACAGTAAGAATAGATCAAACATGAGCAATAGGCAATTACAGCAGTAAAAATATTCAAAAACAAAACAAAGTATGGCATGGTATACTATTTACAATATCAACACAATACGTAATAGAACATTCCATATCATCAAGCTGATCAATCCATAGACTGGTGGGTTGTGTCCATCTACCAGCAGGTGGAGATAGAGAGCAAACTTTTGCCTCCCTATATGTGGTCATGTGCTGCCGGAAACTCCCCAGTATGTTCTCTATCTCAGCAGGTGGTGGTCACACACAGCAGCAGCTCTGGCTAGGCCTCCAAGCCTAATCCTTAGGTTTTGTTGAGGCCTGGGGTTGAGGGCTCTTTTGAGCAAGTGCAAACCTGGTGGTGCCAGGTCCCTCCTTTTCTCCCCCCTCCCGCTGGCACCGTTTAAAAAAAAAAAAAAAAAAAATTTTTAAACGTCTTTAAAGGCGTTTAATTCGACGTTTCTTTAAACGTTCATTGCAGCTACTCACTGGGACACCAGTTCGTTACAGCTCGGAGCGGCAAGCAGGTAATTTTACCTTTTTATAGCGGGCAGGGGGTTCCCCGATTCTTCTCCTCGTGGCATATGGCGTCGGAGGGCGAGGGCGCAAAGGGTCGCTCCCCGGATCGCTGGAGCGCTTCTAGAGGGGATGCGGGGGTTTTACAACCTGATTCGCCCTTGATGGGTGACAGTTTAGTGACCGATGAATGTCCCGGTCGTTCCTCCGGCGTGGCGGTTTTTTCCCGCCATAAACGCCCATCCCCCGCTCCTCGCCTCCGCCATCTTGGCCGGCCACGCGGCTCGGACGGCTTCTTCGTGGGCCGCCCTTGAGGTTGGAGACATTAATGCCATGAACGCCCTTAATTTGGGCGATGGCACAAAGCGGCTAAAGTTAAGCGCCGTTCTTCCCGCGCGGCTCCTTCGCGGAGTTTCGCGCCGGACGCCATTTTGGATGCGCAGCATGTCTCTCCCCCGCTATTGCGAGCGCCAGTTGAGAGTGCGTCTAGGGCTGTTGCCCAGGCTGCGGAAGTGCACTGTCTGGGGGGTTTCTCCCCCGAGTTTGTTTTGCTGCTGCATCAGGCTTTCCTCATGCAAAACACTGCCCCTGCTCCCTCTTCTGATAAAGAGGTTGAGGTTCCCAGAGGTAAACGCCCTCGGGTTGATTTCCAGGCCTTGGAGGACTTTGTCTCCTCCGATGTAGATGAGGGCAGCGTGTCTGAGGTCTCCCAACGGTCCTTTGCGGATTCCTTGGAGGAGATAGATCCCCGCTCGGATGGAGCGGATGACCCCTCTGCAGCGCGGCTTTTTAGCCCAGAGGATTTGCCCAACCTGTTGTTACAGGCCATGGACACTTTGTAGATTTCCTCTCCGGAGGACGTCTCTCCCTCAGCCCCTGTTGGCTCTGCCATTATGCTGGGGACGTAGCGCCCGCCTAGATCCTTCCACGTGCATGATGCCATGCACACCTTAATTGCGGCTCAATGGGATGTCCCGGAAACGAGCCTTAAAGTGGCTAGGGCTATGTCCCGCCTCTATCCTTTGGCTGTGAGTGAACGTGAGGCCTATCTGTGGCCTACCGTGGATTCTTTAATCACTGCGGTGACTAAGAAAACGGCGTTGCCGGTGGAAGGTGGCACGGCCCTAAAGGACGCCCAAGACAGAAGATTGGAGGCGGTCTTAAGGTCGTCCTTTGAGGCAGCTGCGTTAAGTTTGCAGGCCTCAGTTTGCGGCTCCTATGTGGCCAGGGCGTGCCTGACTATGGTGCAGCGGGCTTCCCCCTCGGATCTTTCCTTGGCTGATTGGCCGGCCCTGGAATCGGGCTTAGCCTATTTGGCAGACTTGCTGTATGATGTCTTGAGAGCCTCAGCTAAGGGCATGGCTCAGACAGTCTCTGCGCGGCGGTGGCTTTGGCTGAAACATTGGTCTGCTGACCACGCCTCTAAATCCCGCCTGGCTAGATTGCCTTTTAAAGGCAAGCTGCTCTTGGGGTCGAGCTGGACAAAATCGTGACCGATCTCGGCACGTCTAAGGGCAAGAAATTACCAGAGGTCAGGGCTCGGGCTAGTACTCGTCCCGGTACCTCCAGAGGACGGTTGCTGGAAGCCCGTCGGTACCGCCCGGGCAAGTCGGGTTCCTCTGCCCCCTCTTCCTTCAAGAGGATTTTCTCCCCCAAGCAGCATTCCTTTCGCAGAGACCGCCGTCCCGGAGGTGCTCCCTCCGGTCCTCCCCCAGGGTCTCGTACCCAATGACGGGGCCTTGGTCCACGCCCCAGTGCAGATTGGAGGACGGCTGTCCTCGTTTCTGGGCGAGTGGACCACTATAACTTCAGACGCGTGGGTGCTGGAAGTCATCAGAGACGGCTACAAGCTAGAGTTCTGCCAACCCTTAAGAGACGGGTTTGTACTCTCTCCCTGCAAGTCTCCGGTCAAGCTGTGGCAGTGCAGCAGACCTTGGACAACCTGATCCGCCTGGGTGCGGTCGTTCCGGTGCCAAAAAATCAGATTGGCAAGGGACGTTACTCCATTTACTTTGTGGTTCCAAAGAAAGGAGGTTCTGTCCGGCCTATCCTCGACCTCAAAGGGGTCAATCGGGCCTGGAAAGTGAGGCACTTTCGCATGGAGACTCTCCGCTCTGTTATAGCGGCAGTGAAGGCAGGAGAGTTCTTGGCTTCCTTGGACATCAAGGAAGCGTACCTGCATATTCCCATCTGGCCTCCTCTCCAACGCTTTCTGCGTTTTACAGTCCTGAGACGACACTTCCAGTTCAGAGCCCTCCCTTTCGGGTTGGCTACTGCTCCGCGGACCTTTTCCAAAGTAATGGGGGTCATAGCGGCCTTCCTGCTAAAGGAAGGAGTACAAGTCCATCCTTATCTGGACGACTGGTTGATCCGAGCCCCCTCTTATGCAGAGTGCGGCAAAGCTATGGACCGGGTAGTTGCTCTGGTGAGCTCCCTGGGATGGATCATCAACTGGAAGAAGAGCCAGCTGCGCCCGACTCAGTCCCTGGAGTATCTGGGAGTTCGATTCGACACCCAAGTGGGCAGAGTGTTCCTGCCAGACAATCGGATTGTCAAGCTTCAGGCTCAGGTGGACTAGTTCCTAGTAGCCTCTCCTATTCGGGCTTGGGACTACGTGCAGCTGTTGGGCTCTATGACGGCCACGATGGAAGTAGTGCCCTGGGCCAGGGCTCATATGAGACCACTACAGCTATCTCTGCTGCTGCGCTGGACTCCGATGTCGGAGGATTATGCTGTGCGCCTTTCCGTGGACCCAGCAGTGCGCAAGGCGCTGAGCTGGTGGACGCAGACAGACAAGTTGTCTGCAGGATTGCCTCTGGTGACCCCGGAGTGGATTGTCGTCACGACAGACGCCTCTTTGATGGGCTGGGGAGCCCACTGCTTGGGAAGGACAGCGCAGGGGCTCTAGTCTCCTGCAGAGGCAAGTGGTCTATCAACCTCCTGGAACTCAGAGCCATTCGGTTGGTGTTATTGGAGTTCATCCCGGTACTGGTGTTGTAGCCTGTACGGGTCCTGTCGGACAATGCCACGGCTGTGGCCTATATCAACCGCCAGGGAGGTACCAAGAGCGCCCCTCTAGCCAAGGAGGCTATGAGTCTTTGCCAGTGGGCGGAAGCGAACCTGGAGCAGCTTTCAGCGGCCCACGTTGCCGGAGTCATGAATGTCAAGGCGGACTTTCTCAGTCGCCATACCTTGGAGCCCGGAGAGTGGCAACTATCTGCTCAGGCGTTCTTGGACATCACGAAGCGCTGGGGCCAGCCGAGCCTAGATCTGATGGCGTCATCGACCAATTGCCAAGTGCCGCGCTTTTTCAGCAGAGGACAGGACCCTCGATCCCTGGGAGTAGATGCTCTTCTCCAACAGTGGCCGACACAAGAGCTCCTCTATGTGTTCCCGCCCTGGCCCATGTTGGGCAGGGTGCTAGACCGGGTGGCAAAGCATCCCGGCAGGGTAATCCTGGTGGGTCCGGATTGGCCCAGACGTCCCTGGTATGCGGACTTGATCAGGCTCTCAGTCGACGATCCTCTGCGGCTGTCAGTGGAGCAGGGCCTGTTACATCAGGGTCCCGTGGTGATGGAGGATCCCTCTCCCTTTGGTCTTACGGCCTGGCTATTGAGCGGCAGCGTCTGAGGAAGAAGGGCTTCTCAGACAAGGTCATCGCCACTATGCTGAGAGCGAGGAAGCGCTCTACTTCTACTGCTTACGCCAGGGTTTGGCGTATCTTTGCAGCATGGTGTGAAGCAGGCTCACTTTCTCCCTTCACTGCTCCAATTTCTTCAGTGTTGGCGTTCCTGCAAGAAGGTCTGGAGAAAGGCCTGTCGCTCAGTTCCCTTAAAGTCCAGGTAGCGGCTCTGGCTTGCTTCAGGGGCCGCCTGAAGGGTGCTTCCCTGGCTTCGCAGCCAGATGTGGTGCGCTTTCTCAAGGGAGTTAATCACCTGCGCCCTCCTCTGCACTCAGTGGTGCCTGCGTGGAATCTCAACCTGGTGATAAGAGCATTGCAGAAGCCGCCTTTTGAACCCTTGTCGAGGGCATCTCTGAAAGACCTGACGTTGAAAGCAGTCTTTTTGGTGGCTATCACTTCAGCCAGAAGAGTTTCCGAGCTCCAGGCGCTCTCATGTCGAGAGCCTTTTCTGCAGTTCACTGAGGCAGGAGTGACTATTCGCACAGTGCCTTCCTTCCTGCCCAAGATTGTTTCTCGCTTCCATGTGAATCAGCAGCTCTGTCTCCCTTCCTTTCGTAGGGAGGACTACCCAGAGGAGTACTCCGCTCTTGAATATCTGGATGTGAGACGAGTCATCATCAGATACTTGGAAGTGACCAATGATTTCCGGAAATCGGATCATCTGTTTGTCCTGTTTGCAGGTCCTCGTAAGGGTCTGCAGGCTGCTAAGCCTACAGTGGCAAGATGGGTCAAGGAAGCCATTGCAGCGGCTTATGTGGCCGCGGGGAAGGTGCCGCCTATCCAGCTGAAGGCTCACTCCACGAGAGCTCAGGCGGCCTCGATGGCAGAGGCCGTATCCGTCTCCTTGGAAGAGATATGCAAGGCGGCAACGGGGCTTCGGCTCATACATTCTCCAAGCATTACCGTTTGACTGTGGCTGCACGGGCGGAGGCCCGGTTTGGAGCTTCAGTGTTGAGGTCAGGGATTTCTATGTCCCGCCCTGGGTGAGTACTGCTTCGGTACATCCCACCAGTCTATGGATTGATCAGCTTGATGATATGGAAGGTAAAATTATGTATAATCATACCTGATAATTTTCTTTCCATTAATCATAGCTGATCAATCCATAGCCCCTCCCAGATATCTGTACTGTTTATATTCTGGTTGAATTTTAGGTTCAAGTTTAGCCTTCAGTTACTTCAGGAGGACTTCGTGTTCAAGTTCTTCTTTCACTTGGATTCTTCAAGAGTTGAGACGAGTTTGTGTTACAGTGAGCTGCTGCATTCCTCTCCCCTCCGTTTTATGGGGCTGGATTGAGACATAAATTCTGCCGGCACTCCCTCCCGCTTCGTGCGGCTGTAGGGCAGCTTTGTACCCCTCCCGCTTCGGCGGTGTTAGGGTCAGTCAGCTCCTCCCGCGGTTGCGGTTGCAGGATAAGCCAGATCCCCCCGCATCGGCGGGTGTGGTGTCCCTCCCCCGCTCCGCGGGGATGAGCTGGACGGATTCCCCTCCCCCACTTGTGTGGGGATGAGCTGGGTTAATTCCCCTCCCCCGTTTCGGCGGTGGTGAGCTGGGCAGAGTGTCCCTTCGTGGGTGTAATTCTCTAAGTGCTGAGACCTGCGGATGGAGCTTTGATATCGACATACTGAGGAGTTTCCGGCAGCACATGACCACATATAGGGAGGCAAAAGTTTGCTCTCTATCTCCACCTGCTGGTAGATGGACACAACCCACCAGTCTATGGATTGATCAGCTATGATTAATGGAAAGAAAATTATCAGGTATGATTATACATAATTTTACCTTATAAGTGATAGTGAAGGATAAAGCAAAGATGTAACATATAGAAGGGTAAGAAAGTAGGAAGAGTTAGAAAGTAAGGGAAATGGGACTTGATATACCGCCTTTCTGAGGTTTTTGCAACTACATTCAAAGTGGTTTACATATATTCAGGTACTTATTTTGTACCAGGGGCAATGGAGGGTTAAGTGACTTGCCCAGAGTCACAAGGAGCTGATTGATTTAAAGAAAGTTGCACATGAGGTCAGAGAAATGGTAAAACGTTATCTCTGCAAGGGTAGGAGTAGGATAAACATGTCCTGCTGCAGTATATCCAGCCTGAGTACTCCTTTCGTGTGTGTGCGTGCGCGCAGGCAGTGCATTCCAGAGTGTGGGGGCTACTCTGGAGAAGGCTCGCTTGTGGATATCACATCGTATAATGTCTTTTGGAGAGGATGTGGTTAGTGAAAGTCCTTGGGAGGATCTTAGTGTTTTTGACGGTGTGTGGCGGATCATCCTATTATTCAGGTACTCAGAACCTTTTCCTTTCAGGGCCCTGAAGATCAGAAATAAAATTTCAAATTTAGCCCTGTATTGTACTGGTAGCCAATGAAGTTTTTGCAAAAATGGTGTGATGTGGTCACGTCACTTGCAACCTTCTATGAGTCTTGCTGCTGCATTCTGAATCAGCTGGAGCTGGTGCAGGCCCTTTGTAGTCAGACCATTGTATAGTGCATTTCAGTAATCTAGTCTTGATGTTATCATTGCATGTACAACTGGGATAAGATTTACCTTCTCGATGTAAGGAGAGAAGCAGCTCTTGAAGGTTGCTTGGATTTGGGGAATCAGTGTAAGTGGTGAATCTAACTGTATTCCAAGGTTTCTGACTTGTGATTTGAGGGGGAGTTCATACTTCCCAAAAGGGATTTTGATGTCAGGTATGTATCCACTTGTGTTAGGGACCCATAGAAGCTTGGTTTTACTTGGGTTCAGGCAAAGTTTGTTGTGTTTAACCCATTCTTGAATTGATGTTAATGGAATGCTCTCCCATCAGCGTTAAGAGACCACTGATCACAGCCTATTCAGGAAATCCCTGAAAACCTACCTATGTAATCGTTCATTCTCCTCTGCAGCTTGATCCTTGCATCTCTGCCTTCCTTTCCCCTCCAGTTTTCCCTCCCTCCCCTTATCTACTCTTTTCTTTTCTCTCTTCCGCTTGGCACTACGTTATTGTGTTCTACTTTCTCCTAACATTGTACGCCACATAGAGCCCACCTTGGTGGGAATATGTGGGATATAAATGTTCACAATAAATAAATAAATGTTAGACAGGTAATCAGTTTATTCAAGGCTGTAGGTACAATGGGTATGAGTAGCTGCACAGCATCCGCATAGATGTAGAACTGAGTGTCCATTGACCAAATCAGCTCAGCTAGTGATTTGAGATAGATATTGAACAGAATAGGTGACAATATCGATCCTTGTGGTACCCCACAGGTCAGTGTCCATGGTGGTGATGAGTTGCTGCCAAACATTATGGATTGTTGCCTGTCTGATAGGTAGGATCTCAACCAAGCAAGTACGGTTCCATTGATACCTGTTTCTGTCAGTCGTGCTAGCATGATATCATGATCCACAGTGTCAAAAGCTGCAGAGAAATCAAACAGTACTAACATCGAGGCAAATCCCTTGTCTCAGTTTCTGTGAATATCATCTACAAGGACCGTTTCTGTACCATAACCAGGTTTGAATCCCAGATTGACATGGATCTAGCCAGTTTCTTTTTTCTAACCAGTCATTTGTTCTTTTTAGTCTGTTAGACTGGACCAGGCATAGTGAAACAACTCTTGTTAGCAGTTCTGATTTAAAACCCTGTAAGATTTGAAAACTAAGCAGGCAGTTAAACCTGATTCTTTGTGATATGGGAATCCAGTGTAGTTGAGTAAGCTAAGATGATACATTAGAATATTTATTCAATTTGAATATTAGTCTGGCAGCTGTGTTCTGAATGATCTGCATTTTTTTTTATATTAACACTTAATACCAAAAAAATAGGACATTACAATAATCCAGGTGTGGTAGGATTAGTAGTTGAACTAACAGTGCAAAGGATTTTTGGTCGAAGAAGGATCTGACTAGATGTAGTTGTCTCATTTTGAATAAAGATTTCTTCCATAGCTAGTTAATGTGGGAGGAGAACATTTTGGTTTCTGACTCAACTGCAAAGGTTTGCCCATTAAACAAAGATATTGAGAATGGGGCCATAACTCCGTGATTCCCGAACCACAGGACCTTGATTTTCTGCTCATTCAGTTTCAGTTTGTTGTTCAGGGCTCAAGTACTAACAGCATTCATACCGGCTGTTACTGACCGAATTTGATCTTTATTTGAAGAGGTCACTGGTAGGAGAAGCAGGATGTCATCAGCATATGATAGTAGAAGCTCATTGAGTCTTAGATGTATTGAGCCGAGGGATGACATAAAGAAATTCAGTTTTCTGTAACAGAAAGGGAAACAGTAACTGTGTCTGTTTGCCCAGTCCTGTTTGGGTTTTTCCTCTCTATCATTATGTTCTGTCTGGCTATAAATTCATACCTAGAGAGCCTGAAAGACTTGCAAAAGGAAAAGGTCACGTGGCCCTCGGGGAGGAATGCTGACTTCAGCCTAACCCCTATTAAGCCTTTTCTTGGCTGAGAGGTGTGTGGTGAAGGTTCCCAGTGCTCCCACCAGCTGCATTCCAGGTGCTATGGAGGACTTGCAACCCATCTGCATATCCTCACAGCCTTTTCCAGGGTGGCTCCCAGGTCCAACCCAATCCTCCCAGGGCCTTCGCTCCAGGTGCTGCGTTCTGAAGCATTTTCTCTATACACTTTGTATTTTCTCCCAGTTACTTCTTATGGCTCCAGTACACTTTCTCTTTTTGATACGGTCCCTTCCCAATCTTTCTTCATCTGAAACCACTGTATACTGCAGGAACACATTGCCCACCTTCTGCTTTCATCATCTCACCACCTCTTTTGTTTTCTCCCTTCTCAGCTCTCAACCTTCAACATTTCCTTCCTTTCATTCAACCATCTTCATTCTGCGTACATCTCGCCTTCGTCACTGTCATCATGCTTCTCCTACTCTTCTCTGTACTCTCTTGCTGCTCCTCCTGCTCTCCGCTGGGGATATCAATCCCAATCCTGGTCCTCCATATCAGCTCTCATCCTATTCATGCAGATCACATTGTGATGTCTCAAATTTAATTTCTGTTCTTCTCCTCCCCCCTTCTTCCCTGCTTTTCTCATATGCTCTGTCGTATGCCCACTCTGCAACAAACTTTCCTACATCCATGACCTTTTTATCTCTCATACTATCTAGTTGCTCTGAGTCTTGGCTTTGCCCTGAAGACTCTGCTTTAGCTGCGGCCTTGTGTCATGGAGGTTACCTTTTCTCCCATGCTCCTTGGCAACGGCGGTGGTGTTGGGCTACTACTTTCACCCTCCTGTAGATTTCAACCTCTTCTTGCACCTCAGTCTTACTGCTGTCTTCCTAAGTCCACTCCATCTGTCCAATCCTCTGCCTCTCCAAGTAGCAGTCATTTATCGACCCCCTGATAAGCCCCCTTCTTTCTTGCTCACTGACTGACGCCTGGCTTTCCTTCTTTCTTGAACCTTCATCTCCTTCCCTCATTCTTGGGGATTTTATCATTCATGCTAATGATTCCTCTATTTCTCACTGTAACATCCTCTTTCATTCTTCAACTATGCTCCACTACGCCCTCTCCACTGTTTTGATCTTTTCTTCAACTACTCACTCTCCAGTTTCTGGGCCTCATCTCTTCCCCTCTCTGACCATCATCTGATAACTTTCAAACTTAAACACCCTCACCCCAGTCCCATCCAATCTCAACCAATACATTTAGTCCTCAATAACGTGACTGCAATTCAATAAATATATCTTTGCAATTTCCTTTATTAAAGTACTACATAAATTAATACTATATATTAATAACTGATATTCAAGCATCCATCTTTGTACATTCATACATCCATTCTCACGCTCATATTCCAACTGTTTCTCTGCCTACTTGAGATCTGCTTGCTTCAAAGTTGCACCACGCGATGATGGCACAAATACCACTGAGGGTGAATCATAGCTGCTAGGTCTTGATGCAGATATACCATAGGCATTGGTTTCTTCATTGACTCTTGTGCAGTTGGGGGAACTGGAAAGTGAGCAAAGGAAAAATATGGATACATTTTTACCCCCTTTGGTCAAACCACCTGAAGTGATGCTACACACTATTTGGTTTGCCTTGGAATCTCTTTACAGGGTTTGCTCTAGGATCTCACCCACTCTGGTCACTTCTCAGCTGCAGAAGCTGGAGGAAAATAATGCCTCTTTAGGCTACAAAAATGGAAAATCTTGAAAACCAAGTTCAGCAGGTGAAAAAAAAATCTCATTGTTTCTTATGCAGGATAAGATTGTTTTCTAGGTAGCTAGTTTTCCTCAATTAATTACACTCCTAAAGACCTACAAGTTTTTAAAGGAAATTTTCAAATACTTTACCTCAGGTCTTCCTCCTTTACAGAGGATTTACAATTTGCCTATATAAGTGCACTAGCTTCTCTCAAGGAATATTCTTAGCTGAAGTTTCTTCTGATAGTTTAAATCTGAGCAATATCGTTGAGAGTTCTACAGATGAGATTGTAACCAGACCTACCTTGATAATTTATTTTGTTTTTCTCCAGGATAAAGATGGAATGTGTTATTTTTTTTTTTTTTAGATCTACTGATTGTAATTTCCTAGAAGGGGCAATCTCAATTTTTCCAGATGGCTCTAAATAGATACAATCTGGAAAGAAGAAATGCCTGGTCTACTGCTTACAGGTTGTGTCTTTGGGTGCAAAATTTCAATGCAAATAGCCTGTAAGTGTATAATCTCCTTAGATAAAGCACACTAACAAATTAGTTGTGTCATACAGCTCATTGGTATACAATGAGCTGCACATTAATCATTAAAATGCGCTAAATCCAATTAACATATACTTAAAGCATTCTATTATTATGTTACATTATAGTTCATTCTTCTTCATGAATCTAATAATTGTAATTCTGTTAACTATGTAAGCCGCGTTGTACCTGCCTCTGTGGGAAAGTGCGGGGTACAAATGTAATAATAAATAAAAATTAGCTCACCTTAGCAAAAGGACCCTAATGTGTTCTATGAGCTGTCACAACTTCAAATCTGTTTAGAAGGTCAAAAGAGTTCCAATATCCTGTCTGACGCCACTGGGTCTATTAACTAGTTTTTGAGCTTGTTTAGTTCCTTACTTTTCCATTGAATATTCCTATAATAGCCATCTTGTGCTTTTGATCTCTTGAGTCTGTTCTTATGTGGACGATTATGTATCCCAACTATTTTGTCATTTCCTCTTTGGCAATGTAATATTCCTCTTCAACCCTCCAGACCGGTCAAGACGCTTGGGTTATGCTCGCCTACCAGCAGAGGGAGACTGAGAACACTAACTTCAAACTATGTACATATAACCTGTGCCTAGCCACCTGACGTCAGTATCTTCTCAGTCTCAGCAGAGGGTAGACAAGCAACCTGTGCAGCTTGTCCGGTCTGGTAGGATTCAGAGATTATTTAGAGCTTCTTTGGTCTGTTTTTCAGTTTTATCCTCTGTGCCTGGAAGACTTTAGTGTACTGGGGGTTGGTGGGTCCGGTGGGGCCTGCCATTGTCCCCTTTGGGGTGTCACACCCGGGTGGCCGGGTCCCTCCCCCTAACTGGTTCTCCCGTTTTGGGCAGCTTTGTGCCTCGGCTACAGTCCTGTGCTGCAGCCTTGAGTGCCATTTAGTTTTAGCAGCAGCAGGGCTCAATTTCAGGCTGCAATAAAGTTTGTTGAAAAAAAGAAAAAAAAAAAAAGAAAGAGATCTCTCACAGATCGAAGGCCCAAGCGGTGTGGAGAGCTGAGTGAGCTGCAATCTGGGGTTCCAGGGGTGTTCAGCTGCTTTGGGGCGCTGTTTTGCAGGCTTCTGGTGAGTGGGCTGTCAGCTGTTTGTTTAGGCGCGATGGCGGGAAAGCCGCTACGATGTAGATTTTGTGCGCGCCGGGGGGTTGAAGTGGTTGGCGGTTCTTGCCGTTTCTGCGGCGAACCGAAGTCTTCTTCCTCCGCTCCGCCGGTGTTAGCGGCGGAGGTTCCCGCGTCGGGCCCTCCAGAGCCGGCAGTGTCTCAGTCTGGTAGCGTGGCGGCGGTCCCGATTTTGGCGGGAACCGCCGCCATTTTGGAATCGGCACCGCAAGGCCCGGAGTTGGTCGGAGGACCTTTGGGCTGTCAGTTGTCCGGTTTTTCTGGGGGGGTTGAAGTGGTTGGCGGTTCTTGCCGTTTCTGCGGCGAACCGAAGTCTTCTTCCTCCGCTCCGCCGGTGTTAGCGGCGGAGGTTCCCGCGTCGGGCCCTCCAGAGCCGGCAGTGTCTCAGTCTGGTAGCGTGGCGGCGGTCCCGATTTTGGCGGGAACCGCCGCCATTTTGGAATCGGCACCGCAAGGCCCGGAGTTGGTCGGAGGACCTTTGGGCTGTCAGTTGTCCGGTTTTTCTGGGGGGGACGGTCCTGGTCGGATGGGTTTCCCGCCGGATTTTATTTGGTCTTTGTTCCAGGCCTGGCAGGCGGGGCCGACGCGAGCAGAGCCCCCTAGTCTTGGGACGGGGGGTGCCAGTGTTAAGAGACCACGTTTGGAGTGGTCGGAGGACATGGAAAGTTTTTCCCCTCCGGAGTCAGAGGGCGATTTTAATCCCCTGGAGGAGGATGAGGGGCCGTTGGCTGGTTATGAGAAGGAGCTTGCTGTGCCTGGGGAGGACCCTTCGGTGGTCCGCATTTTTCACCACGATGAGTTGGCAGAACTTATTGAGCAGGTGTCATCGACTCTCAAGTTTGAGGCGTCAGCTCCAGTGACAGCCGGGTCCGCAGGATCCTTTGGTGAAGGGGATTCGGCAGGTATCTCGCACTTTCCCTATGAACGCGGATCTGAGGGAAATGATTACCCAAGAGTGGCGTTCTCCAGAAGATCAGTGTAAGGTGGCTCGGGCCATGGCTAAGTTGTACCCACTTCCGCAGGAGGATAGAGATTCCCTCCGTCCTCCAACCGTAGATGCCGTGGTGACGGCTGTGACTAAGGCTACGGCCATTCCGGTGGATGGGGGGGCCGCGTTGCGGGACCCGCAGGACAGGAAATTGGAGACGTTTCTCAAGCGGAGTTTTGATTTGTCTGCGTTGGCGCTGCAGGCGTCGGTTTGTGGAGGCCTGGTGGCCCGGGCTTGTTTCCGCTGGGTGGAGCGGCTGCTGGATAGCCCGCCGGCTGATAGGGCCTCAATGGTTCAAGATTTGGCAAGGTTGGAGATGGGGTCGTCCTTCATGGCTGATGCACTGTATGATTTGTTACGGGCTTCGGCTAAGAACATGACCCTGGCGGTGGCTGCTCGTCGGGCCCTGTGGTTGCGGGGCTGGATGGCTGATGCTGCTTCTAAGGCAAAGCTGTGTTCGCTGCCGTTTAAAGGTTCTTTGCTTTTTGGGGAAGAGTTGGATAAGTTGGTGAGGGGTCTTGGTGATACTAAGGTTCCTCGTCTTCCGGAGCTTCGTCCTAAGGCTGCTAGGGGGTCCGCGGTGCGCGGACGGTTTCAGGAAGCTCGACGATATCGGCCTGGCAGGTCCTCCGGGGGGACTAGGGGTCGTTTTTTCCAAAGAACTCAGTCCTTTCGAGGTGGCCGCCGTGGAGGGCGAGGTTCCTCGTCGGGAACGCCCGGAGCGTCCCGTCCTTCGCAATGATGGTGTGGGGGCCCAACCTCTGGTTCGCGTGGGGGCTCGTTTGCGCTTGTTTTACCAGAGGTGGGTCCAGATCACCTCAGATCAGTGGGTACTGCAGATTGTGCGAGACGGCTACGCGTTAGAGTTCGACGGTCCTCTGCCCGATTTCTTTCTCGTGTCCCCTTGTCATTCCAGGCGCAAGGCGAGAGCAGTGCGAGAGACCTTGGCGCGTCTGGTCGAGTTAGGAGCAGTAGTTCCGGTTCCTCCAGGAGAGCGAGGTACGGGTTGTTATTCCATCTACTTCGTAGTTCCCAAAAAGGAGGATGCTTTTCGGCCCATTTTGGACCTCAAAAAGGTCAATGCGGCTCTGAAGGTTCCTTCCTTTCGAATGGAGACGCTGCGCTCGGTCATTGTAGCGGTTCAGGAAGGAGAGTTTCTGACGTCTTTAGATCTGACGGAGGCTTACTTGCACATCCCCATCCTAGAGGCACACCAGCGTTTTCTTCGCTTTGTGGTGTTGGGGAGACATTTTCAATTTTGTGCTCTGCCGTTCGGCCTGGCGACAGCGCCTCGCACCTTTTCCAAGGTCATGGTAGTGGTGGCGGCAGTGCTGCGTTTGCAGGGCATTTTGGTCCATCCGTACCTAGACGACTGGTTGATTCGAGCCAAATCAAAAGCAGAGAGCGAGGAGGTCACCGGTCGGGTGGTGTCCTTTCTGCAGTCGCTCGGTTGGGTTGTCAATCTGGCGAAGAGTCACCTCGTTCCGTCGCAGTCCCTAGAATATTTGGGAGTCCGATTCGACACGAAGAGAGGCCGTGTGTTTTTGACAGCGCCTCGCATCTCCAAGCTACAGTCTCAGATCCGGCAGCTCCGAGCTCAGAGGGCGCCGTCGGCGCGGGAGTATCTTCGGGTGCTGGGTCTGATGGCGGCATCAATAGAGGTGGTACCTTGGGCCAGGGCCCACATGAGACCGTTACAGGTAGCGTTGTTGTCTCGCTGGTCTCCTCAGTTTCAGAGTTTGGAGGAGAGGCTCTCCCTGCCGGAGGTGGCTCGGGGCAGTCTTCGCTGGTGGCTCCTCTCTCCGAATCTAGCGAAGGGCATACCGTTGGACACGCCAGACTGGGTGGTGCTGACCACGGATGCGAGTCTGTCAGGATGGGGGGCGCATTGTCTGGGTCAGGTGGCCCAAGGGCGTTGGAGGAGGCGAGTTGGTCCATCAATCGCCTGGAGACGCGAGCTATTCGGTTGGCTCTTCGGGCCTTTCAGAGTCTTCTGGACGGCAAGGCAGTCAGGGTTCTTTCAGACAATGCCACGGCCGTCGCTTATGTAAATCGACAGGGGGGAACAAAGAGTCCCGGGTTAGCGGTAGAGGCGACGGAGTTGCTGTCATGGGCAGAAGTTCATCTGCAGAGTCTGTCAGCGGGACACGTGGCAGGGGTGGACAACGTGAGTGCAGATTATCTGAGCAGGCATACGTTGGATCCCGGAGAGTGGGCTCTCCATCCCTCCGTGTTCGAGCAGATAGTGTTGCAGTGGGGTCGGCCAGTGTTGGCTCTTATGGCGTCGGCCGACAATGCGCAGGTCCCTCGGTTCTTCAGTCGTCGAAGGGATGCTCGAGCCGAGGGCATCGACGCGTTGGTGCTTCCGTGGCCACCTCAGCAGCTGCTCTACGTGTTCCCGCCGTGGCCGCTGGTGGGCCGCGTGGTACAGCGGATCGGTCGTCACTTGGGGTTAGTGGTTCTGATAGCGCCCAATTGGCCCCGGCGTCCGTGGTACGGAGATCTGATGCGGTTACTGGTGCAGGATCCGATTCCTTTGGGGCCTCGGGTGCGACTGGTTCAGGGGCCGATAGAGATGGCAGATCCCTCTCCGTTCTTGCTTACGGCTTGGCTCTTGAGAGGCACCGGTTGAGAAAGAAAGGGTTTTCACCCAGAGTGGTTGATACGATGTTGCGGTCTCGCAAGAGGTCTACTTCTTTGGCGTATGTGAGAGTGTGGCGCACCTTCGAGAACTGGTGTCAAGAGCGGGCTTATGTCCCTTTGCGTACTTCGGTGGCGGAAGTTTTGGATTTTCTGCAGGATGGCTTGGAGAGGGGACTGTCGCTCTCTTCCCTGAAAGTGCAGGTTGCTGCCTTGTCTTGTTTTAGAGGTAAGATTCGGGGAGTTTCCTTGGCGGCTTCTCCTGATGTGGGGCGGTTCCTGAAGGCAGTGAAGTTGATTCGGCCGCCTCGTCGTCCGTTGGTTCCGCCTTGGGATTTAAATTTGGTTCTGGAGGCGTTGGTGGCACCTCCGTTTGAACCCGTGGCATCCATTACATGTAAGGATCTTACTTTGAAGGCGGTTTTTCTGGTGGCCATTTCTTCGGCACGTAGGATTTCAGAGCTTCAGGCTCTGTCTTGCAGGGAGCCTTTTCTGTCATTTGCTAAGGAGAAAGTGACTTTACGGACGGTTCCTTCCTTTGTGCCTAAGGTGGTGTCGGCTTTTCATGTCAACCAGGTGATTTCCTTGCCTGTGTTGGGGGATCGCGCTGGGGACCTTACGCAACGTCGGCTGGCTAAGTTGGATGTACGGCGCGTTTTACGGTCGTATTTGCGCAGAACGCAGGATTTTCGAGCATCGGATAGGTTGTTTGTGTTGTTTGGAGGTCCCAAAAAAGGGGCAGCAGCTTCCAAGGCTACTCTGGCTAGGTGGTTGAAGGAGACCATTGCGTCGGCGTACTTGTTGAAACGCCGTGCCGTGCCCTCGGTGCTTAAGGCTCATTCTACTCGGGGGGTAGCTGCTTCTTGGGCGGAAAGTAGTTTTATTCCTCCGCAGGATATTTGTAAGGCAGCGGCGTGGTCTTCCATCCATTCCTTTGTGAAGCATTACAGACTTGATGTTCAGGCAAAAGAGGATGCTCGGTTTGGAGCGGCTGTGTTGTCTTCTGCTTTTCGAGGGTCCCACCCTTAAGTTTCTACTGCTTTGGTACTTCCCAAGCGTCTTGACCGGTCTGGAGGGTTGAAGAGGAAGGTGAAATTAGGCCTTACCTGCTAATTTTCTTTCCTCTAGACCCTCCAGACCGGTCAAGAGCCCGCCCTGTGTATTATCAGAAGTGATTTTGAGCCGTGTTCTGCTATGACTATTCTTTCAAGTTTAGTGTGGTCGGAGAGAATTTCTTTGACTCTAAAACAGTACAGAGCGGGACGTTTGGACGTTCTGTCTGTGGAAGCACACTGTTGGTGTTTGACTATTGGTTTTCCAGGTACAGGGGTTTTGTTTCTCGTTTTCAGGTTTTTGGTTTTCTGCTTTGCTAAGCGGATACTGACGTCAGGTGGCTAGGCACAGGTTATATGTACATAGTTTGAAGTTAGTGTTCTCAGTCTCCCTCTGCTGGTAGGCGAGCATAACCCAAGCGTCTTGACCGGTCTGGAGGGTCTAGAGGAAAGAAAATTAGCAGGTAAGGCCTAATTTCACCATACCTGTTAGCCTCAAAGAAATTGGTTTACTGTTCATGCTCAAAGTATTCTTTGATTGTACGCATTAAGTATAAAAATTTAAGAAATACGTAGTACAGGTACCATTTCTAATAGTAGTTTCTGTCACTAAAACACAAAATAAAATGCTGCACTAATTTATCTCTAACTAAACAAAATAAACCAGGACCTTAGCCACCGATTATTGAAGTCTCAGCTAACACCAATGCACTAGTCCACTCATCCAATATTTGTAATACAATGCACACCCATGAGTAGCAAGGGAACCCTCAGATGATTTTGCCACTTCTCATGCAGTCAAGCATACTGCTCTGAAATGGTATAGCGTTTCTTTCATCGGGTATCCCTGCAGTGAATACGGAAGACTTTTTTCTTTTTTTCTATGTTATTGCTTCCCGACACCGCTGTGCTACAATTTTTCAATCTTTTTAAACCAAATGTGCAAAGTAAGAAACTAAATACTTTAAACTTTCAATCTTTTAAAACTAATGTGCAAGGTGAAAAGCTGAGTACTTATCCAGTCTCGTGGGAATTCTTCCACTTTATTCCACACTGCCTTCCCCTGAAACCGCACTATTTTATCTCAGCAGAGGATTCATGTAATAAGTGTCCCTCTAAGAATGAGAGTGTGTTATTTAACTTTGTATTGGTTTTTACCACTAAACTGAGGACTCCAGTGCTACCAAATTTCAACCCTCCCCTCCTTCATGAGCAGAGATGAAAACAAAAAAACAGTACAACATGTCTAATCAGAGCAGGACACCACACTTCAGGCCACATCACAAACGACCCAGAATCCTGTGGTATCAAAGCATTGTTTATTTGTGACAAGTACAAGTATCGTCCTGTGTTAAAATATTAAAAAATAAGTACACAACTTTTTCTACATTATAGTGTTACACTGTACAGTGAAATATAACAGGGATGGTGAAAAGAGAATTTACAGTCTTTTTTTTTTTTAACCCAGATCAAGCGCACAGTTATTCTCCATTCAAAGGATATCCCACCTCAATGCAATCTTCAAGTACAAAAAGGTATCCCCTCATTTTTGAAATATTAAAAAAATAATAAATACTAACATTTGAGGTACACAATCTACACAAGTCTTGCTTTTTTGCTTGTAGAGAAAGGAAAAATAAATATTCACAGAATGGATACAGTCATCTCAGCAATAAGGCACTAAAGGGCATGCATTATTGTCCCATAATCACACAGCAAGGGCAGGGGAAGGGTTATAGGGGTCTTTGGCCTCCCTGAAGTGCCTTATTTTATAATATAGATACAAATTCCATGATGGAAAATGCCTATTTAATTATGTGGGCATGATTTTGCATCAGCGGACCAAGGCACTCAAGCTGCTACCTTAGTTTAAAATCTTTGAAATGTATGTACATACAACAGTGATGCCCAATTCAGTCTCAAACGTTTGCACCTCGACAGTGTGGATTTCAGAATAGTCATAATACATTAGACTTCGCCAATATTTAGGAAGTTCCTTCTTATGCCCAGTGTATATGAGTGTCTTTGTTGTGGATATTCTGAAAACCAGACTTGTAGGAATATGCTGAGAACCACCCAAACACATAGAATCTGAAAGTACAGAGTGTCTGCATGATTTTCACTTAATACATCAGACAAAACTGTGATGCTGGTCCTTGTAACAGAACATTCTTTCACTGGTCATGGTGTATGAGAAGCAAAGATAGAAGCCACATTCTTGTAGCTCAGCATAGTGTAAGGTGGGGCTTTAAAAGTAGTTCCAAATTCACTCTGGTCCTATAGATTTCACAGTTTTGTTTTTTGGGGGGTTTCTTTTTTTCCAGAATATCCACAATGATTATCTAGGAGATTATGGGCTCTGTTTACTAAGGCGCATTAGCGTTTTTAACGCGCCTACAATTAGCGCCCGTGCTGTGTAGGCACTTATAAGGATATTGTAGGCACATACACTGTTAACGCATGTTAAAAATGCTAACGCAGCTTAGTAAACAGGGCCCTATATTTGCACATTGAACCTAAGAGGCAGGTTAATTTGTATACTTTGGTAACAAAGAAAATCAAGACTTGTCTGGGAGCACAACAAACTGATCTATATCTCATTTTTAGTTGTGGAGGAATTAACACATTAGTACTATTTAACACACATTTATCAAGTTGTTTTCACAATGATTTGCTCAAATAAAACAAAAGCCTTAATCTTCCACACACTTCTTCCATTTGCAAAACGCTGATGCTTGTAAGAAACCAAACTCTTGATATCTGTAAAAGTTGCATTTTCACCTTTAAACATGACCCCAAACTGTGGCTAATTTACTGCTGGAAAACCAGTCTACAGCTCCCTCTAGAACAGATCCTGGCTCTCCTCTCCATCATCTACTGCGATAATACTGTAGCAATGGACATCAGTTTCTATTCTCTGCACCTTTCACTGTGGCAGATAAGGTTTGCTATGGTTTTTACTTAGGCATTTTCATCATAACTCCCAATCCGTTTTTAAACCAAACGATTCCAATATCAACTGTGTTACTAATGGAAGCTGCTTTTAAATACCTAAGGAAAACAAGGTAAAGGGAAAGCAATGCCATAATTACCAATTTGGAAAATTGTGCATAGAATTCTTCTGCAGGTTTGAGAATTGAATTTAGTTGCTTACGGAGCCCTTCTGCTTCAAAATACTGGCTATTTACCATAGAAACAAACTCGATGGGCAAAAGGAGAGAATACTACATTAAAGGACAGCTATGGTACAGGTCTTATTTTTGTGCCTGACAAAAAGGTGCTTGATAGCCTGGACCCGTCTTAGTTTGGAAGTTCATGAAAACCTTTTTTGATCTACAGGAAGGCCTTTTTTTTTTTCCCTCCGGCCGGTATGCAGCAGTACAGAGTACTGGCACCTTTTTTGCTGCTTTCCAAAAATGTCCTATCCACCCCATTACATTTCACACTCAAAATCTCCAAGCTTGTTTTTTTCCCTTACTGGTGGCATCAGCTAGCCTCAAACCTGTGACCCTCAGATTCAGAGGCAGCCACCTTCCAAGGTAGAGCTATTCTGGGTCCTACAGCTGCATACACCATACCAGCTAGAAAAAAGCCTTGGTTACCCTGCTCCCTACGGTTGACTCTGCAAGAGTTCCAGCATCTTTTTAATGTTTCCAAGAAAAAAAGCACCAGCTATAGGTCTTGCATGTACATGGCAGTAGTGCAGGATCCAAATAGTCAATTTATGGCATCAGAATCGAGCTAGTTATAACAATAACATCAATTGTGCTCAAGTACAACTACAATGTCACGTTCTACGTCATGCTCTCTGTAACTTAGGACATGAAAATTTTGGAGTGTCGACATCCACAATTCTCATTTATAAAAGATTTTTATTGGCTTTTTAATTATACAAATCGCATTCAACTTGTGATGAGGGAGAAAAATTGTTAGTTGTGATGCTCTATGTGGCACTTGTATCACTTGTCACCTCCTGGTTACACAGCCCAAATTACAAACAGGTGATTGAACAAGGATACTATCGGAAGGCCTAACTCAGCCTCATTCTATTTCCTTTACTGCCTCTCCCCCCTCAAAAGAAACAGTCAAAATATGTTCATTTGTGTCTAACAGTTTGAATAGGCATGTCAAACTTGAACAGATGTAGAAAACAACGTCCCAATCACCAGGAAATAAAAAAATCCAATACAATATTTTTCCTGGTAAAGTTCAAAACAGTGTAATATCTATAGCAAAATAAATTATAACCACTACTGAAAATTAAAAAATATATATTTTTAACCGAGACATAATTACACCAACACTGTATATGTACACCTGATAAGTGCTGCTCTGTTCTTTCCATATAGAAAACAAAATGGAGGCAGTGATCATGGAAGCTATTTCAGACAATAAACAAAGGGTATTCAAGATAAAGACCAAGTCACCCACAACAGCTTCCCTAGGATTTCAGTTCGTTCAAAGACTGTACATCTTGATGTGTTGAACAGTACCACCATTTACTCATGAGTTATACTGATCGTCACAATATTTCTCATAAACATTAGCATAACAGATTGTTACTCAGTGTACAACAGCCAGATAAGAGTGAAATGGAATGAAGGTGCAGCCCAAGTCCCCTTAGGAAGAATACTAACCCAAAATGCTGCAATGGGGCTACTAAGGCCAGTGTTCAGCTGTGGAAAATACAGCCTTGCTTTGCTGTTTTGGAACTAGAATGATTTTGTTTCTTATAGTAAAGATCAGCACTTTTAAAACAATTGGCAAAGTATGTTGGTACTTAGATCTGAGAATGTTACATCAACTCGCTTTCACTGTTCAACACTCTTGCTGAACAGCACTGCTCCCATCGCCCTTAAATTACATGATATTATGAACATGGATGGGAACTTAATAACCACAATATTTGGTCAAACGCTGGCTGCAAATCCATCAAATTCAATCTTTATAGCTGAAGGTGAGAGCAACTGTAAGTCATAGTAAGAGTGAAATATTTCTAGTGCATGCCAATAAAATGATTAAACTGGAGACTTAGTTTTATAACTATTATATTAAAAAAAAGTTTTCTATTTTTATTCTATACTTTTTTGTTTCTTGACATAACATCTCTTGAGTTTCTGTTTCAGGGTACATTAATACCTTTGTATATGTACCAGCAGCATTTCACATCCTTCTGCTCACCCTTCCCTGTACCTGACCCCTAATATACAAGCGTTGACTGGCTGCAGTTTCTTTAGATTGTGTGCTTTCTGTTTCTGGAGAACATTGTACCTTGCTAATGATTTTTCCTGTAAGAGCATTACCATACTCGGCTACCAAGGAAGAAGATATGATTTGCACCTTCCTAATTTACAATTCCAAGTCTTTCCAATCTGACATACTCCAGAACCTGCAGTCATTTTATTTTAGACAACCTTTTTTGTGGAAGGATATTAGCTTTGGGAGATAAGGTAACAGAGGTTGTCATTTTGCTTCTTATGATGTCAACACAACACTGTACAAGCCCCTCCCCAAGACAGTATCACTTTCATTCAAATCACAATTAATCTAAAATGTTAATCACACCTCAGATCTCAACTAAACAAGTGAAATACTTCTATAACATGGGCTAAACCTAAAGTGAGAAATGTACATCATTCGTGACATCACGAGTTAAAAAAATGAACCATTATAAACCCTAAAAATGAGAAAAAATAATACTAATCTGACTATGTGGTTATATCACCATTTCCTTTTGCAATAAACATGATGCCTGTGATCTGATAAAAATCTCCCTCTGAATAACAAACATGTGAGCACTTTCTTCTCATTTTATGCACCATTTCAAATATAAAGCTGCAAAGGGGGAAATAATTCATTACTGACTCATCCAAACTGTGTCTACTATTCAATGAACTATAGAAAATAATAAAGAGCTCCAAGATCTGATATAAATTCCAATAATACATTTCATATTATATGTATTTTAACATAATATACCAGGGCTAGAAAATTTAGAAAGCTTGGGTGCCAACATTTTTCTTTTTAAGAGCCAGTGTAAAATGTTGTCAAACTTCTCTCGTTTTTTTTGTCTCTTAAGACTTGTAGTATTTACAATTATCTGGTTTTGTCTACAATTCAAAATGGTTTCATTTTGTTTTCTGTGCCTTCAGCTACTCCAGGACACAACTGCTCTTCCCCACCCAGGCAGCATCAACTCACCCTATTTGCAGTGCTGCTGGAAACCAACAGCTCTCTAACTAACCTGCTTGCTTCCAGCTGAGACCCAATGCAGCAGCAAAGTTTTAGGTGCCTGGAAATTTTCCATTCCACATTACCCAGTATTCCACAAGAACCTGCACTTGTCTGCATTAAGTAAAATTATTTTGTTTTTATTTAAAAACATAACAAGACTTCCAGTTGTGTTAGAACGCACCAGCTTCTGTAAACCCCACCATGACACTTTAGTACAGTATTCAAGTTAAGGCATCACTGCTAGGCCTCCAAACATGTGATCCTCACACCACTGATGAACTGGGTTATCATTCCCAGAAATAACCATTCTCTGCTAATGTCAGCTGTCATTCCTGACCAAGTCAGAAAAACACTCTGCCGATGTCCTGGGAAACTCCTATCTAATCCTATGGGAGCACTGTTTGTTATGGGATTCCAGCCATTCAATATACTCCATCCTCCTCTCCTTCTTTACTCCAGCAAGACAAGAGTAAAACAAAACCTCTTGCCTTCTACTTGGCCAGCCTTTTTTTCCAACAACACTGGAGAAAACAGTGCAACTTGGGAGAGAGCAAGGTTTACCATATCTGTGTGTATGCAAGAGAAAAGGAGGGGGGAGGCTGCAAGAGATAAATGAACGTCAGATGCTCAAACTGGTTCAGTGCTTCCAGAGATGCCAATACCATACTCTTCCCTTTTGTGCACAACAGACAATTCATTAACTCTTCACTCAGGGCCACCATCTTTTACCTTAATTCTTAAGGCAGATAGTGAGCAATAACAAAAAAACAAGCTTCTGAAGTCTTTCCAAACTTGAAGCTCCAGTCCCTACCCCTCCCTCCAAACCCTTTGTTGGTTTGCTTATTTTCAGTCCAGCTTCTCCAAGACAGAGGGGACGTAGACCAGGCTCAGCTCACTGCCAAAGTCACAAACAATGGCAGCATTCTCCAGGACCAAGATCTGTCGGGCTGGCTGCGACTCCTCACTCTTTCCTAGGTAGACAGTCTGCAAGAGGTCACCATAGCCAATATCCCAGAAAGAAACACAACCTTGGCCCCCTGTCACCAGCAGGTTGTCAGATATTACTCCAAAGCTTGCTCCACACCCCAGCTCCTGCACAGAAGGGATAGAGAGGAGGTTACATAAAGAAAAAGCAAATTTCCCACTGGCACAAGGCAGACAAATTAACTAACCATGCTACAGAATACCAAGAAACTGAGGCCAGCCTGTCTTGTTTTAGTAATTGGGCTGGCCAGGACAGGGGATCCTGATGCAGTATTCACAGCCCCATGCAATGGCAATCATTGCAATAACAGTGGCCAAGAACACATTCATTTTTGCTGCAATCTAAAAACTGAAATCTACCAAATCCACATTAAGCAAAACAAAGAAACCGATATCAGTAGTTTCCGATGCCATCTTGAAGTTTCAGTTGACCCTACTTTTATGATGTCACTTTTTCAAAACTGGTTGACAAAATCTAGTATTATGCAGAAATCCCTCCCGTTCAAACACAGATATTATTATTAGTTACATTTGTACCCCACATTTTCCCACCTTTTGTAGGCTCAGTGTGGCTTACATATAACCGTAAATGGCGTACGTATGTATGTAAACAGGGATTATCAAATCAAATAATAATCAAATCGAGGCTTCAATCAGGGCTTCTGGTCTTTTGATTTTACTACTACTACTGCAAAATCCAGCCCTTCGTGTGGAATCAAGGGAGACAGAAGCCCTGAGTGGCAGCTGTAGCAGTTGCCCTGAATCTGTCTCTACCCAGTGTAATCCCAGTTCCTCCTAAATATGTCACTGGTGCTGTGCCTCAAGCCATATTCTGGCCTTAAGTGACATGCTAGGAACAGAGGAGACAAAAATGGCCTCCCTCTTCCTGCAATGCTGTTGGGATGGGATGTTAAAGGGTAGAAGAAAACGCAAAGGGATAGGGGGACAAAATGAGAGTAAGTAAGCACATGAGGAGCAACAGAGCAGTGAATAGGTAATGGGATGAGAGCAGGAGAACAAGAGAGCACATGGGAGTCAAAAGAGTGAGAGGTGCAGAGGGATGGTAAAGGAATGGGGGCAAGAGGGAGAGTGAGTAGAAGGGAGGGTGAAGAGTGACAGATGGAGTGAGCAAGAGGAAAAGGGAGGGCAAGAATGTGAGTAAAGGAATGACAGGGGAGTATGTGGAGACAGAAAATGAGGGGGATTAAATGGATATTGAGCATGAATGATAGAGGGGACAGAAGGATGGATGTGAGTGGATGTGTTATTCTCTTCTGCTTCAATACTGGCTCCCCCCTCCTATATCCTAGATCCCTCTTTCTCCTCTCACCCTAACCTCTAAGCTTCGCAGTGGACAATACATAAAAATTTTCAGTTTATGAACATAAAAGATTGTTCTGAACTGTGTATGGATCGCTTCTGTCAGGTTTTTTTGGGCTGCATTTTGGGAAGGGAGTTATTCTGTTCTAGAAATATTAGTAAAGAAACAGAGAAAGAGAGAATTACCAAATTAACACTTCACTTTTTTTAAATTAGTATACCCCTTCCTGCTCAAATGGTCATTAGTTCTGCAACTGGAACAGAAGCTATTAAGCTGACCAATCTAGAAACTGCATATGTCATGTCTTCACCATCCGCTAGAGGCAGAGAAAATATTCAAGACCTGACACTGCATGTTGCCGTTATATGTTACTGACCTTTAAATGCATCCATTCTGCAGCCCCTCATTACCTTTCCTCTCTCATCTCTCCCTACATTCCTCCCCGTAATCTCCGCTCGCTGGACAAATCTCTCTTGTCGTCCCCCCTTCTCCTCCACTGCTAATTCCAGGCTTCGTTCCTTTTCCCTTGCGGCACCTTATGCCTGGAATGGACTTCCTGAGCCTGTTCGTCTAGCTCCATCTCTACCTGTTTTCAAATCTATGCTGAAAACCCACCTTTTCACCACTGCTTTTGGTTCCTAACCACTACTCAATTCCCCTATCCTTGTTCCTTCTCACCCAGTACTTTCCTCACCCTTAATTGTCTTGTCTGTCTGTATTTTTAGATCGTAAGCTCTATCGAGCAGGGACTGTCTCTCTGTGTCAGGTGTTCAGCTCTGCGTGCGTCTGGTAGCGCTATACAAATGTTAATAATAATATGACTTTTTAAATTTTATTTTATTTTTAATTTCTCTGACGTCATCTGATGGGCATAACCAAAGTTTCTGGACTGGGTTTGGTGAGGACGATAACGTAGTAACATAGTAAATGACAGCAGATAAAGACCTGTATGGTCCATCCAGTCTGCCCAACAAGTTAAACTCATTTTACATGGTCTGTGATACTTTATATGTATACCCGATTTTGATTTGTCCTTGCCTTTTTCAGGGCACAGATCGTAGTTTTGCATACCTGTATGTGCTTTTGGCACAGAGACACAATTTACATTTTTACTTTAGAAAATGCATATATTGTAAGCGTTTACATTTACACCTTCTCCTGAGCAAGTGTAAATGTATGCAGAACCTGTGCTAATCCTATATAATAAAACTTACCCTCAACGTTCTGAGGACAGTGACGTCACTGTCATTTCCTTCCAGAACGGTTCGTAAGACCATGGTGATGAAGCCACCGAAATCGCCCAGGCTAGGGGTCCTGCCCTCGCGTCAAACGTCATGATGTTGAGGGCGGAGCAATAGCATTCAGTGCGTCCAAGAAGTAGGTGCGGAATGCGGAGCAATGCCGTCAGAACGACGAAGGGGTCCGTAGGTAGGTAAGTAGGGAGGGAGAAGGGGGGGGGTTGGGGAGGAAAACCTTGCTAGCGCCCGTTTCATTTGCTCCTGAAACGGGCCTGTTTTCCTAGTATGTTATAAAATAGGCTGCAAACAGGCCCCCTTTTGCCCTCTTAATCTAGGTCATTTCCTATAAAATGATCCTCAGAGTGTCTTTCAGCTCACTGCCAGAAACTGCAGTAGTACAATTAGGGAACAGTCTCAGAGGCCTCCTGCTGCCATGCTTTTCTTTCCTTTTTATTTCTTCTGTGAAGCCAAAAAAGCAGCCTCACGGGAAATGGGATAGAGGCATAATCTAGTAATTAGAGAAGCAGGCTGGGAACCAAGATTTTCTATTTTGAGTCTGCTGTCAATGTTGTGTTCATATGTAATTATTTCCTATATTAGCCATAAATTGCCTAGAGTAGTACACAGGTGGTATAGAAGTGTTTCAACAAACATAATTCCTGCTGATATTCTTTGGCCAAGTCATTTAATCCTCCACTGCCTCAGGAGTAACATTGGATTGTAAGCCCTCTAAGGACAGAGAAATAGTTAGCTTGCCTTGAACTACTACTGGAAAGGCACAAGCGACATCCAAATAAATAAGTGCTGCTACTCCAGTCCTTACAGACCTCAAACCAGCAAAAGAAAGAGGAAGGAAGAATCCTATATAATAAAACTCACCCTCAACGTTCTGAGGACACTGACGTCACTGTCAGGTCCTCCGGGCACTTCCTTCCGGTTTGAAGCCACCGAAAACACTGTGCTGGGGCCCCGCCCTCGCGTCAAACGTGATGACGTTGAGGGTGGAGCTATGTCAGCACATTGAAGATGGTGCCGAGGTCCGCAACAATGGCGGACGAACGCCGTCGCCGACGGGGTGAGTAGCGATGGGGGGGAGGTCCGGAAGGAAACCGTGCTAGCACCCGTTTCATTGCCGCAAGAAACGGGCATGTTTTACTAGTCACTGTAATAAGAGACCAACTGGCAATGGTCCAATAACTTCTAGTTTGAAGTTGGTTTCATTAAATTTCCTGAGTTATACTGCTGATAAGTGTAATAGAAGGGAGAAATGCCTTAGAACACAATGTAATAAATAGAAATATAAAAAATAAGAAAATTATATTTAGTCCGATAAAAAAAAGGTATCTTCTTTGTTTTATTTCTGTTCATCACCTTTAAAAGTGAACTAACATGGCTACCACACTATCACAACAGGAGAGAACTGGGTTTATTGCTCACTTCTTTTCACAAACTTTGATTTGACTTTCTGGTTCACATGATGTAAAATTAAACACAGTTGAAAAACGGTAGCCTACAACTAGAACTGCTAGGGCTGTAAATATATGGGAAGGAAGCTTGAGGGGTTTTCTCTCTGAAGGTCAGTCCAAGATCATCATTTTCTTTCTGCAGCTTCTGCCCCAGACCTTCTAGAGAGACAAAGTTTGACATTTAGACTCACTGTAAATCTCTTACCTGCTGAATGGAGTACAGCTTTATCTCAGTGCTTCGGTCCCAGATACTAATCATATCATCCAGCCCACTGCTGATCACACAGGAAGTAGTGCAGATAAGGGATGTCACATCACCCCGATGCCCATACACGTGACTCACTCTGCTTCCTGTCAGTACATCCCATAGACAAATGGCTCCATCCTGACCTCCACTTGCCAGTACCATGGTCTGTAATGGTAAGAATAGGCCAGATTTTAAAACTAATTTCAGACACACTGCAAAGCAAGATAAGCATAAAGGCACATCTCTCCCCGAGCAGAAGCACACAACAACTTGGGGGGGGGGGGGGGGGGGGGGGGAGGGAAGCAGTATGACCAGGTTGAAGTAAACCCACTCTCACTTTGATGGAATACTAATAATTGTTTTTTGGAAACTTTTATTTAAGTGAATTTTACAAACAACCTCATGAGTGACAACAGTTAAAAAAAAACAAACAAACAAAAAACCAACCATGAACATTCCCAAAGCCAGACACCCCAAAAGGCCCTCCCCACACCTATTAAACCAGTTACCGTTAGGTCTCTCCCAGGCCTTCAAATATTTATCCTAGACTTGGTGGTAAACTTCCCTTTTCCTCCTGAAAAGGTGAACTAGTTTTCCAAATCAGTGCAATCTCAGCTACTTGTTTTTTCTGATAAGACAGGATGTGAGGGAGGGGGGAGTAGGGAAGCTTTCCAAAATGTAGTAATAGTGTATTATACTGCATATATAATGTGTCCTGACCCCCCCCCCCCCCTACACCACCAACTCCAGAGTCAACCTATACCCTAACAAACAAGAGTACCACATGTGGAAAAAAATATCCTTGTGTCCCCCCCTCCCCCCCCACTACCTCTGTAGCACTGATCTGACACTGAAGCTGGGATTCTATAAGGTGATGTAATAATCTATACATTAATTTGAGACTGCAGCTCCACATGGAGATTGAGTGAGCATTCGTTAGAACCAACCAAAGACTCTTGAAGGGTCACATTCTACTGATCCACTTACCCTACACGAGTCCATGAGACACTGATGCATCCAAGAGGATATTATATACGCAGCATTATCTGCCTGAGGTTAGGACCCAATGTGCATAAAAACAGCTCCATACCAGAAGGCTGCCTATAGCACCACCCCCTCGTGTTCAACCACTGCAGCACTTCCAGTATGTGTGCATATAAGTCTGAGTTCGTGCCTCTAACAAATTCATGGAATGCGAAGGTCTTGGGGCTGCTCAGGAGTGGAGGAGTGACCTAGTGGTTAGGGTGGTGGACTTCGGTCCTGAGGAACTGAGTTCGATTCCCAGCACAGGCAGCTCCTTGTGAGTCTGGGCAAGTCACTTAACCCTCCCATTGCCTGCCGCATTGAGCCTGCCATGAGTGGGAAAGCGAGGGGTACAAATGTAACAAAAAAAAAAACCATTCATGAACTGCCACTGAAAGAGCAGACCTTTGTTGTGCCCACTCTCCCATTTTGGGGAAAAATATGCAACATGACAAACATGGGGTTTTCCCTAACAGGGAGAAGGAGGGCAGCATCCCTGAATCTAATCTTTATTTCTCTTCTTTCTCTATTTGAATTGCATAACTTTTTTAATCCCTGTTTCTATTAGATTTTAACTTTGCAAACTGTTCAGATATATGTAATGGGTGGTATATCAAATTTTTAATAAACGGTAAACTGTAATCTGAAATCTTTGAACCTAGTGCTAGATTCCCACTGTATGAGCTAGGATAGGACTGCTTTACAAAACTCTGCGCACTCCCTGTGAATATTTAGGTGTCTTGAGCAGAAGTGAGAGGGAATCCCAATGCCTACAAATCTTCAAACTGGAGCCAGCTAATTGCCTCCAGAGCCAATGCACCGTGCCCCGCAACCAGGATGCCCAGCAGTACAATTCCAAACTTGATAATCTCATATCCTCCATATCACATTAAGTGTCATAGAAACAGAGAAAAATGTAGGCAGATAAAGACCATATGGCCTATCCAGTCTGCCCATCCATGCCATCTACTCTCTATCATTTCCTTAGAGATCATATATACTTGTCCCAAGCTCTCTTGAATTCAGATACTGTTTCCATCTCCACCACTTCCACTGGGAGGCCATTCCACAAATTCATCACCCTTTCTGTGAAGAAGTATTTCCACTGGTTACTTCTGAGTCTATCCCTGTCACCTTCATCCTATGCCCCCTCGTTCCAGAGCTTCCTTTTAATTGAAAGAGACTCGTCTCCTGTGCATTTATACCGCCAAAGGTATTTAAATATACTACTACTTATCATTTCTAAAGCGCTACTAGACGTAGGCAGCGCTGTACACGAACATAAATATCTCTATCATATCTCCCCCTCTCCCACCTTTCTTCCAAAGTATACGTATTGAGATCTTTAAGTCTGTCTCCATACACTTTATGACAAAGACCACTGACCATTTTAGTAGCCACCTTCTGGACAGACTCCATCCTGCCTTCCATTTAATAGCCAAGTCACGTATTTCCTGTACATGCAGAGGCATATATCTCCTGAAACTTACAGATTACCCCCCTCCCATCTTGTTGAGAAAATCCTTCCACTCAATTAGGAATTTCTTAAGTCTTCATGGTCCACCATGGAGTGGAAGGTCCCCGACCTGGAGAGTAAGAGCAGTCGCACAGTGATCAAAGGCGTGAAGAGGATCTCATTCCTTGTTAATGAAAGCCCTTTATGTGCTGTACAAAAGAAATAATCCATATGGCTACGGGTGCGGTGGTGGGGTGAAAGAAAGGTACTGCATCCTTGATAACGAACACTCCACACACCAAAAGACAATGATAAACACAGTAAATGAAGGCAGATAAAGACCCACAAGATCCATCCAGTCTGCCCAATAAGGTGGCCAGACCCGCACCGTGTGGTCTTTTTCAGACTTGGTTTGATTAGTAACTGAGGTTACCTGTGTCCTGCTCTTAATATCTTCCTGATAAACTATTGACTCCTTTATTCTATTTCACCCCCTTTTTATTCTATCCTATTAACACACAAAAAAACCCTGTCCTTTCACTTGCAGAGGGTCTGACCTCTATAAGTTCCTTATCTGTCTCTATCCTATTGCCTATATTGCACTGTGATTTTATATTTTTATGCTGGTATTGTCAAAGAGATTTTTGAGAATTGTGTTTTGAATATCTGTGCTAATGATTTAATATTTTTATGCTGGAATTGTCTTAAAGGTGTCTTCCTTGGAACTGTGTTTTAACCTGTGCCAAGTGTTTTAAACCTGTGACTTAATCTGGTATCTGTTTTCATAAGGAATTGAGTGTTGGATCTACACTGCCAGAGACTTAATTCAATCAGTTTTGTTTATATAGCATCTGGTGACTCATAGCTCTGGAGGAGGGGCAGTTTGTTTACCTTGTGAGCTGAGAGCTGCGCTGGGCGTTTTCAGACTTGGTTTGATTGGTAACTGAGGTTACCTGTGTCCTAGTCCCACCCACTCCTTGGTAAACTCCCTTTATATAGGGCAATCAAGGGACAAGTATCTTCATTACACTTAACTGGTCAATCCTAATTCTTGTTATTCCTTCTCATAGTTCACCTTTTCACACTTGTGAATCACATCATTATGACCTTCATTCACAGACAGATGATCAAAACAGCGCGGGGCTTTACCGCACCGATGATCAGAGATAATGCATGCAAATTTGAGCAGCGCAATAATCTCTGATCATGGGGTAGAAGTGCGGAGAAATTGTGCCTGAGCATGCGCTCAGCACAATCCTCCCGCACTTGTTTGACAGGTCTGGGCTGAATATGTTTTCAGGATTACTCCCAGCATGTCCAGCAGCTCAGAAAGGCCTTTTCGCCGATCTGCACGGAGCTTTTCAGAAAAAACATCCGTTTTGCGCTCCTGTATCCCGCAAAATTGAGGATTACAGCAGAAGGAGAAACAAAGCACTTCGATAATGCTGCAGAGGCCCAAAATTATGTAAGCTCTCTGAACCGGGAGGGAACCTGAAGAGCTACACAACAGTGCCTGAGATTATGGTAAATTGACTGAAAAATATGCTGTGGATGGACAAAGTTATGTTCAGGATCACGGGTTGACATGGGAATATTGGGAGGGAATGAGAGGAGGTAGCAACAGATGGAATTTAGGCCGCGTTGGGGGACATGTGATATAAGTTAAAATAGTTAACAGAGAATGCAATATAGGGGGGTTGAGGATTTAGGTTATTATTGACATAGATTATGGCACAGCATAAAGATGATTGTGTGTTAAAGGAGGAAAGGTTGGGGCAGTGGGAGTGACTGGTCCGAGAAAGGAAAGGGGGGAGCTCGGAGTGATTAAGGGAAGGTGGGATGGGGATGAGGGGTAGGGAGGGGAGGGGGGGGATTGGGGAGAGTGTGGGGAATTTACAGATTATATGGAGACAGAATGACGAAGAATGGCAGGGGAGATTGAATGGCAGAATGACAGAGACATGGCACAAGGAGCGAGAGGGGTTGGATGATGATGCGGGTGTGCTGGAGCTGGGACAGCACATCCGGTTGAATTGGATATATATACTACTACAGAGTATCGTAACAGAAGGAATTGAGTAATGAATCTAAAAATTTATTCATGGAATGTGGGTGGAATTTCATCCCCTATAAAGAGAAAGAAAATATTACATAGCTTAAAACAGAAAAGAGCCGCGATAGCCCTGTTGCAAGAGACACACTTATCCTCCCAGGAACATCAGAAGCTAAATACTTGGTGGGTGGGCAATATTATAGAAGCTCCAGCAGTGGGGAAAAAGGCGGGAGTGGCAATCCTGTTCCATAAGGATCTCAAAGTGGAGAAACAGCGGATTTATACAGACCCAGAGGGGCGTTTTATTTTAGCACAGCTTAAGATCAATGGAAATCCTTACCTCCTGGGGAATGTTTATGCACCCAATAACTATAGTAAGGGATTCTACCGCCAGCTTACTCAGCAGATAAACTCACTAAGATATGGGGAACTGATTATGGGAGGAGACTTTAACATAGTGGCAGATCCCACACTAGATAGATCACATAATACACAAGGTCGAGGAAGGGACAATACAAAAGGCATACCAATGCTCTGTGAGACACTAGGATTGGTGGATGTTTGGAGGGTCTTGAACCCCGGAGCACGGGACTATACACACTACTCACGAGCCCATCATACACAGAGCCGCATTGATTACATACTAGCAGAGGAGGGATGTATGGGGAGGATTCGAGATACAGACATAGACCCAACTATTATATCAGATCATGCACCAATATTCATAATAATGCAAGAACGGGGGACGGGATTGGGTCAGAGACGATGGAGATTCCCCCAGGAACTCTACTTTGATAAAGATTTCTTGCAATTTATAAGGGAAAAATGGATGGATTATAAAGCATATAATGCGGACCATAGGCGTAATATAGAACTGTACTGGGAGGCAGCGAAAGCGGTCATGAGAGGGGAGATAATTGCATATCACGCTTGGAAGAGGAAAAGCAGGGATAAAGAAATAATACAATTGGGGAAACAGCTCACACAACTGAGGAGAGCATATGGGCCCGCAGCGTCGAAACAGTGTAGAGAGCGCCTTCTGGCTACACAAGCTGCCCTAAATGAATTACTACAGCAAAGGGCGGTGAAATCGACAGAATATTTTAAATATAAACTTTATAAATATGGGGACAAACAGGGCAGAATGCTGGCTAGGCTAGCGAGACAAAAGACAGGTATACAAAAAATACTGACGCTGCAAGATGCTGCGGGGAGGTTGACCCACAGGGAAGAAGAGATCCAACAGATATTTCATGATTACTATAGGACCTTATATGAGGAAGATAATCAAGAGGACTTAGATCCACAGTTGTATCTAGATGGGGTAGAGTTGCCAAAGATTACAGAGAGTCAACGGGGACGATTAAACAAGCCTATAGATATAGAGGAAGTCATTAGAGAAATTAAGAGAAGTGCACTGAATAAGGCACCAGGACCGGATGGGTATCGGGCCGAATTTTACAAGCTGTTAGTCACAGATATAGCACAGCCACTGACAGAACTGTTTAATGCGGCAGTGGGAAAGGGAGAACTTCCTGCAACGCTAAAAGTAGCAGATATAACAGTCTTTTTAAAACCAAATAAAGATCAGAATAAACCTGAATCATATCGTCCTATATCCTTAATAAATTATGAAGCAAAGATATTTGCGGGTATCTTAGCCCACCGCCTAGCAGGGGTGTTAACAGAGATAATTGCTGACCCACAGGTGGGATTTATTCAGGGGAGACAGCCGGTTAAAAATATTAGGAAAATATTGGCATCGATGCAATATATGCAGTATACGCAGCAGGACTCCCTACTTATAAGTTTCGACGCTGAAAAAGCGTTTGATAGGGTGAAGTGGGACTTCTTATTTCAGACATTGCAGGCCTATGGGATGGAGGGGTTTTTTGAACAAGCTATTCGTACCTTATATAATGGACCAGAGGCACGGATTTGGGTTAATAACAACTACACGCAAGCAATTCCGATATGCAGGGGCACCCGTCAGGGATGCCCTTTATCCCCGTTGCTGTTTGCATTAACGTTAGATCCATTAATACGGGAGATTTTAAGGAACCCCGAAATAGAGGGGATAAGGATAGGGACGAGGGAATTTAAGGTGTCAGCATTTGCTGACGATCTACTAGTATATCTGTCTAACCCAATGCGATCTTTGTCAGTGTTAATGGAGTGCATTACTGAATATGGTTCATTCTCTGGCTTTAAATTAAATACCCATAAATCGGAAGGCCTAGCAATCAACAAACGACTAAGAGATAATTGGAGAGGAGATTTCCCTCTAAAATGGGCAGATAAAGAAATATTATATTTAGGGGTATGGTTAACAGCAGATGTCAGAAATCTATATAATAAAAACGTCACAACTCTAATACAAGACACAGGACAAACTCTTAGACAATGGCAAAACCTACCACTCTCGTTGAGTGGACGGATAGCATTATATGGCATGATAGTATTCCCTAAGTGGCTATATGTGATGCGACAATTGCCAATATGTCTCACTCAGAAGGATTTGGGTAAGCTCCGATCCTTGCTGACCAGGTATTGCTGGGGAGGTAAAAAGCCCAAGATTAAACTGGAGCGACTCTACGGAGGGGGGAAAAAGGGAGGACTTGGACTACCCAATATGAGTTGGTACAATTGGGCATGTTTACTAAGACATCTGGCAGACTGGATACTAGGTACAGAGGAATATACACCTTGGGACTTGGAAAGGGAGTTATTTCATCCGCTGCACCCACACTATTTGATACACCTTACACAGACGAACACACCAAAGCAGTGGAAAAATCATATATTACTGCAACCAATGAGACGTGCTTGGCACTTTTTGATGAGGCATCTAGGGAACAATCCTGTGAATACAGACATGATGCCCTTAATAGGGAATCAGGAATTTGGCTTGGGATTAATACAGGGGAAAGTTAAAGAATGGGCAAAACATGGCATAGTATATGTTGCAGACATGTTGATGGACACAGGGGACATAAGAACTAGAGAGAATTTAGAGGACTTAGTAGGTAAAGAGCAGGTAGATTGGTTCACATATGGCCAGGCCCAGGCGTTTATGCGTCAGGCTATGGGGAGCAATTGTTCGAGGGGAGTATATCAGATGGTGGAGGAATTTTTTCAACCATCGGAGGTAGAGCAGGTCACCGTCTCGGGGATTCATAGAGCATTGGGGAATTTCCACATGCATCAGATGTATGAAGGCATAGAGAAGAAATGGGCTGAGGAACTGCAAATGCCGGTTCGGGAGGGAACGGTAGCACGCAGACTCAAGGAGATACACAATATGGTATATAGTGCACGACACAGAGAAATACAATTTAGAACTATCACTCGGGCATATTTTTCCCCAAAGCAGGCATATTATGCGGGGCGTCTAGACACCCCAGCGTGTATCAAGTGTTCAGATCAGGGAGGATCGCTACTTCATATGCTATACACATGCCCTCGAGTGGTGACCTTTTGGAACAGGATCCAGGGATACTGTGGGATGCTGCTTAACAAAGAGATTCGACTTAGACCGCAGGATGTAAGTTTGGGAGTGGAGAGAGGTAGGCTAATGTTGCGGCGGGTAGCATATATTTTGATAGTTAAAGCTCTGATTGTGGGAAAACAGTGTATTTTACAGCATTGGACAAAGGAGGATGCTCCAACGTATTGGGAATGGAGGAATGCATTCCATAGCTTGTTGGTGTTGGAAGCCAGAGGAGCTAAGAAAACACCTAAACGTAAAAAAGAGTTTTTGGAGGTGTGGGAACCATATCTCCAGTCACTGTCAGGAAGAGCTCGCAGCTTAATTCTGAACTCCATGTCATTATAAGGGGATGGGGAGGGAGGGGGGCTTCTAGGGGGGGAACAAGGTGAGGGGGAGGGATGTTGAAGGAATTTGTTCTAATTATAATACATAAGAGACTGCTATGTAAATGGAAGTATACTATCTAACTAGGAATACATGGAAATAATTGAAATCGGTGCTATTGCTTCATGTAACAAAACAGAGTGTACTTAAAAATGGTAGGACCATTGAACAATAGATGTTTAGGTTGTACTAATGTATACCGGTTAATGTGTTCAATAAAAATTATTTATGTAAAAAAGAGAGGATAGGGGTGGGTGGATAAAAGTGTTAAAAGTTTGATGACTGCATTAATATTATGTCTTTATTGTGTACATTTTGATATTTGAAATTCGGTATCTTTATAGTGTTGGATGTGTTTATTTTGCAATGTCATCAATAAAAAATGTTGAAACATAGAATCGGGCCCAGTACCGATCCATGAGGCAATCCACTACTTACACTTTCGTCCTCTGAGTAAACTCCACCCTCTGCCATCTGTCAGTCAACCAGTTCCCCACTTTATGTCTTAACTTTAGCCCACTTAGCTTATTTATGAGCCTTCTATAAGGGACTGTCATAACAGATGACATGTAATGAACTATGCTTGCACCTACAAGCTTCCAGACCCCACAACAGAGGTCACCCCTAAGTCCCTCTGTGCCTGAGTAGGCATAAAAGAAAACCACATGCTCCCAAACGTTCTCAGAGCCATTTGCACGCATAAGACCACTGTAGCGCCTTCACATGAGCAGTGCAGTAATCCAGGGCAAGCCTGCGGTTGTGTATCAGAGAACACTATCGGAATGTGGTTGCCACCAAGTTGTTGTTCAGGCCATCCCCTGAAACACACAGAGTAGCATGAGCTGCCACTTCAGCACAGCTGCAGAATGGAGAGCTTGAGATGTGGCCACCTCCAGATAGAGGCGAGCTGGAACTAGATTCAGTGTTCACTGGAAATCTCAGAAACTCTTCGGCTTCACTAAGAGAATCAAGGCGAATCCCACGCTTCCCCCCTTTCAGGGCACTTTCAGCTCAAAACCTGTGCTGACAGAACAGTTTCTTAATTTCTTTGCACTGCATCTGCTGATCAATATTCGGACTAAAGTCTTCGGAAAACCAAAATATGAAAGTGCAAAACCCTTACGAGAGAAGCTACACTGGCTTCCACTCAAGGAACGCATTACTTTTAAAGTATGCACATTAATCCACAAAATCATTCACGGCGAAGCTCCAGCCTACATATCTGAGTTAATAGACCTACCACCCAGAAACGCCAAAAGATCATCCCGAACCTTCCTCAACCTCCACTTCCCTAACTGCAAGGGCGTAAAATACAAGATGCTACACGAGTCAACCTTTTCTCACGTGGGCACGCAGTTCTGGAACTCACTGCCGCGCAACCTGAGAACGATCCACGAGCAAACCTCCTTCCGCAAACTATTGAAGACCCATCTTTTTGAAAAAATCTACGGAAAGAAGCAAAACACATAAAGTCCACACTCACTGTTCACTAATGCATCAATACATCCACTTCCGAACTCTCATCCCCCGCAGTCTCACCTCACTCATACCTTTACTCACAGAAATATGTATACCATACATAACGCCCTTTTAAGCTCCCGCTGTCTCCTTCCAGTGTTCCAAGGTTTGGTTCCAGCGTTTACATTCCTTAACAACACTTTGATTGTCTTGTATAACTCTTCAAAATGTAAACCATAACCAAGTTGTAACAAATTGTATTTCCATCATTCATATCGTATTGTAAGCCACACTGAGCCCGCAAAAAGGTGGGAAAATGTGGGATACAAATGCAATAAATAAATAAATAAATAAATGATTTTGTGTTACTGCATCAGACATCACGATTCTTCCCTATAGTAAAAGTTCCCAGAGCTGAAAGTTTAGCATGTTACACTGCACTCTTTAACTTTGCCTTGTTCATGTCTCCTCTGGGAAACTAACAGCTGCAACGTGCACAATAATTTACCTCAGAGGACCAAGGAAAAGGCAGTTAATATTTTGAAGGGCCCTGGGAGTTCTGCGGATGCACACCCAATGCTCAGGCAGCCAGCATGTGGCCCCGTGCTAAGAATTTCTATAGTGCTGCTAGACACATGAGGCACAATAAACAAAAGCCTTTTATTTCCTAAGATATTGACACTGATGATACACCAAATGGCTTAACAGAGTATCAGCGGTGTTGATCATTTATTGAAAATTTCAGAAATTGGATGACTCTGGGGTACCGGAGTAGAGGGAAGGAGTTGCCTAATGATTAGAGGACAGAGAACCAGGGAAGTCCGGTTCAGATTCTAGTGCAACTCTCTGTGAACTTGGACAAGTCATGTAACTCTCCATTGCCTCAGGTACAAACAAGATTGTGAGCCCTTCAGGGACATAAAAATACCTACTGTACATGAATGTACACTGCTTCAATAGTTTTCGGTCTTGCACAAGTATATACGAAATTAAACAGTAATAATGCACTTCCCATCAGGATCAGCCACCAGTGAGGCTTGGATCAGGGGTTCCTTGTGGAGATAGGGAGACAGACCAGTGCCTTAACTATCCAGCTATACATTAGCTAGAAACCCAGAACACGTTCACACCAGAACACAGTTTGTAGGACATAAAACTCTATACTGAAAGAGCCTAAGTAGCAACTAATTTCCCACTAGGAACACAGCCCTGTCTCTTGCCCAACTCGGCATCGGCTCAAATTAATCTTACAGTGTAGAATCATCAATTTTATACTTCTATTTAACTAATTATATTTCCTCCACCCACAAAATTCTCTAAAAAAATATTTTAATATAATTATATTCCTTCAACCACTTATCTTTAAACTGCTCAGCTCCACAATAATGTTTGCTTGTCAAATAGGAATTCCGCCAACACAGTCCATGTTTCGCCACTGCTGTGTCAGGGCAATAGTCCTATAGTAACACCAACTCTCGCATGGTGTCATGTTATCTGCTCACACATAATTAAAATTGTTGGGGTACTAATATTTGAATTAACTACCCAGCTCTAGGACAAGGGAGATTATGGGAGTTACACCTCTATCCTCCCTATTAGTATTGGTGATTTCTGTTCCCTTTTCCAAATGGCCAAAGTTACACTACCTCCCTCTGAGCATAAAGTTATCTTTAGCAACATAAATAACACTTCTCTTATTCAGGGCTGCCGAGAGGGGGGGACAGGGGGGACAAAATTACCCGGGCTGGCGCCGCCGCCACAGTCCGGCCGGCCCGCCCTCCGTCGCTCCCTGGCATTCAATTTAAGCGCCTCACCTTCGAAAGCGCAGCATGCAGCGGCAGACCACTCCTTCCTTCCGTGTCCCGCCCTCGCCTGACCTAACTTCCGCGAGGGCGGGATACAGAAGGAAGGAGTGGTCTGCCGCTGCTTGCTGCACTTTCGAAGATGAGGCGCTTAAGGTCAGTGCAGAGGGCCCAGGGGTGGAGAGAGGGCCCGGTGGCGGGTGGGCCCGGCGACCTCGGGTGGGGGGGGCCAGGGGCGGCCTTGTCCCGGGCCTGGCCCAGTCTCTCGGCGGCCCTGCTCTTATTACCATGGAAAACCGTTTTATTGGTTCTAACTTGCAGCACTAATTCTACCTGGTCTATGTAGACTGCTGTGATTCCTCCTGAGTGACCCTGCAACGTGAACAAGCAGCACGAGTCTTCAAGGCGATACACCTGCAATATGAAAGAAAATATAGTTAGAACACCCTCAATTTAGTACCCCACTGGTACTAAAGCCTGTACGTCTTCAAAAATCAGAACTCCTCAGGACCACAAGCAAGGGCAATTTTAAAATAAGTCTTGCAACCCACTTTTTTCTTGATAGGCACCAGTTCCTATTAAATTCTGAATGTATAATTTGGCTACAAGAGGCTGAACGGTAAATGAAATACACTTCGCTATATTAATTGGGAAACAAATTGGATGGAAGCCACAATCTGAAATCTCTGAAAAGGGTAGTACTATGCACACTCTCTCTACTGGGTACTCTTTCAACAACTCTCTACTAATATGGAAACCAAACATCCTTCTCAATTGTGACATGGATTGGCCACTGTTGGAATACATAAGTACGTAAGTGTTGCCATACTGGGACAGACAAAGGTCCATCAAGCCCAGAATCCTGTTCCCACAGTGGCCAATCCAGGTTACAAGTACGTGGCAAGATCCCAAAATAGTACAATACATTTTATACTGTTTATCCTAGAAATAAGCAGTGAATTTCCCCCACGTCCATTTTAATAATGGCTTATGGACATTTCTTTTAGGAAGCTATCCAAACCTTTTTTTAAACCCCCCTAAGCTAACTGCTTTTACTACATTCTCTGGCAACAAATTGCAGAGTTTAATTACACATTGAGTGAAGAAATATTTCCTCCAATTTGTTTTAAATTTACTACTTTGTAGCTTCATTGCGTGCCCCCTAGTCCTAGTATTTTTGGAAAGAGTCAACAAGCAATTCATGTCCACAAGTTCCACTCAACTCACTATTCTATAAACCTATATCATATCTCCCCTCAGTCGTCTTAGCTGAAGAGACCAAGCCACTTCCTCATAGGGAAGTCATCCCATCCCTTTTATCGTTTTTGTTGTCCTTCTCTGTACCTTTTCTAATTTCACTATATCTGTTTTGAGATGCAGTGACCAGAATTGCACACAGTATTTGAGGTGCAATCACACCACAGAATGATACAAAGGCATTATAACATCCTCATTTTTGTTTTCCATTCCTTTCCTAATACTACCTAACATTCTATTTGCTTTCTTAGGCACCGCCACACACTGAGCAGAGGGTTTCAACGTCCTGATCGGTGACTCCTAATATGGAACCTTGCATCACGTAACTATAGTTCAGGCTCCTCTTTCCCACATGCATTATTTTGAACTTGTTTAAATTAAACATCATTTGCCATTTGTGCCCAGTCCCCCAGTCTCGTAAGGTCCTCTTGAAATTTTTCATAATTCTTTTGTGATTTAACTTTGAATAACTGTGTGTCATCAGCAAATTTAATTACCTCAATAATTACTCTCATCTCTAGATCATTTACAAATATGTTAAAAAGCAGCGGTCCCAGCACAGACCCCTGGAGAACTCCACAATGTACCCTCCTCCATTGATAATACTAACCATTTTACCCTACTCTGTTTTCTATCTTTTAATCAGTTTTTAATCCACAAGAGAACACTACCTTCTATCCCATGACTCTCCAATTTCCTCTGAAGTCTTTCAATGAGGTATTTTGTCAAATGCCTTTTAAAAATCCAGATACACAAATATCAACAGGCTTATCTTTATCCACTTGTTTGTTCACCACTTCAAAGAAATGTAGTAGACTGGTAAGGCATAAATTTCCCTTCACTAAATCCATGTTGACTTTCAGGCTTATTTTCGAAAGAGAAGGGTACCCATCTTTCGACACAAATCGGGAGATGGGCGTCCTTCTCTCAGGGTCGCTCAAATTGGCATAATTGAAAGCCGATTTTGGGCATCCTCAACTGCTTTCCATCGCGGGGATGACCAAAGTTCACAGGGGCGTCAGAAGCATAGCGAAGGCGGGACTGGGGCGTGCCTAACACATGGGTGTCCTCGACCCATAATGGAAAAAAGAAGGGCGTCCCTGACGAGCACTTGGGTGACTTTACTTGGTCCATTTTTTGTTACGACCAAGCCTCAAAAAGGTGCCCGAACTGACCAGATGACCACCGGAGGGAAACGGTGATGACCTCCCCTTACTCCCCCAGTGGTCACCAACCCCCTCCCACCCTAAAAAAAAAAAAAAAAATTATATTTTTTTGCCAGCCTCAAATGTCATACCCTGCTCCATCACAGCAGTATGCAGGTCCCTGGAGCAGTTTTAGTGGGTGCAGTGCACTTCAGGCAGGCGGACCCAGGCCCATCCCCCCCTACCGGTTACACTTGTGGTGATAAATGTGAGTCTTTCAAAACCCACCAGAAATCCACGGTACCCACATGTAGATGCCCCCCTTCACCCCTTAGGGCTATGGTAGTAGTGTACAGTTGTGGGGAGTGGGTTTTGAGGGGGCTCAGCACCGAAGGTAAGGGAGCTATGCACCTGGGAGCAATTTCTGAAGTCCACTGCAGTGCCCCCTAGGGTGCCCGGTTGGTGTTCTGGCATGTCAGGGGAACCAGTGCACTAAGAATCCTGGCTCCTCCCACGACCAAATGGCTTGCAGGAGATGGTGGAGATGAAAATGGTAATGGAATTCAAACGTGTGTGGGATAAGCTCAAAGTAATCCTGTTTGGAAGGAATGGCTCCACCACCCTTCTCTGTGAAAAAAATACTTCCTCACATTATTCCTGAGTCTGCCCCCCCCCCCCCCCCCTTCAACCTCAATTCATGTCCTCCAGTTCTACCGCCTCCCGTCTCCGGAAAAGGTTTGTTTACGGATTAATACCTTTCAAATATTTGAATATCTGTATTATGTCACCCCGTTTCTCCTTTCCTCCAAGGTATACATGTTCAGGTCGGCAAGTCTCTCGTCATACGGTTTGCAACGCAAATCCCATACCATTTTTGTAGCTTTTCTTTGCACCGCTTCCAGTCTTTTTACATTTTTAGCAAGATACGGCCTCAAAAACTAAACACAATACTCCAAGTGGGGCCTCACCAACGACTTGTAAAGGGGCATCAACACCTCCTTTCTTCTGCTGGTTTTACCCCTCTCTTTGAAGCCTAGCATCCTTCTGGCCATGGCCATCGCCTTGTCACATTGTTTCTTCACCTTTAGATCCTCAGACACCAACATCCCAAGGTCTCTCTCCTGAGTCGAGCTTACTAATCTTTCGCCTCCTATCCAGTATCTCTCTTTTGGGTTTCTGCACCCCAAGTGCATCACTCTACACTTCTTGGCATTAAATTTTAACTGCAGACCCTCTACCATTCTTCTAACCTTTGGAGATCCCTTCTTATTGTTTCTACTCCCTCCAGGGTATCCACTTCATTGGCTACTTTTGTGTTATCTGTAAAAAGGCAAATCTTTCCTTCCAACCCTTCAGCAATATCTTCCACAAATATATTAAACAGAATAGGCCCCAGCACCGACCCCTGAGGCACTCCACTGCTCACCTTCCTTTCCTCCGAGCGGATTCCATTTACCACCACCCTCTGCCAACCTGTCGGTCAACCAGTTTCCTATCCAGTTCACCACTTTCGGTCCTAAGTTCAACCCTTTCAGCTTATTCACAAGTCTTCTGTGGGGGACCATATCAAAGGCTTTGCTGAAATCTAAATCTTTGATATGGTCCCCCACAGCACTAGTGGGCTGGCAGCTCTTGATGGGTTCTGATGATGTATAGCAAATCTCTGCCCTCACTCTTTTTTAAAGCAGACAATCAAACAATAACAAGAGAAATAGATAATCTTTTGTAAATGCAAATATCCATAGCAATAAACACCCTCCCATCCCCTCTTGACCTCCCATGCTATAGACAAACCAACATGCACCAGACTTTGGGGTGGAGGGGGGGGGATCTTTACACCAAGCTCTTCCCTCCCTCAAAACTCACACACAAAAATACACCGCCAAAGGAACATCATAAAAGACAGAGAAACTGCCAGTCGCACAGTACTCACTCTCAGAGTGTGGTCTTGGCTCCCTGTCACCAGCCGGCCAGCAGCAGCTTTCAGTGCTGTGATTGGCTTCTGATGTGCACACGACACCGTGTGTGTCAGCTTACACAAGATGACATCATCACCACTGTACACTGGAGAGGCAGACACGCTGCTTCTATTGGAAGCTCCTGAGATTTAAGACAAGAAGTTCTGTTAAAATTGTATATATACATTTTAAAAAGTGGTTAAAGTGAAATCAAGATTTCACGAATTCACAAAATAGCTAATATATACATTTTTCAAATAAGTAAAATATTTCAAAGTACAGCTTTTTTTCTGTATGTTGAACGGGAGCAATCTGGCTAATATTGGAGAGATTATATGCAAAAGTCATTAAGAGTCTTCTTTTGTGCTGAAACAGTGACTTTATTAAGTTCTGCGAAAACCTCTTAGCATAAGACTTATCACTTTCAAACCAGTTCAAAGTGAGAATCACACAAGAAAGTAGAGATTTAGCCATTAAAAAACACATTGGATAATGCCACATCTTTGTCATCAGGGAAAATATGCGCTTCTGACCCTTAAAAACCATTACTCAGATAAGAGGTTCTTCCATATAACTGCCTGATTTCTCAAGGTACATCTAGTCTAGGAATCAATAAAAGCTGCCATTCCCTCACCTTGACTACACCCACTAGTACACTCTTACCTCGGAACTGCAGATGATTCATGGATTCCTGTGTTTCCAGCATAAAGAAATCTAAAGAACCATTCAGCCTGGCAGCAACAATCCTTTGACAGAGAAAAAACACAGGTAAAACACAGTGAGTCCCACTCCTAAGCTTACAGAAGCACCCTGCTCCTTCAGTAGGGCTACAATTCCCATCCTGCACAAAGTCCGGTTCTGGTGCAGTGGTGACCCCTTACTGTGCCAGGTTGCTCAGTGGCACACTGTACATGTTTTTGAGTAGCTGGTGAATTATTGACATTTTTCACTGGAGTAAGCTGTGCATTCTTGTACTCATATGTAAATGTACAAGTGTTCACTTTTCCAAGGCCAAGACTATATTTTACACTATGACCATATTAAGTTGTCTGTTTCTGTGGTCCACCTTTCCAGGCTGAATATTACAATGTCCCACTGTACCATAAGAATATATGAACACCCCCCCCCCTTTCAAAACCTGTACGTGAACAATCTCAACTAATTACTCCCGACTACTAACTTACAAAGAAGTAAAGAGGGTATTTCTATAACTGTGCATCTATATACAGGCACATAATTCATATATGCAGTGCCTACTTACCTTTACAGAATATTTAATGTGAGGCTGATTCAGCTGTCCAATTAACTGGGTGGAAACATGGCTGAGTATTCAGATAAATATGAGCAGCTAAATCTGGTCTGTTCAGATTTATCCCTATAGTAATATAGTGAATGTCTGTAGATAAAGACTTGCACACGGTCCATCCAGTTGTGTTATTTTTCTGCTTAGCAGGCAATACGGTGCTATCTGGCCAAATTTTTTTTTTTGTTACATTTGTACCCCGCGCTTTCCCACTGATGGCAGGCTCAATGCGGCTTACATGGGGCAATGGAGGGTTAAGTGACTTGGCCAGAGTCACAAGGAGCTGCCTGTGCCTGAAGTGGGAATCGAACTCAGTTCCTCAGTTCCCCAGGACCAAAGTCCACCACCCTAACCACTAGGCCACTCCTCCACTGTTGCTACTATTTGAGATTCTACATGGAATGTTCCTATTCCAACATTCCATGTAGAAGTCGGCCCTTGCAGATCACCAATGTGGCCGCGCAGCCTTCTACATGGAATGTTGCTAGTGGAATAGCAACATTCCATGTAGAATCTCTAATAGTAGCAACATTCCATGTAGAATCTCCAATAGTATCTATTTTATTACATTTGTACCCCGCACTTTCCCACTGATGGCAGGCTCAATGCGGCTTACATGGGGCAATGGAGGGTTAAGTGACTTGCCCAGAGTCACAAGGAGCTGCCTGTGCCTGAAGTGGGAATCGAACTCAGTTCCCCAGGACCAAAGTCCACCACCCTAACCAATAGGCCACTCCTCCCTATTTGTCACCCATCCTCACCATGCCATTAGCCCAGCCTCCTTTTGGACTGGGCAACCAGTCATTTTGAAGGAAGGGGAAAATTAGTTGACTTTACGCCCATAAATCTTCTGAACATTAACCTCCATGTTGCTTCCTTTTAAAATGCTAACCTGACCATGTTTTGAGCTGTAAAGCTTTGTCTCAAGGATAACGGAATGTTACCTTCAGATAAGATCTTGCTGGGATGGTAATGATGCAGTCTTGCCATATTAAAGCTAACACTTGTTGGAGGGCAATGCTAGCTATGTTTTCCCAGATTGTGTCATTCAAGCTCATGTATAAACTGAGCAGGCTCAATAAAAGTTTCTTTTTGTACTTTCAAGTTCACAATAGCGGCTACGGCTCTTCAGCTTGGAGAAAAGGCGGCTGAGGGGAGATATGATAGAGGTCTATAAAATAATGAGTGGAGTTGAACAGGTAGATGTGAAGCGTCTGTTTACGCTTTCCAAAAATACTAGGACTAGGGGGCATGCGATGAAGCTACAATGTAGTAAATTTAAAACGAATCGGAGAAAACTTTTTCTTCACTCAACGTGTAATTAAACTCTGGCCACTATCTGAAGGTTAAGGAGCTTTGACCGGCGGTTAATAAATGTGATAGGATTTTATGAGCAAAATATTCTAGTTCTATATATTTTATGAAAATTATGACAATTATTCACCTTCCACTGAGAGGAGTAAGACGAACTAGTATGCCTTGATGAATTGAGGAGGTGTCCTAAGATGCGACAAGTCTAACTGTATTCTCTCCTCCCCCCCCCCCCCCCCCCCGCCGCATGTGGAATTTAATGCAGCATATTCCTTTCAAAAGCTACTAAGTCAAATCTCTCTCTTCCCATCTTTCAAAGCAGCCCTAAAGACGACCTTAACAACAAGAAAATCTCACACTGAGGATCAGATAGAAGTAGCTTCTGTTTATTTGCTTACCTATGGTTCAGGAATACAAGTGCAGTAATTCCACACTGCCCTTCCTCACTGCAGCGCAAGGTACCGTCTATAGCATCCCACACCTTAAAGAGAAAAAAAAAAGGCAACATAAGACACCAAAGGTTGAAAAACAACAGGACATCCGAGTACTGGCAGAGTATGGAACAAAAGTAGCTGAAACGATGGAGACCAAATGGAAGGTTTGAGTCATTCATCAGGACCAGACTTATAACACAATAGGGCTAAACTAGTGTAAGGATTAGGGGACAATTTGGTAAAGCAGCACCCAGAGACAGGAGCCGTTAATTGACAGTTAGGTACCTGTGTGCACTAGGCGCTAATCCTAAAGCGTGGGCGGACCATGGGCCTGCCTCCCAGGTACACGTAGTTTTATAGAAGAATAAAGTCTATGCATGTCGCTTGGCATACTTCGGTGTACAACTTACACCTGCCATGGAGACGGTGTTAAGAGGGCGCACCTAAACAAGTTGCACCTGTGTCAGCCAGTGGCGTAGGAAGGGGGGGGGGCGGGGGGGAGGTCCGCCCCGGGTGCACACCGCTGGGGGGTGTCGGCTCCGCGCAGGGTGCACTGCTCTCTCTGCCCCGGAACAGGTTACTTCCTGTTCTGGGACAGAGAGAGCAGTGAACCAGCGCGGAGTCGACACACCCCAGCAACGTGCAGTCAGGGCGGATCGGCCCTCCCGCCCGTCCCTCGCGGCAGGTATGCGCTCCAGCGGGAGGGGGGTGCGCAGCGGCGACCTGCCCCGGGTGTCAGCTCCCCTCGCTACGGCTCTGGTGTCAGCCTCTCACCTACCAAGTACCAAGTTCTCTGAGTGTGTCTCCTCCTCTTTCTCCTTGCTTTAACAGTGCAGATGCAGAAAGGCTTCCATTAAGGTTGTAATAGAGACACAAATGGTGATGGAAATGAAAAAGGGGTGGAATAAAATGGAAGTTATAAAAAAAACCCTGAACTTAAATGACTGCATGTGTGTGAATGTGTTGAGTGACGCTGGGGTGACGACTCAAGCTGTGATGAATTAGAGCCGATACTGGACAGACTTGTATGATTTGTCTCTCGTATATGACAATCTGGTTTAGGATGGGCTGGAAAGGGCTAAGGACAGCAACTTTAGTGGCTGGAACACGAGGTCAGTTCTAGACAGACTTTCACGGTCTGTGTCCCGCAAATGACAAGACGAATAAACTGGAGTGGGCTTTGACAGCAATTCCAGCAGTTGGAACGTAAGGACAGGGCTGGGCAGACCTCTATGGTCTATGTCCCAGAGATGCCAATGAAAGACCATAATCAAGTATATCATGTTCATTGTTGATTTAATTATAAATTGATAATGACTGTGACTATTGGGCAGACTGAATGGACTGTTCAGGTCTTTATTTGCTGTCACTTACTATGTTACTATTAACCCTCTCTGCTCCCAAGCTGATGCACAGACCTCAGCTCTGACACGGGCACGAGTATCAGAGGTCACCTGGCGTGTGCATGTGGTGACCTCTCAGCACACAGTGCCAGTGAATCAGAGACTTACATGTCTTACATGTGTGCACCAGAATGTTCCAAGGTCCAACTTCCATTCCTTCTTTGCCTGCAGTGCTGCGGCTTGAACACAGAAAGAGCGCGGACCAGAATTTTTTAAAAATGTACCATTAAATTCTTGCAGGAATGGGTGGGGACAGGTTAAATTCTTGCAGGGAAGGATGGGGATGAGCAAGACTCCAGAGGGGACAGGCAGAGATGGGTTAGATTTCTGTCCCCGTGCCACTCTCTATTCTGGATCTCTCCAGGAGGGCTGGATAGGAGACTTTCCACTAAGGTGGGCTGAGGAGGGCTTTAAATATCTAGGCATCTTTCTGCCTGTGAACCCTAGGACCCTCTATAGTACTAATATCCCTGCCCTTTTACAGCACACTACACAACAACTATATGGAATACTTTGCCATTATCAATATATGGCCTCATTAGTCTTTTCTGCACGATTGTCTTTCCCAGGCGGCTCTATGGCCTCCAGCATCTCCCCTTGAAGGCAACAAAGCATGATCTATGGATATTGCATCAACAAATTGCAAAGTTTTGTTGGAAAGGGAAAAAAATCCAAAACTAAACTGGAATTTTTACTTGGCTGCTGGACGGAGGGAGGGTTAGGGCTTCCTAATATACAGAGATACAACCTTGCATGTCTCTTAAGGCATCTTGGTGATTCGGTGTGGGGATAAGAGGACTCTACTCCTTGGCACACAGAAAAGGATCTTTCTTTCCTGTCACCCCTACTCGTTATTCCATGCTCCACAAGCTAAATTGCCCCGGGAGCTTAACATCATGTACTTCTGAAACCAATGTTTGCTGTTTGGCATATCCTCTTAACACTTCATCAGGATTATACTCTCTGATATCTTGCCTATTCTGGGAAACTTAGATTTTACACCTGGGCTGCATAATGCAGTATTTCACAGCTGGGCTTCTTTGTGAATAGTATTTGTGTCTGATCTTCTGACTCCGGAGGGTGGGTTGAGGCCTTTTGCTGTTCTGCAGCAGAGTTATGACACACCGAGATCAAATTTTTTCACTTATTTGCAAATCTCTCACTATGTCATGAGTGTCTGGTCTTTATAAGCTTCTTGATCCATTTACCCAATTTGAAGTATTTTGTTCTATAAATCTTGTGTACTTGATAAAAAAATGTTCACTTTTGGCACTGGAGGAATATGCTCCATAACCTTATGGTGATGGAACCTTGGGATGCTTTCCTAACTATTAAGCATAAGAAAATTTTGGGCAATTTGGGGAGTTTATATACAACTAGTAAAAAAGCCCCGTTTCTGATGCAAATGAAACGGGGGCTAGCAAGGCTTTCTTCTGTGTGCATGTGGGAGTGTGTGTGTCCCTGCCCTCTGCCCTCTCTCCCCTCCCCCCTCTGAGTCCTTCAGTAAAAAAGCCCTGTTTCTGATGCAAATGAAACGGGGGGGGGGGGGGGCTAGCAAGGTTTTCTTCTGTGTGCATGTGGGAGTGTGTGTGTCCCTGTCCTCTGGCCTCTCCCCTCCCCCCTCTGAGTCCTTCACTGTTACAGAGCGAGCAATTTGATTTCGTGCTTTGCTGTTTTCCTTCACTGACTGTTTGTGTTACAGAGAGGGCGGGGCAGACACTCATGGGGAAACCGGATATCTCTCCCCCTTCACACTTCCGGCTGGAGGCTTCATAGAACCTTGGTGTTGCCTTTTATATAGAGAGATCTTTACCATCACCAGCATGTAACTTAATACTTAATGAGCTGGATTTATAACGGGTGACACCATACTACCATACTGATGCTGCCTTTATAATATTACAGCAGGGGGAAGGGAGCAGGACGTGGGCCGCTTGGGGGGAGGGAGGGGGTTGTTCAGACTGTTTTTATTTTTCCTTACCATGTTGTGGTTATCTGGTGGAGAGCTATCAGAACACAGGCTCTCCATGATTGGGAGATTCATTAACATGTTACCTATTACTATTGTCTGTTATGAAGTTTGGGGGGGAAAGGGGGAGAGAGGTTGGGGGGTTAATTTTGTCAAAATTTACTTGGGGAAAATCCACTGCTTATTTCTAGGATAAGCAGCATAAAATGTATTGTTTTAGGATCTTGCCAAGTACTTGTAACATGGATAGGCCACTGTTGGAAGCAGAATGCTGGGCTTGATGGTCCTTCGGTCTGTCCCAGGATGGCAATACTTATGTTCTTATGTTCTAAAATACGTATCAGACTCACTTTGTACTTTACATACTTTCATTTGCTCAATAAACATTTCCAATAAAACTGTGTGTTTTCTGATGTTACTTACATTCCAAACTTACTATAAATGGAATCTGCTATATCTCCGGATTTATAGAAGAGCTTTTGCTTACCTCAAGCGTTCCATTACTCCTTCCAGCAACAATGAGATTCCCCTGTAGACCCAGGCTCCAGACGGAGCTCTCAAAATCTCCTGCCCATGTGGGTACTGGGGAAGTCTTTTCTAAAACAGGAGAGGGGTTGTCTCCAAAACTCCTTCTCCTGGCACTACTGCAACCCCCCTCCAAGCAGCACCCTGGTGACCAAGTACCATTGGCCATGGCGGGTAGAGAGGATTGTCCACGAGGTTGAGAGGAGAAACCAGGGAAGCTAACAGAGTTGGAAGAGTTATGTTCCTCATAGACCCTTTGTATGAGGCTGCTGAAGTCATAGCCAGTGTCTCTGTCCTGGGCGCATGTTCTTTGCCGTGTTTTCGGTTCCTCACATTTCACCTGGTCTGAGAAGTTGGTGTCAATGAGACTGGTGAGATCTGGTTGCTCATAAAACAGCAAGGGCTGTGTTGGTGTGGCCTTCCGGGTCAGAGAGTAACCATTTTCAAAGGGATCTTCTGTGCCACTCCTTGAGTCAGACAACTGGTCCCAACACTCTTGATATTCAAAGACACCACTGCTCTCCCGTCGCATCCTGATTTCAAGTCAATCATAAAACAGGTCAAAATTAGTCCCTAAAACTGAACATCTTTTCATTCAGGATGTAGTAAGTGTTCATCAGGAAAATTACAACAGCTAACTTTAGATGCAATGAAGGTTTTATCCCATTAAATACATTGGTTACTGTACAAAGATATAACCAAAGATACTCAGACTGGAGGACATAGATTCCTTGCTGTGAAGCAATGACTGGGGTCTGTGAATCCTTAGATCACGGTGCGCCCAACCAGTCGGTGTTTTCAGGATACCCTGAAAACCCCAACTGACTGGATGTGCCCCAAGGACTGGGTTGAAAACCTCTGCCTTAGGCTATAAAACCAAGTTACTTATCAGTAGCAGGTGTTCTCTATAGATTCAAGGAAAAACATCTTCAAAAGTGAGTGATGTTATCCAACAGAAAGCAGCCTGGGAAAAACTCTTGTAGCTTAAAACATTTCCAAAAGCTTTAGCTACTCACCACACATGATGTCCTGTGTTGCAATCTCATGGTGGGAAGTATATGAAGATTTAAAGCCTATTGTTCATGGAGAACACATACTACAGGTATGTAACTGCTTTTTTTCCCCTAGGACAAGCAAGACTGCAACTCCTCACAAGTGATATGCTCTAGCTACAGGCTGCCTTTAAGAAAAATTAACACACAGGTACTGTAAATAGGCAGACACCAAAATAATTTTTTTGTGGCAGAGGGCTGTTTTTTTTGTTTTTTTTCATTTTAGAAGGTTAATACAGAATCAAAAGAAAATGGACCCAATTCCTGAGGGATTGCTCAGCACAGACTAACCAAACCTACGCTCACATCTGGAAACTCTTTCCAAGCAATAATGAGATGGAAATGAAGACCAAAGACAATGTCGCAGCCCTATAAACTTTCTATACAGAGTCAGACATGGCTCTAATATTATAAAACTTTACATGACTCGCTAAGCTGAGACCTGCCTGAGAGTAAATGAAAGAGATACAGTCTTCTAGCCAACTGGGCTTACTGGGATAAAAATAAAAAGCTATGTTAATATTTCTAAGGGTTGTAGTCCACTACAGATAGAAAGCTAAAGCTCTTACGCAATCCAACAGGTGTAAGACAAGTTCACCATTGTGAGCATGTAGTTTTTGGATCATTAAGAGGGAAAATCTCGGGAATGAATTTTGGCTGTGTGCACAGAATCACTCTGTTACAAACATATAGGGTGGATCAGAAAATAAGGCCCAAAGCTAACTCTGCATGCTTAAGTGACTACTACCAAAAATAAGACCTTCCAGGTGAGATACTTTAACTCATAAGAATCTAATGACTGGCTGATAAAGAACTTTCATTAGCTGGGTTAGAACATTTAAGACCTTAAGATAGAGCAGCTGGCTTCATGGGAGATTTTAGCTGAAGCAAGCCTCACAGAAACTGAACTGCTACACAAAAATGGGTTTCTCTACATGATGATATGCACTAATTGTTCTAAAACGAACCAAGAATTGGTCTTTAAACCTGACATAGAGAGATATAGAAGATATTCAAGCAGTTTGTGTGCAGTCTTGGAAAATGGATCTAGGCTTTACTGTTGCCACCACCCTAAAAACTTAATCCACATAAGACCGTCTATAGAAATCTCTCCTATAGACCACAAGGATTTGCAATATGCAATCAGACAGATTTAGAGTGTCATGGTTACCTCTCAACACCCAGACTGTGAGGACCTGATGTCAAGATGCAACAGAGTTCCCTTGTGCCAGCGTGATGTGTGTCATAGAAATCTCCAGTTTAATTGGTCTCTTTATGGTTAAACTCTAGAAAGTGAGGAATCAAAGCTTGCCTTGCCCAAAACGGTACTACTAAAATCACAGAACTTTGGTCCTGCTTGAGTTTTAGGAGTCTTTGCTACAACAAAATTAAGAGATTATATATACATAGGCCACCCCCCAGTCAAGGAGTCAGGCATCTGGGGGTTCATCGCTCAAGAGTCCTTATCCTGTGGCGCTTACATGTCTACAGTTTGTTAATCCAATACATAACCGCATGATAGTCCATCTAGGCTAGAACAATATTTTTGGCTAAATGATCTCGGAAAGTCTTCAGAGTGTCCCTTACTGCCCCTAGCTCCAGTAAGTTTTATCTTAAGTTTTTTTCTAAGCATATCAAAGAACCCTGACCTACATGGGCTCTTTGTGATGAAGAAACTTTGGACTGTAGAAATCTGAAAGGAAATGTCTTTTGCCAGATTTAACTAGTTCAGCCACCAAGACAGGGAATCACTAAGAGGTTTGGTAATCAAGACTATGTCCTCATTGGCTCTGAGTGGCCTGAACCCAATGGAAGCATGAAGTCCACTGGATTTGTCTCATTCTGAAATGTGCTGGGGGAGTTACATGCTCAACATGCACCATGCTGATCTCTGCTGGCTTACTATAATCTCTCAACCATGGACACAGGGGTGGTAATCTTTCCAGTATGAGAAAGAATTTTGCCTAGGTAATGTCTAGCAGAGCTCCTATGAGCTCTAAATGTATGAAATGGCTCAAATAAGATATTAGGTAATTTTTTAATGAATTCTAGTGACTCAAGCACCTACATAATCATATGCATTAATTTATGAGTCCGTTTGTGAGATGGGCTCTTGACCAATCAATGGACCAGATAGAGAAAGATGTGCACTCCCAGTATGTAGGTATGTGACTACTATGGCTAGACATTTTGTGAACATTTGCAGCAGAAGCTATACCAAATGGAAGAATGCAATGCTGTTAAGGCAATTCCCTGTCACAAATCTGGGATCTCTCTCTAGGTGGGAAGTATGCTTCATTTAGGTCCAGAGAACATAACCAATCTCCCTTTTTGAACAAAGGGAAACAAGGTACCCAGAGAACTTATCTTGGACTTTTCTTAGATCAGATATTTGTTCTAGGCCTTTGCATTTGGGATGAGATGAGATCCTCCAGTTTCTTTGTGACCAGGAAATACCCCGAGTAAAATAGTTGCTCTCTTTCCATGATGGAATGGGTTCAACCACATTGAGTTCCTTGATAGTATTTCCTAATCCTAACAGTTTGATCAATATAATCTTGGAGAGCAGACCTTTTGTAAAATAGGTGCTGGTGCGAGGCTGAAGGGCTGAGCAGCATAAGAACTGATTCATCCAAAATCCATTTTTGGCTGAGTAATGGGCTGGGGGTTCTGGAGCACTCTGTTCAGTTCCCTGGAGGGTAAGCAGCCCTTATGTTGGGGACACTTTGAGGATATTACAGACCTCAATGCCTCAGTGCTCTCAACATCATGTGTTGAGGGGACTGATGCCAATGTTTCTTGGCCTCTGTCCAATGCATGACAGTGGAGTCCCTCAGTGTTGACAAGGTCAATGTCGAATCCTTTTTTTGTTCTTGCGAGGGGATCAGAGAATGCCCAATCTTGGTGGCTGCTATCAACACTCAATATTGAAGAAAGTGGAGGTCCTCTAAATGTCAAGGTCACCCTAAGCTCTGATGCATCTCCCAGATATATAGAGACTGATGCCGAAGTCAGTGGCACCAAAAAAATCATTCACATTGCTTCTATTGACCTCTAATGCCCCTTCTTAATATCTTATAGGAGCAAAGCAAGCACTATGAGCATTATGACTATGAGCATTATGATCAGCCATCCATGTACCTATATGGAAACATATATGTCTCATACATACATGGCCTAATCCAGGATTAACAACCTGATTACAATATGCAAACTCAGACATTTCATCTATAGAACAATGTGGAGACATCAAATCCAACAGAAGTACAACTCAATGTTCCAGGACAATCAGGCTGTTATCAGAATTGAAATCAATGCTAGCAGGCTGTTATCACAACTGAGGTACTGTGGCTGGTCAGCATGTACTTGTCTATGTTACTCCAAGGACAGAAAGTATGTCAGCAGTACAGATACAGCTTCTGATTTCTCTATAAAAAGTACATAAGTACATAAGTACATAAGTAGTGCCATACTGGGAAAGACCAAAGGTCCATCTAGCCCAGCATCCTGTCACCGACAGTGGCCAATCCAGGTCAAGGGCACCTGGCACGCTCCCCAAACGTAAAAACATTCCAGACAAGTTATACCTAAAAATGCGGAATTTTTCCAAGTCCATTTAATAGCGGTCTATGGACTTGTCCTTTAGGAATCTATCTAACCCCTTTTTAAACTCCGTCAAGCTAACCGCCCGTACCACGTTCTCCGGCAACGAATTCCAGAGTCTAATTACACGTTGGGTGAAGAAAAATTTTCTCCGATTCGTTTTAAATTTACCACACTGTAGCTTCAACTCATGCCCTCTAGTCCTAGTATTTTTGGATAGCGTGAACAGTCGCTTCACATCCACCCGATCCATTCCACTCATTATTTTATACACTTCTATCATATCTCCCCTCAGCCGTCTCTTCTCCAAGCTAAAAAGCCCTAGCCTTCTCAGCCTCTCTTCATAGGAAAGTCGTCCCATCCCCACTATCATTTTCGTCGCCCTTCGCTGTACCTTTTCCAATTCTACTATATCTTTTTTGAGATACGGAGACCAGTACTGAACACAATACTCCAGGTGCGGTCGCACCATGGAGCGATACAACGGCATTATAACATCCGCACACCTGGACTCCATACCCTTCCTAATAACACCCAACATTCTATTCGCTTTCCTAGCTATTATCAGAGATAGCTGCTACTGTGCAACCATCTTCCTTGAGGAGCAGCCCTGCATTGGACCAGATGACCACTGAGGGACATGCTGATATCTCCAGGACTGCATCAGGTTGTTATGTGCTCTGTGGGTTAGAGTGACTTTATATGTCAGAGTCTAGCTTGGAATTTAGGTTTGTTTACTCTAAATTATTTCTGTAATGTGATTGTATATCTTTATTCCTGTCTTCCTTATACTATTTGCTGTTATTGTAAATAAAATAATACCCTATTTTTATAACACTTGAGTGTGGAGTTAGTCCCTTCTATTATTTTGGATCTAAGGATAAGAATACATTTGCACCTAACACCAGACTTACTAATTTTAGTCTTATCTGGAACCCATTTCTTTCAGAATTTATACTAAGCGTCAGGTACCCAATAACATCCCAAAAAGAGTGCTATCTGTATTGCACCCACACATCTGTGAAGGGATTATGATTGGGTCCCAGACCCTGCAAGCACCAATTATGGGTGTCTATAAGGGACATGATCCTGTTGCACCTGCAGCACATCTTAAAACCACTAGGAGTTTTTTGGGACATAGTAGGAAAAACAGCTAAGGCAAAATCAAACAGCTCGATGGTGGAAAAGTCCCCTTTTGGGTGCCTGAGGCCAACAGCGACCTAATGGGCTGCAGAAAACCAAGAAAACTTACAAGTGCTGAAAAATCTGGCTATGGAAAATACAGGGTAGAGGAGAAACACTGGCCCTGTGAAAGGAACTTAAACACTATGAGCACACTCACAAACACAAAACAATGAAAGAAATCTAGCAAGATGCGAGCTGTGGGGGTTATGAGAAAAAAAATGCATCCATACTGTTCCATGAAAAAAACGGACTGAGCTGGTCCGCCGCAATGATGCAAGCAAGAAGATGAGTGGTAAGCCACTCCCAAACCTTCTGGAAAAACGCTGAGGAGCGCTTGCCACTCCAGGCTCTATCAGATGAGGTCATCTATCAATGTGACTATTACATCCTGCTTGTCCTTGGAGAATTACAGATACAGCCTAATAGTTTACAACTGTACTGCTATGAGTCGATACAGCTTTTCAGATAGCACTATCTTCTAACAAACATCTTTGTGCCATTTACTACAAAACTCAGCAAACCCACTTGAAGTGTCTTTTCAAAGTAAACAATGTCTGGCCTGTCTACTATAACTTCTATTGGGCTTTTTATTTTTCCCTACCCAATGGAAGTTGGAAATAATTAAACATGAGAATTATGACAAATATTTGTTCTACCCTAGAATTGTCTTCAGCTAACTCACCATTAGACCTTAGATTTAATCAACTTCCTGGGCCTAATTAACAACTTTAAAAAAAAGGTATCAATCAACTAAGTGTCCATACTTTTGCCCATGTCATATTAATTGTTTTTAATTATTTCAAGCTGTTAAAACCAGAAAATGGCACTTTTGCTTTGAAAACTGTAGAAAGATGTTATGTTTAAACTCTGTATGAATTTTTTTTTTTTTTTAAAGCTTGGATCAGGAGCTTTAGAAACCAAAACCAAACCAGACCCAAATTATCCAAAAATATTGCTCTAATTAGTGGGGAAAAAACCCATACATATACAAAAATGTTTAAGGAACCTTACATATTAAAGCTATTTCCACCACCACCATCCTATATAATCAAACGCACCTCCAACATTCTGAAGCTGACTGCATGGCTGAGGCATTCCTGATCTCTGTATCCATCTCCTGAATTCCGGGTTCGTCACAAGCAGAAGTGACCAACCACACGAGGTTTCTCGGCTTCAGAATGTTGAAGGTGCATTCTATTAAATAGGATTGGTCAGTTCCTTGAAGCACAGCCAGAGCTCAGTGTTCTGCACAGTAACGCTCAGACACCAGAGAGAGGGGGGGGGGCTGACATCAGAGAGAGGAAGGGAGGGGGGGCCTGACATCAGAGAGGGGGGGGGTATCTCTGTCACACACACACTCTCTCTCTCTCTCACACAGTCAATGTCTCTCTCTCTCACACACTCTATGTCTCACACTGTATCACATTCACTCTCTATGTGTCACACAGTCACTCACACACTCTCTTGGTCTCATCCACTCAGTCTCACAGAGAGTCTGTGTCTCACACACTCTCTCGCACACACTATCTGTGTGAAACACACTCTCTCTCACACTGTCTCACATATGCACTTGCACACACTCTCATTCTCACACACTCTCTCTCTCTCACAGACACACTCACACCCAGACTCACTCTCTCTCTCACACACTCGCACATTCACTCTCACATACACTGTCTCAAACATAAACACTCCGAGGAAAACCTTGCTAGCGTCCGTTTCATTTGTGACAGAAACGGGCCTTTTTTACTAGTATATACATATATTGCAGGCTGGGGCCACAAACAAAACAATAGAAGACCATGTTGAAGAAAATAGGTCTTAGATGAGACATTCACTTCAGATACTGAAGGATGCTAAAAACTAAAGGGGCTTGGAAATGGAAGTTGAGCGTTTTGGGCCAGCACTTTCAAACAAATGAAATGGAATGATGAAACATCTCCCAAACTCTCTTTAACTAATGGAGTACAAAAGGAGCAGATATGAGGCTATATACAATGCAAAGAGGAAAAATAGCTGGAAGACTATAAGCACAAATGTTTACAGTCCATCAATGATGAATGCGAGCTTGATACTGCTGTTATCATTAGATATGGTTCAATGAGTTCCATGACTAGGACAGACATACCAGACTAACTCATTCATTCAGGAAAGGGGTGGGCAGAAGAGAAAGATCTTTATGTCGGAAAAAAAAAAATCAACGCAGCTGAAATGGAGAGGAGTATGAAAATAGAATAGGAAGCAGTGATGTGGGGGTATCATGGAGAGGGGAAACAGCTCTTCTATCGATATTGGTATGGTCTATAGACCTCCAACACTGGGGGAAGAACTGGACAGAGATCTGGTTAAAGATATCCAAAAGGTAGTAAAGAAGGGGGGGGGGGGGGGGGGGAAGTGCTGCTCTTTGGGGATTTTAACTTGTGAAATGTGGATTATAGTATCCTGTCTGTGGTACCATTGAGGAGTAGAGTAATCCTAGCCTCCCCTGCATGAGGCTCTCCTTGGACAAATTATAGGCAGGCAACCGAGTGCTAGTGATCAGACGGTATGGATTCACGTAATGGCCATGATGGAGAGGAACCACAGAAAAATTTTTTAAAAAATTGGATTTTAAAAATACTTTGATAAGTACCTTAAGAAAGCTCCATTTGGAGCAACCTGCATTCTAAGTGCAACTATCGTGCCTGCTAATTACACGTTTGTTTTTTTTAATATCAGTGCAAAGGCAGTATAAAGGCTCCAGCTCCCTTGTAGTTTATATATTGGGGAGCATGAACTGGCATCTAGCAATCTCATACCCTTGTTTTGGGATGACGGTGAGACAATCTCCAGTCTGGGCATCCCACACTCGGATCTGCCCTGCCAAGCAACAGGTCACCAGCAGCATCCCATCATTGGCTAGACACTCAATATCCTGGAGAGAGAGAGAAAGAGAGACGAGAAAACATCTTATGTGAGGATTCTTGCAATTTTTTATTTTTGGTGAATCAGAGGAAATGCTGAATGATGCCGTTTTCCTTATCACAGAAACACACAACACAGACAGCTATGGATCACTATACACTATCTCTGATCCACTCTTGCTGCTATCTTGAGACCTGCCTATTTCCTAAATGTTATTCTTGTTGAGTTTACCTGAATGGCCATGTGGTCCAAGGGGGCATGGGTCTGGAGCACATGGCAGGATACATGATTTTCTTAGCTGTTCTTTTATTTAATGGAGTTCCTTTCCTTGGTGCAGATGTGCTCCTCTATTTGTTCATATTTTACTCATGTTATATTCTATTTTTATATTTTACCATTTGTGTACACTGCTCTGGAAGCCTGCTATGAATGGTATACATGAAACTCTGGGGCCCTTTTACTAAACATGTTAAGCACTTATGCCCCGATGAAATAAGCACCGGCTTAGCTCTGATCATAGGGAAAATCCCGGACCTGTCAAATGCAGGAGACAGAGGTCCACTGGACCCCCGGGTCCCACCATCGCTTAGCCCTGATGGCCTAGTGTCTCTCCCAAGCCCCCACTCAGACAGCAAGACAGGGGCTGGAGGTCCAGCGGACTTACAGTCCCTCCAACCCCCTTCAACAAGCCCCCCCCCAAAAAATCTCTGGTGGCCCAGTATGAAACAATTCCCTTATATGGTAGGGAAGCCATGCCCAGCACATCCCAGAGTGCACTGGACAGGGCACTGCCATTTTGAAGGCAGCGCTGGAAAAGGAAAGTGTGCTACAGAGGTACTGGGAGGGGGTTGGCTGCTAGACCACCAGGGCAGGTGGGGGGGGGGTTAGTAGCCTACTGGGCCACCAGGGATTTGTTGTGTGTGTTTGGGGGGGGGGGGGTTAGGGGGGCTGGCGATCTGGTGGATCTCCAGCCCCCTCTCCCTGGGCCCTTGTGTCAGGAGGGGGAGGTTGGAGGTCCACTGGACCTCCAACCCCTGTATCACTGTCTGGGTTTCCCAAGTCCATCGCAATAATGGCTTATGGACTTTTTTTTTAGAAATTATCCAAACCTTTTGTAAACCCTGCTAAGCTAACTGCTTTCAGTGGCAAAAAATTCCAGAGTTTACTATTTTCTTCTATTTGTTTTAAATTTCCTACTTAGTCGCTTTACTGCATGGCCCCTAGTCCTTGTATTTTTGGAAAGAGTAAACAAGCAATTCACGTCTACCTGTTTCAGTATTTTATAGATTCCTATCATACCTCCCCTCAACTATCTCTTCTTCAAGCTGAAGAGCCTTAGCACCTTTAGCCTTTCCTCAAAATGAAGTTCTTTTATCCCCTTTATCATTTTCATCACCCTTCTCTGTACCTTTTCTAATTTCGCTATATCTTTTTTGAGATGCAATGACCAGAACTGCACACAGTATTCGAGGTGCTGAAGTGCTATGAAGTGATGCAAAGGCATTATAATATTCTGTTCTATTTGCTTTCTTAGCTGATGCTGCACACTAAGCAGAGGGTTTTAACGTATCATCAACTATGATACCTAGATCTTTTTCCTCGGGCGGCGACTCCTAGTGTGGAACCTTGCATCGTGTAGCTATAGTTTGGGTTCCTCTTTCCTACATGTATCATTTTGCACTTCCTCACATTAAATGTCATCTGCCATTTGGATGCCCAGTCTCATAAGGTCCTCTTGCAATTTTTCACAATCCTCATGTGATTTAACTTAGTGTCATTGGCAAATTTAATTACTTCACAGACCCCTGAGGAATCCCACTATCTACCCTTCTCTATTGAGAATACTGACCATTTAACCCTACTCTGTTTTCTCTCTTTTAACCAGTCCTTAATCCACAATAGGATGCTATCCTTCTATCCCATGACTTTCTACATTTCCTCAGGAGTCGTTCATGAGGTAGTTTGTCAGTTGCCTTTTGAAAATCCAGATATACAATACTGACTGGCTCATCTTTACCCACATGTTTGTTCACCCCTTCAAAGAAATGTAGTAGATTGGTGAGGAAAGATTTCCCTTGACTAAATCCATGTTGGCTTTGTTTCATTAATCCATGCTTATGTATATGCTCTGTAATTTTGTTCTTTATAATAGCCTCTACCATTTTGCCCAGCATCGACGTCAGGCTCACTGGTCTATAATTTCCTAGATCATCTCTGTAACCCTTTTTAAAAAATTGGTGTTACATTGGCCATCCTCCAATCTTCTGGTACCATGCTTGATTTTAAAGATAAGTTACATATTACTAACAATAGCTCTGAAAATTCATTTTTCAGTTCTATCAGTACAAATGACAAACTCAATCATTCCCCTAATATTTTTAAATATTTTCATGTTTTTTTCTATCCCTCTTATGTCTACATTTTCAAATCATTTGCAAACAGGCAAAGTTAGTTCTTTCATAATATTGACTATAAGCATTAAAATAGACTGGGCTTCGTACTGATCCTTGTACTACCCCAATGATCACATTCTCTTCACCAGAATACATTCCCACCACTCGCATTTCACTTAACCATCTTGTAATCCAGTTTACTATCTTTGCTTCCACTTCTGGTCTCTTACAGCAAGTTTATTTATCGGTCTATATGGAATAGTATTAAAGGCCTTAGTGAAATCTAGACAGACAAGATCTACTATCGGGTAACCTGAACAAATTAAATTAAGTCAGTTTGGCAAGATCTTCCTGTGGTGAAACCATACTGCCTAGAATTCAGTATATCCACTAGCTTAAAGGCACTACGTTTTTCCCTCCTTCAAAAGCATCTCCGTTACTTTCACTGCTATTGATGTAAGAGTAACAAATCTGTTTCCTGTATTCTCTGTGCTAGCACTATTGTGCAGAGGAACTCCATCTACCTTTCTGTCTCTAAACAAATATCTTCTCTGTCTCCATCTGCTAGTAGACTGACATAACCCTGTAGTCTGGACTGGTCTGGTATGGATGCTAAGGAAACAGAGCTTGGGACAGGGTTAGTGCAGGCAAAAAGCCTGCTAGTGCTATGGAAGCACTTCAAAACAAAAAGTAGTAGACTGATCTCACTCAGATATACTAGTGTGTTAAGGGGAAAGTCTCATACTGTCACAGGGATATAATGCAATTTGCACCCACGATGTGGGTGAAACCCTTTTCGTGACTGTTATAATCACAGACAAAACCCCCTTCCTTCCAAATGTGTTGTTTCTATAAGTTTGTGCTCATATAGTGTCAGTGCTGAAATATTTTTACTGTTTTTTTATACATAATTGTGCTGAAAATGGCAGGCATGAAGCGGTCACTTATCTTAATGATCCGTCAACTCACTGGACCCCAACAGGTGCCTGTTTCGTGGAAGCTTTGTCAAGGGATCTTGGGTAGTTGCAGACCTACTGAGAAAAAGAACGCCTGTCAGCTATCACAAGTATCAGTAACCAAATCAAACAGTCTTGGAGGTTTCTCACATCTACTGGACCTCTTCCTCATTAGTGCCGCCACCCGAAACAAATGGCGTTGTCGTCTTATAACAGTTTGTACACTGGAAATGACTTCAGTGCACTGGAGGAACGGAAGGTATACACGCAGCAAAAAGAATGGCTCACATATAACATCCCCAATGTAAATATGTGTTAAGTCCCCTAGGTTCCAAAGTATCGCGGCAGTAGATCCAAAATGTTTCCTGTTGCAGCAATCTTTTGTCTCTATCTCCACCTCTAAGTGTTGGATTGATGTGATCAACTACCATACATTTCAACTCATTTGCTACATGCGCCAAATACAACAGGGACCTTCTATTACAGGGCAAACGACATTCGGAGCAAATGGAATCCATCATGACTTTTGTGATGAGATTTGTACCAGGAGGCGAAGCAGCAGCCAGAATCAAACAGCACTGGGATGTAATGAAAACGCACCCAATGTTTGCCAACTATCAGCTCAGGATGGCATTTTCCACGTCTAAGAACTTAAAAGAGCTTTTAAGTCCAGCACAACTACCCGCAGATGAGACCTCTAGACCTACCTGAACACTATCCTACTATATAAATGAGCTGTGACCGACATGCCGCGCATGCGTAGAACAGCGCACCTGTTCTGCGCCTGCATCACTTCACAGGTCTCTCCCGAGCCACCCAGCGATTCTCCTCTCTCCCCTGCCCCCCTCCAGCCACCCAGCGATTCTCCTCTCTCCCCTGCCCCCCATCCAGCGATTCTCCTTGCTCCGCTGATTATCTCCGTCAAAGCGGCCGCGTCATTGAAAGCCCTGCCCGTCTCCAGCCTTCCCTTCGAGTTCATTCCATTACCGAAGACCATAAAAACAATGCATGACCTAACAATCTTCCGTAGACTACTGAAAACTGACCTGTTCAAGAAGGCCTACCATAACGATCCATCTTACTTACAAAATCATTAGACTTTACATGATATAGACAAAACCCGAACTCTTGTCACTTGACTTGTCACTCAGAAACCTCAATGCAATATTATAATGTATTCTTCTTTACCATATATGTATGCATCTTAATGCATTACCATTTGTAATTCTATACCCGTAAATGGCGATCGCCATCACGGCATAATGTAAGCCACATTGAGCCTGCAAATTGGTGGGAAAATGTGGGATACAGATGCTACAAATAAATAAATTCCCTCAGAGTCCCGCCTTCTGACATCATTTCCTCTTTCCGCGAGGGCGGGACTCTGAGGAAACGAACTCAAAGTGAAGGCTAGAGACGGGCAGGGCTTTCAATAAAGCGGCCGCTATGACAGAGGTAATCAGGGGAGTGAGGAGACTCGCTGGGTGGCTGGAAGGGGGGGCAGGAGAGAGAGGAGAATCACACACACTCTCTCACAGACACACTCGCACCCAGTCTCACTCTCTGTCTCACACACACACTCGCACATTCACTCTCTCTCTCTCACACACACTCTCTCAAACATACACACTCCGAGGTAAACCTTGTTAGCGCCCATTTCATTTGTGTCAGAAACGGGCCTTTTTTTTTACTAGTAAATGCAATAAACCAAACTGCAAGACGTGTGAGATGACAATACAATCTACCAACTTTGTACACAATGGTTGAATATACCACTTAAAACATCGGACAACTTGTCAAATTACATAGTGTATTCGATTAAATGTCCCTGAAAGATCTACATTGGGAAATCCAGTAGATCATTGCATGCCAGAATGACCGAGCATCACTCACGCATCTCTGCCCAAAACATCGGAGCCCCTTTGGTGCAATATTGTATACAATCGGCGTATGTAGCAAATGAGTTGAAATGTATGGTAATTGATCACATCAATCATACACGTAGAGGTGGCGACAGAGACAAAAGATTGCTGATACAGGAAACATTTTGGATCTGCCCCCTCGATACTTTGGAACTCAGGGGACAACATATTTACATTGGGGATGTTATATGTGAGCCATTCGTTTTGCCATTTCCAGTTTACAAACTGTTATAAGACAACGACGCTGCCATTTGTTTCGGGTGGCGGCAGTAATTAGGAAAAGGTCCAGTAAATGTGAGAAACCGCCAAGACTCTTTGATTTGGTTACTGATACAACTTATGTGATAGCTGACAGGCGTTTTTTTTCCTCAGTAGGTCTGCAACTAACCAAGATCCCTTGACAAACCTTTCGCGAACAGGCACCTGTCGGGGTCCAGTGAGAAGACGGATCAATAAGATAAGTGACTGCGTCATGCCTGCCATTTTCAGCACAATTATGTATAAAAAAAAAAGTGAAAAATTGTAAAAAAAATATAAAAAATAGTAAAAAATATTTCAACACTGAAACTATATGAGCACACGCTTATAGAAGCAACACATTTGGAAGGAAGGGGGTTTTGTCTGTGATTATAACAGTCAAGAAAAGGGTTTCACCCACATCGTGGGTGCAAATTGCATTATATCCCTGTGACAGTATGAGACTTTCCCCTTAGCACATTAGTTGTTTATCTGAGTGAGATCGGTCTACTACTTTTTGATTTGACGTTATTTCTTATCCGAAGTAGACTTTAGTCGCATATACAATAACAGTGCTATGGAAGCAGCATTAAAAAAATAAAACTTTCAAAAAGGAAAATGCTTCTTACATAAAAGGTAGCCTGCTTAACCATTATTATCCCATCACTAGATCTCTCAAGAATGCGGAAAATGAGTACAATCATGAAACATGCAAGATGCACTAGTATTGCTACAAGGCAGCAAGATGGCAGTTTGGTTATACATCTAAAAATATCAGAATATGTGCCAGGATTGCCACATTATGTAGTCTAAAAACCAAATAAAAATTATTCACAAAAATCTACCATGAGGTGACCTCTGAGCACCAGCGGCACAATTTCAGTAACAGGGGGTGAGTAGCCATAGTCATCACAGGGCAGATCCCCCCTCTTCCTCCGACTGTGGGAGAGCCCATTCTGGCCATAGTTCCTGGGGCACAATACTCGGTACAGACAGAAGAGCAGAAGGACCAGCAGGATCCCTGAGGCCAGTCCCAGAGCACCCACTCTGTAAGAAGAGCAAAGAAAAACATTTGTAACAAAGTCAAATAAATTTCTCTATCATGCATACTTATTTTTTTAAATGACATCTGCAAAAATATTGCTATGAAGATCTAATATTTTTATTTTAAACTCCAGTGACTTGATTTTCTTTCTGAAATGCAGAAAGACAGAGATCACAGTAGCTGCAGTCACACAGTGATTTCCAAGAGCTATTTATGCAAATGCATAAGTTGTCTGAAATGGGTAAAGGTTGGTGTGCCTGGGGAGAGGGAGGTGGTGGTTAAGGTGATTCATGCTGCAAAGCGTGTAGCTTAAGAGGCAAGCAAGTAAGGCACTAGCTTAGAATGTCAGAACATAAGTGTACCAAACGTCTTCCTCAATGGCTCACCCTTTACAGGGGCAGGAGCTTGTGTCTTTGCTTCCACTACTGTGCCAGTCTTCTGGCTCATCTGAAACACACTCACATGGGCGCTCCACTTAAGAAGCATATCATGTTACAGTTCATCTACAGACCAGTATACCTCTGGACCTGAGCTACTAGAGTGAAAGCAAGACATGCCTTCAAAACACAATGCAGAAAAATTCAAGAAATAACAGAATAATTAGACAGCATACAGCCACTTGTTATTCTCCAAATTATGGAAAATGATGATACGTCTCCCTACCCTCATGACTGCGGCAAAGCTAGAGATTCTTACCCCCTCCCTTCCCTATTTCTACAACTGACCTAAGGTTAAGACACTTCCTTCCTCTTCTATGGCTGATCTTGTTCTAATCTTATTCCAAAAGACAATAGTAGCACATGCAAGGTGAAAGTGAGATCGTGCAAGAAGGAGTGAAGTTAACATTTGTGCTATGTTGAATTTTACAAAAGGAGAGTGTTACTTGTATAGGGTCACATCCACGTGCCCCTCAGGTTTGGAGAGAGGCTCTGAAGGTTTCTCCCCACCATCCTCTGACAACTCATCATGGGCAGGAAAGAAAGGATGGTAACGCTCAGATTCCTGAGGGTGCCGGGCTTCTAGGACCTCTTGTGGATTCAAGTACAATGTGACTGGGATCACTGGAAGGATACTAATGTACCTAAGGAAACAATGGCAAACACTTACCAAACTGCAAATGGGAACAATTTAAGTATCAGCTTTCCTAAATTCTCAATTCTAGCAGAGTATGAAATATTTTCATGTCAACATACTTTTTAGCCAAAGTGATATTGTAGTAACTAAAGAGAGAAGGCCAGTGTCGGAAGGAGAGCTTCCTCCAGATCTCTTCATCCTCTGTTCCCCATGTCACCTCTGCCCCGGTGCTGTGCTCCAACAGGCTTGCCTCAATTTGATCAGTGTTGTGAATTCCTGTTCTCTCGCTCCAGGACCCAGGTTGGACCTCCAGCCTCTCTCTTAGAGAATCCATCACTTCCTTCTGGTTTCTCTGCTGCGACTGATTTTCCAGGGATTGGGCAGTACCAGATGGGAAAACTGAAAGGGCACTCTGAGCGTCTCCTGCAGGATGGATGCCCGGCAAGGACAAAGGTGGCATTTCTGCATCCACCAAGTGGCTCTGCTCTGTGACTTGTGCAGTCAGGTAAGTCCTAAGGCCAGTTGGATCCGTGTAAACAAGGATTCCAATCCAAATCACTGTCCCAGCCTGCATTATATCAAGATAGATTACATTAGTGTCACTATTACCTTGGAGCAATGTTTCCCAATTCTATTCTGGAAGCACACCTAACCTTTCAGGTTGGCAGGATTACCACAAACAATATGCATGAGATATTTCCATATACTAATAAATCTCTCGTATGCATAATCATTGTGACAATCCTGAAACTTGACTGGCTAAGAATACTGTTATACATGTCCCCACCACACTTCAGTGATTGCAGTTACACCAGCTCTATGGCTGGCATGAAATGCAAGCACTGACATTCAAGTGCATTGATAGCTGGCTACAATGGCATTCTATAACAGAAACTAGGCACCTACATTCTTTTATATAACACATGCTATCACATGCTCTCCAGGCACCAATTACAAAAGTGCTCACCTAGTGTATTCATTGTAGCCTCAGCATTAGAACCAGCCAAACACAGGAAAACACAGACTGAGGAAAACATGGAGATTAAATAAGAAACTGTGGATCCTGCATACCAGATGGAGGAGATGGAGTACCTAGAAGGAAGTAACTTGAAATTCGCTTTCAGCTAAGTAAGGGGGGGGGGGGGGGAGAGAGAAATGTGTTTGTTTTCACGTCGGCTGTCTGCATCAGAAGCTGAGCCCAACACAAATTCATTAAAAAAAAAGACCTTGTGGAAAATTAAATTTCTGGGCAAACTCAAGTCTTCTAGTTCTATGTTATGATGTTCGGCAAGAAAAGATAAAAGATATGCTCCTCTGCAAGTCCTGCACTCGTGACGTCCTTGAGAGACCACTTCAATACACACAAATGCAAAGGGGGTGGAAAATTCCAATGAGCCATGCTGTGCGCGCTTTCCTCACTTGTTAATATTCTCAGGTAGGCAAGGAAGACAAAATTGTATTGGCCTCTGTTTTGGACAAGGTTCAAGCACAAGGTCTCAGCTGTATGCTTCTTTGCAATTGTTGAGACTGAGAACCTACTGGATGAAGCTAACACAGGGGAGGTGAGTAGATTTTTTTTTTTTTTTTATGTACCCTGCAACACAACGAAACCAAAGCTTGTAATGCACATATAATAACTCTTCCTCTCTACGATTCCCTAATGTATCTGTACACACGAACCTTATTCTACCACATTACTGTATTTGTTCATACCGGAATTGGCAAACGCCTTTACAGTACTATGTAAGCCAGCCTGCAAATAGGTGGCAAAATGTGGGATACAAATAAATAAATAAATAAATAAATAAACCAGTATCCTGCTGTCCTTTAAGAACAAGCAACGTTCTTTCCAAAAAAGCAGGATATACAGTCCTCAAAAGTGGGAAGCAAAATGGAAAAACAGAATGCCAATGGGTAAAAATATAATTTTGGTGGCAACAAGTTACTTGTCTTTTTTTTTTTTTTTTTTTGAAAAGCAATCTGGAAATAATAAAAATGGGTACTAGGCAGAAAGAAGTTGGATTCCAAACCTCAGAGTTTCCTTAGGACAGACTGACCAAACCTGCTGTTGTGTTGGGATGCTGTGAATGTGTAGACAATATTCAGATCACAGCCTTGCAGATCCTTTCTATGATGGGTGACCTTTGGTGGCAACCAACATAAGAATTGAGACGTTGGGACAGACTAAAGGTCTATCAAGCCCAGCATCTTGTTTCCAACTGTGGCCAATCCAGGTCACAAATACCTGGCAAGATCCCAAAAAAGTTCAATACATTTTATGCTGCTTATCCCAGAAATACACAACCAACTGGTGGTAGAACATGTAGAACGCTGTGCTGTTTAATTGCTAATTTGTGAAGGGGAAGTCTCATATGATCACTTTGGCAATTTTTACCACTGGAATGGTGAGCCTATACTTCGTGACTATTTATAATCATCGACTGCCCCCAGCCTCCCGTAGTGCAAAATTGTCATTCAAAAAGTGTCCAGTGCTGTGCCCTTAATATTTCATGTCTCTATTAGTCTCTCTTTTTATTTTTCTCTGCTAATCATTAATGCATGCACTGTCTAATCAATCACATTGCCATAGCTGCAGCACTCGTACTTAGATTTCTATTGATTGCAGGAAACAATTATAAATGTCTTCAATCGGTATGCAGCCACAGTCTTCACAGTGTCAGGCACATCTTACTCAATACTTTGCCTTGAAAGAAACAGACTGAAGCTGTGCATTAATTCAACAGAATTGAAAAACGCATCTGTGTCACTTATCTGTGTTCAGTCCCAGGTATGCTCATGATCGCGACAGGGGCCTGTTTAGCATTGACAGCTTTGTCAAGGGAATATCTGATGTCGGGAGCTGCATACCGATTGAAGACATTTATAATTGTTTCCTGCAATCAATAGAAATCTAAGTACGAGTGCTGCAGCTATGGCAATGTGATTGATTAGACAGCGCATGCATTAATGATTAGCAGAGAAAAATAAAAAAAAGAGACTAATAGAGACATAAAATATTAAGGGCACAGCACTGGACACTTTTTGAATGACAATTTTGCACTACGGGAGGCTGGGGGCAGTCGATGATTATAAATAGTCACGAAGTATAGGCTCACCATTCCGGTGGTAAAAATTGCCTAAGTGATCGTATGAGACTTCCCCTTCACAAATTAGCAATTAAACAGCACAACGTACTACATGTTCTACCACCAGTTGGTTGTGTATGATTTACTTTATATAGGTGGAACATTGCCTTCCATTTTTTTGACAGATATCCCAGAAATAAGCTGTGGATTTTCCCCAAGTCATTTTAATAATGATCTATGGACTTTTCCTTTAGGAAGCCATCCAAACCTTTTTAAAACCCCGCTAAGCTAACCACCTTTACCACATTCTCTGGCTACGAATTCCAGAGTTTAATTACACATTGAGTGAAAAAAAAATTTCTCTGATTAGTTTTAAATTTACCACATTTCACCGCATGCCCCCTAGTCCTAGTATTTTTGGAAAGAGTAAAATGATTCACGTCTACCTGCTCCACTCCTACTATGGTTCTAATACTTTTAGCCATGACATGCCCCTTCCAAGTTCAAGCCTGCCTGGGCATACATGAGAGATGCAAGCTGCTAAGAAGTTAGTGTGTACTTGGTTATAACAGACCTCATTTATTGTAGTCAAAAGACACAAATCTAGGCAGGCTTTCAAGACTAAGGCCCACTCTCAATCCAAGGTGGCAGAGCATATCACTGTGGACACATGGCTTAGGGAAAAATGTTGAAAGTGCAATTGTCCACAAGGTGGAAATCAGGCATCATTTTTAAGGAGGAACTTAGGATGAGTGTACAAAACTACCTTATTGTTGACAAACAATGTAGAGTGGATCAGGCACTAGAGCCTGGAGCTTGCTAACCTTGTATGCTAAAGTAACTGCCACCAAAATTTAGAACTTCCAACTCGGATACTTCAGCTCACATGAGTTTAGTCACAGAAAGCTTTTATCCCGCCTCAAAGAATAAAACCACCTAGTAATAGATGGATCACAGTAGGCTCATGTAGACTACGACATGTGGCACAGAAGCATTTGTCCTCACAATTATTGCCCCTAAAGAATTCTTTAGCTCCATTACAGCACTGTGATGCTCCAGAAAAAAGAACTGAGGTGGAACAAGAAGCAGTGAAGGTGTCTCAACAGAAAAGCCACCCCCAAAGAGCTAGTAAAGAAGCTCAAACCAGAAAACTGTTGCTGCTAAGGGATTCCATTATCAGAGGCATTAACTTTGGAACACAGTTCAAGGAGTTCAAAAATGTGAAATGCCTTCCAGGATCCTCAGCTACCAAGAGTACCAGGCAAATACTGATTATTATCAAAGAAGAAACTAAGGAGCAACACTGATGCCGTTATCCACCTGGGAACAAATGACCTGGCCAATAACACCCCACTTGTAGTGCAGAGAGCATGTCAGGAGCTAGGGGTGGGGTTCAAACCTTTGGCACAAACGGTAGCTTTTTCTGAAGTACTACCTACTTTTGGAAAGGAAGAGAAAAGTTTTCAAAATACCGAGAACTTCAATAGGTGACTCAAAGCCTGATGTCATCAAGAAGGTTTTAGGTACATAGAAGGATGGGGCAAATACACAGGAAAAATATGCCTGCATCTCACTATGGCAGGAAAAAGAATCCTTGGTGAGAAAGACAACATGTTTCTAGCAGTGGAGTTCCTAGGCTGACACCCGGGGCGGATCACTGATGCGCCCCCCCCCCCCCCCCCCCCGGCGAAATTACACCCGCCCCCCCCCGGGTGCAGCGCGACCCCCCCCAGGTGCATTTTTACCTGCTGGGGGGGGGGGGGTGCCGCGCGCCTGTTGGCTCCGAGTCCTCTCGTTCCCTGCTGCTCCCTCTGCCCCGGAACAGGAAGTAACCTGTTCCGCGCAGAGGGAGCAGCAGGGAGGGAACGAGCAGACTCGGCCAACAGGCGCGCGGCACCCCCCCCCCCCAGCGGCGTGCACCCGGGGTGGACCGCCCCCACTGTCCCCCCCCTTGGTACGCCACTGGTTTCTAGGCATTGGATACAGGTCAGTTCCAGTTGTCACTCCCAGCAAAAGACAAGATGTGATAGCAGAAAAGAAAGCAATGTTAGTAAATCACTTCTTACCAACACAGTAGGAAGTGGGACTAAACAAACAAACAAAAATAAACAGATGAGACTGTCACTGAAATGTAGCGGGAAAACAATGCCTACAAACGCTCGAAGTCTAAGCAACAAAGTTCATGTTCTGCAAGCCCTGATGTTAGAGACAGACTTAGATATTGTTGCTCTCACCGAGACATGGTTCAGGGATTCCCATGAATGGGACACACACATACTGGGATATAATCTATTTAGGAAGGATAGAGATGGTCAAAAAGGTGGAGGAGCAGCTCCTTATGTGAGAACAATATCAAAGCTACTGAAATGCAGGGGGCCTGGAGAAAGGATAAAGCAATATAGATCCCTTTGAAAAGAGAAGATGGAACCTCTGTCCAAATGTGTTGTCAACAGACTTCCAACACAATCAGAGCAACTAGATAAAGATTTGGTTACAGATATCCAAACGTTGGGAAGGAGAGGAGAGGTGCTGTTACTGGGAGATTTCAACTTGCCAGATGCAGATTGGAAAGTTCTATATGTGGAATCGGAAAGAAGTAGAGAGATTGTGGATGCTTTTCAAAGTGCTCTGCTCAGACAAATGGTGACAGAACCCATGAGGGAAGGAGCGACGCTGGATGTGATGCTCACAAATGGGGAGTGTGTGTCTAATGTCCAAGTGTGTGCCCACCTGGGCAGTAATGATCATCAAACAGTTTGGTTTGACAGAACAGCTAAAGCAGAGGGCAGCCACTCAGAACTTAAAGTCCTGGATTTCAAACATGCTGATCTTAATAAAATAGGGGAGTACCTGAAGAAATAGCTGATGGGATGGGAGGTCATACGAGAAGTGGAAAGACAGAGGTCCAAGCTAAAAGGAGCTATAAATATGGCTACAGACCTTTACGTGTGGACAGTATATAAAAGCAAGAGAAAAAGGAAATTGAGATGGTTCTTCAAGCACATGGCTGAGAAAATAAGGCAAAAAGACTTTGTGAAATACAGAAAAACTCGAGGAGGAACATGGAGATGAATACCAGATGAAACTGAAAGCAGCCAAGAGAGATATACATTGGGATAAGCACAAGTGGAAGAACAAATGGCTAGAAATGTAAGGAGAGGAGACAAAACTTTTTTCAGGTATATTAGTAAAAGAGGAAAGCTAAAAATGAAATTGTTTAAGAGATGCTATGAACCGCTATATGGAGAATGATGAAGAAAAATCAAACGTCCTAAATACTTCTATTCTGTGTTCAAAGAAAATCCTGGAGAAGGACCATGATTAGCTGGCAAAGGTACATGTGAGAATGGATTGGATATTGCACCATTCATAGAATAAAGTGTTTATGAACAACTTGAAAATTTTAAGGTGGATAAAGCCGTGGGACTGGAAGGGATCCCATCCCAGTATATTGAGGGAGCTCAGAGAAGTTCTGGCGGGTCGTCTTAAGGGTTTGTTTAATAAATCCTTGGAGACAGGAGAGATTCCGTGGTATTGGAGAAGAGTAGATGTGGTCACCCTTCACAAAAGTGGTGATAGAGAAGAAGCTGGAAACTACAGGCCGGTAAGCCTCTCTTTGGTTATTGGAAAAGTAATGGAAGCGATGCTGAAGGAAAGGATAGTGAATTTCCTGGAATCCAATGGGTTACGAGATCCAAGACAACATGTTTTTACCAAAGGTAAATTGTACCAAACGAATCTGACTGAATTATTTGACTAAGTGACTAGAGAACTGGATCAAGGATGTGCACTAGATATAATCTTAAGATTTCAGCAAGGCCTTTGACGCAGTTTCTCATAGGAGGCTCTTGAATAAACTTGACAGGATGAAGCTAGGACCTAAAGTGGTGAACTGAGTTAAGTACTGATTGACAGACAGGCGCCAGAGGGTGGTGGTTAATGGAATTCACTTGGAGGAAGGAAAGGTGAGTAGTGGAGTGCCTCAAGGATCGGTGCTGGGGCAGATTCTGTTCAATATATTTGTCAGCGACGTTGCCGAAGAGTTAGAAGGCAAGATTTGCCTTTTTGCAGATGATACTAAGATTTTCATGAAAAAGGATCTCCAAAGTCAGAATGGTCTAATATTTGGCAATTAAAATTCAATGCAAAAAAGTGCAGAATGATGTACTTAGGAAGTAGAAATCCAAGGGAGACGTTTGTGCTAGGAGGCGAGAGGGACCCTAGAGTGATAGTATCTGAGGATCTGAAGGTGAAACAGTGTGACAAGGCAGTGGCTGTAGCTAGAAGGATGCTAGGCTGTATAGAAAGCGGCATAACCAGCAGAAGAAAGGAGGTGTTGAAGCCCCTGTACAAGTCATTGGGGAGGCTCCACTTGGAGTACTGTGTTCCGTTTTGGAGGCCGTATCTTGCTAAGGAGACTTGAAGTGGTCCAGATGAAGGTGATAAAAATTGTATGGGGCTTATGCCAAAAGGTGTATGAGAAGAGACTAGAAGACCTAAATATGCATACCCTAGAGGAGAGGATGGTTAGGGGAGATATGATACAGATGTTTAAATACTTTAAAGGTATTAAAATAGAAATAAGTATTTTCCAGAAAAGGGAAAACAGTAAAACTAGAGGACTTGAATTGAGGTTGTGGGGTGGTAGAGACTTAGGAGTACCACCCCACAGGAAATTCTTTTTCAAAGAGAGTGTGACTGATGGTGGATAAACAAGTGGTAATGGAATTCAAAAAGGCGTGGGATGAATACAGAGGATCTCTAATCAAAAAATGAATATTAAAAAGAAAGAAAAAAAAACTTAAAATGGTTGCATGTGTGTTTGCATGTCAACTGGTGCTTAGATGGTGACTTCGACTGTGAAGAACTAGGTTGGTGCTAGGCAAGCTTGTACAATCTAAGTCCCTTATATGGCAATACGGTTTAGGATGGGCTGGAGAGGGCTTCGACGGAATCTCCAGTAATTTGGAATGTGAGGAAAGTGCCAGGCAAACTTTTAAGGTCTGTCGCCCGCAACTAACAAGACTGATTTGGATAGGTTGGAGTGAGCTTTGACAGCAACTTCAATAGTTGCGACCTAAGGACAAGGCCGGCAGACTTCTACAGTCTATGTCCCAGCAACACCAAAGAAAGACCATGATCAAGTATTCTATATCACATTCATTGTTGATTTAATCATGATTTGATAATGACTGACTATTGGACAGACTGGATAGACCATTCAAGTCTTTACCTGCCGTAATTTACTATGTTACTAACAGCTGGTTCAGTACCACCATGAGGTCCCAAGACACAACAGGAGACTTGATGATAGTCTTAAACAGAAGCCCCACATAAATACAACTAAAGGCTGCATCTTCTATATGGCGATAACATATGTCAACTGCACTAAAATGAACCCTAATCGAGTTAAGTCTTGGGACTGGACTCTGACATTACTAGTACAATTACTTATTTCTGTAGCACTACTAGATGTAAGAAGAGCTGTACACACAATATGCAGGTACTTTCTCTGTCCCTGTGGGCTCACAATCTAAATTTTATACCTGGGGCAATGGAGGATTAAGTGACTTCCCCAGGATTACAAGGAGCTGCAGTGGGAATCTAATCTGGTTCCACGCAACAAGTCAATTTATACTTCTTTGGAAACAATACTGGGGTGCCCATACCACTTTAGTTATTTGCTTCATGGTCCATTGCTACATAAGTGGGGGGGGGGGGGGGGTCTAGTACCATATATTTTCTTGTACCAGCTTTTGCGACACACATGTTCCCTCTGTAGGTATCATGGGGACACACCATTCCATTATTGCAAATACAAGGTAATAGGGCATTCCCTTCAGGTCGCTTGACCTTTCAGCATTGGGCAATTAAGGGTATTAGATATGTATATCAAGTGTTAACAAGATGAGGGGTCTATGCAGTCATAGTTTGAATTGCAATTTCAGTGTGCATTGAGTAGTGCTGAAACATTTGCTTATTTGCAGTTACATCACTATGGGGCTCATTTTCAAAGCACTTAGACTTACAAAAGTTACAATGGAACTTTGTAAATCTAAGTGCTTTGAAAATACGCATCTGTTACCAGCAATGCTTACCACAGACGTAAGAGAAACATTGAGCATACTTTACTGCTTGAATGCTCAACTTCCAGTGCCAATGCGATCTCATAAGTATTTACAGGTTGGGGGTCCAGCCTAAAAGGGCCTAGCAATACACAAAAAACAAAGGAAACTTTAAAAGCAGAAAAACTAAAAGAAATTAAAAAGGGAAGCTGAAGAAAGGGGTAAACAAAGGAAAAATTATCTGAAAGGACTTGAAAACCCGCACAGGAAGGCACAAAAAAAAAAAAAAGCACGAATCACACTGCTGTGCACAAAAACAAAGACTGAGCGTTGGGTGGGAAAGCACCAGTGCATGCACGGTGGGACGCTGCTAGAAAGTTCTTGATCTTGCTAGTCAGCATCCACACCAGGCTCCTTCGGATAACATCATCCACGTGAGAATACGGCAGCCTGCTTGTCCTCAGAGAAATAGCCTTTCTGGAAAACTTTGCCCCGTGTGGCTCATAGCTGCATATTGAATGGTTAACTTGCTGGTGCATCGACTAGTTGGACTGGGCCACTAACAGTGTGTAGCATGGCTATTAAGGGATGGGGATTGAGGGGGGGGGGGGGGGAGAGCAGGGTTGTTTCAGGTATATGTGATGTCATATACTTACAAGTTGCATGCTTCTTTATTAAATGTTGAACATATTTTTAAAAAATTACATGTATTATTTATTAATCCATCCAATGACCCAGGTCATAACAGGAAAGAAACACAACAAGATCAACACGAACATACCTAAATCTCCACTACCCAAGCTGCAAAGGACTCAAATACAAATCAACCTATGCATCCAGCTTTTCCTACATAAGCACACAACTATGGAACTCATTACCAAAAGCCGTGAAAACAACTTATGATCACCTAAACTTCCGGAAATCATCCTATATAATAAAACACACCTCCAACATTCTGAAGCTGACTGCATGGCTGAGGCATTCCTGCTCTCTGTATCCATCTCCTGAATTGACATCACGTACTTCCGGGTTCGTCACAAGCAGAAGTGACCAACCACACGAGGTTTCTCGGCTTCAGAATGTTGGAGGTGCATTCTATTAAATAGGATTGGTCAGTTCCTTGAAGCACAGCCAGAGCTCAGCATCCTGCACAGTAACGCTCAGACACCGGAGAGAAAGGAGGGGGGGCCTGACACCAGAGAGGGGGGGGGGGGGGGGGAGGTATCTCTGCCACACACACACACTCTCTCTCTCTCACAGTCAATGTCTTTGTCTTTCTTTCTCTCTCTCACTGTCTCACATTCACTCTCTATGTGTCACACAGTCACTCACACACTCTCTTGGTCTCATACACTCAGTCTCACAGAGAGTCTGTGTCTCACACACACTCTCTCTCGCACACACTGTATCTGTGTGAAACACACTCTCTCTCTCTCACACTGTGTCTCGCATACGCACACACTCATTCTCACACACACTCGCACCCAGACTCACTCTCTCTCACTCACACACACATTCACTCTCTCTCTCACACACAGTCACTCTCACAAACATACACACTCCGAGGAAAAGCTTGCTAGCGCCCGTTTCATTTGTGTCAGAAACGGGCCTTTTTTTACTAGTTAAAAACTAACCTGTTCAAAAAGGTATACCCTACTGACCCAACTTAAATGCATGTACCCTGCAACACAACGAAACCAAAGCTCGTAATGGACATATAATAGCTCTTCCTCTCTACAATTCCCTAATGTGTCTGTACACACAAACCTTATTCTACCACAACATTACTGTATTTGTTCATACCGGAATTGGCGAACACCTTTACGGTACTATGTAAGCCACATTGAGCCTGCAAATAGGTGGGAAAATGTGGGATACAAATGTAACAAATAAATAAAGATCATAAACTAAGTGTCAGATTAAAACACATTTTTGACGTACTGTGCAGCACACTACAAAATAACAGTGATAATCACTGGTGTATGTCTGGACCTAACAATTAAATTAGCCATTCCATAAACATAACAAATCAACAGGTTCATGGAGAAATCCCAGAGTGTGAACTTAAGGAAAATCCCATAGCAGTCATGATCAGAGCAACCCCAAAGGATAAATTCTACAGAAGAGTACAAAGTATACCATTATAATTCTTTGTGCCAGTCGAGTCCTGGCAAAGAAGTAGATGACTCTGAGCCTCTTGGGCAGGCGGAGGTTCCTGAAGGAAGAGGGCTGCAATGTGATGGTATGTGGGGTTGTAGGTCGTATAGCTGGTTGGCGCTCGTATCTCTGGGACCGACTGACTAGCTTTGAAGGAGGCATACAAGCTTCAGCTGGCAATCGTTTATTCAGATCTGCAAGCTACCAAGAACAAGTAAACAATAAAACAAAGATGAAATTCTTCAATTCAGCAAATGTGAACACACAACATTAAAGTCAAGTTACCTTCAAGAGAAGCCTATCCTTGCATTTCTCTCATGTGTACATGTGAAAGGAATGAGCTAATTACTGCCTTTTCTCCATTCCTTTTTCTTCTCATAGGAGAGTGCCGAATTCTCATCTTACCTCCCAGCCACAGGTCTCCTTCTGCTCTCCCCACCTATATCCTCTTCTCTACCTCACAGCTCTATGCCCCCCTTCCTTACCTTCTCTCTTCCCTACTGGATTCTTGAATGGTTAGTCTACCTCATGTTTTTCGTTGTGCTATTATTTCTTGCCTGCCATGTCCAAGTTGGGCTCCAACCTCTCATTGCCTCCTACCTCCATACGTCGGATGTCAATGGATAGCACAGTAGTAAAGAACAACATCTGCAGGAAGAAGTCAGACACCAGGCCCACCACAGCAAAGAGACAGAATTCCTGCCAGACAGGAAATCAGAAAGAACAAAAGTCACTTAGGCTGACAAGGCAGGGACAATATTAGACCACAGCTTTGTATCTTTAAAGGTGCTTTTCTATATTTTCTATTCAGAAAGACAAAAACCGGAACAATAAACAATGAAAGGATAGATTAAAAAAAAAATCAACTTTTCAGAGTGGGGAGGGGGAGGGATATTGGGAGGTGTGGTATATGAGTGGAGAGTTAACAGGATTGTAGTCCTGGTTAGTGGTTTTGTTTTAGAGACAATGGGTTATCAGAGTTCAGATTGTGGCTGGACAGATTCAGCTTCTATAACTGGAGAACAAGGCCAGTGCCGGGCAGACTTCTACGGTCTGTGCCCTGAAAAGTCCCATTTCCCTTTTTTTTTTTTTTTTTTTTAAGAACAGTCAAATTAGCATGCACATATAAGATTGGGAAGGTTAATAAAATATATTTATATTCATATGAAATTCCACCTTGATTTAAGAGTAAAGCACATGGTGGACTATGTAAAACAAATGATGTAAGCTATGCAGAAGAAATATGCAAGTTAAATGCAAAGCATTCATAAGGAAGGTTAAAAAAGAATTTGAAAATAAACACAACAAAAACATTTTCAGGTATACCAGAGGCAAAATGTGTGAGGGAGGACAAACCATAGTGAAGAGACTAAATGAATCCTTTGCTTCTGTGGAAGATATAAGGGAGTTACCCATGCCAGAAATGGCATTTAAAGCCCATTGCATACTTTGGACTACAAGAAAGCCTTGGACTTCTATCTGGAGTGAACTAAAGCCCACATAAAGTCCATCCAGCTTCTTTTTTTTTTTTTTTTTTTACTCCAACAGGATGGGGACTGTGTAGTGACGCTGCACCTACCATTTGGCAAAGACCCTGGAGGCTGAAGTTAAGCCAAATGGCAGTGCACGGTACTGGTAGTGGTGTTTCCCTATGTGAAATCTCAGATACTTCCTGTAACTGGGATGTATTTGTATGTGGGTAAAGGCATCCTTCGAGTCTACAGAGTATAGTGAATCTTGAGCCTGAACCATTGGGAAAAAGGTGTCTAGAGAACCATCTTGAATGTTTGTTTTGCCAGGTATTTGTAGGATCAGATGAAGTCTCCCCCCTCCACCTCTTATTTGTGACCCGGAAGTACTTGGAATAAAATCCCTTCTCTTTTCCCCCTGATGGAATGGGTTTGACTGCTCTGGTTTGTAAAAAGGAAAGAGTTCCTTTTGTAAGCAGTTCTTGGTACTGAGAGTTTAGCTTTGATGCTCTCAGTAGGTAATTTGGAGGAATGTATTCCAACTGCAGTGTATAACCTCAGAATTGGTGGATACTCAAAATAGCCTGGACAGGATACAAAGCCACCACCCCTCCCCCTTGTCTTGGAAAAAAATTCTGCCTCCTCCCTACAGGTCATCTGAACAGATATGGGAATTGCGGCTATGCTCTCCTAGAGCCAGTAAAAAGCTCAATCCTTGCTTTGACTGGGGAACCAGCTGGGATGCTGCCTCTGGCAGGAGTGAGAGCTCTGGTTATTCTGGGATAGTTGAGAGGGGAAGGATATCTATATGCCTGAGAGTAGTACATTTTCCTTTGTTCTCCGCATAATACCCTCTGGATGTGAAGGCTAAGCCAAGAATGGGCTTGGATAGTGACTTGATAGTATCAGAATGCTTCTTGATGAAGTCTGCAACCTCCTCCATCTTGTCACCAAAAAGATTGTCTTCTCAGCCCGGAATGTCTGCAAACTTCTCCTGAACCTCTGGTTCTAGGTCCAAACATGCAGCCAGGCAAGTCTGTGAGGCCTAATACCCACAGCTCTTTGGTAACTGGCTGATGGAGTTCCTCAGCTTTCTCCTGAGGAATCCATTTCATTACCAAAAACCAGAAGTCTACCAATAAGTTCACACCAAATCAAAATCGTTAACATCCAACAAAGAGAGACTTCCCCAGTCTTAAGATCACCATTCACTAGACTTGGAGAGAACAGAAATAGCAGGCTGGATCGTGGAATAAGTATGCAAAGAGTACTAATTGAAATGTGACCCCAAGATAAAACCGCACAAAGAGTGATGAATGGTTAGTCTCCTGCTTTTACACTCAAAATGGTAAAACTCAAACATAACATTGGATAATGGACAGAAGCTGTACTCCATTAAACCTCTGTAGTCGCATTATCTGATGCGCCCCCTGCTCATTAATACCTGGATGGCAGGTACCAGTGTGAAATAACCAATTAGAATAATGCCAAGCTCCGTGGCCATGTTTTTCATTATAGACCAGCTCTCATTGCTCAAGCCTAGGGAGAAAGGGAGAGAGAAAAAGAAAATACACATTACGTTACTACGTTACAATAGATGTAATAAACAAAATGAAAAGAACATCTAATCATGGAGTCAAACTCTAAAGGACGAAATTCACTTATTTTGTACTCCTGTTTCCTGCTCCCATGCCCCAGTAATTTGTTTCAAGGAGGGGCAGTCCCACTCACCTCACACCCCTGCAGCTTCTTCATTTTTCCTCTCATCCACTCCCACCTCACCCACATACAGCTCCTTCATTTTCCCCTCCTCCCCTTTCAAACCCTTATGCCATCTCCTCCTGGGGTCCTGATTAGGCTGAAGACAACTCCACTGTCACCTCTCAAGAGAAACTGAAAAAAAAAATCTTGCTTAACTTTATTGAGTGTCCCCTAGATGTAATAAACCAAATTGACAAGCTGATCAGGGTCAGAAGACTACATTGCTGCTTATTTCTGTGGTTAAAGTTGTTTACCTTCAACACATTTAAGTTGCCTGGAGTATTCTTGGGTAGGTGTCTCAAATTTTAAGAAATAATATAGTTCATTGGTCACACATCTGGACATCATCCTCCAATGGAATTAAACTAAATATTTTCCAAAGCTTTCTAGTGAAGCCTTCAAAACCCTTCTGAGAATGTGTGGGAGTTACAATGTTGTCACAGTGTGCTTCTATTCTGAAATTAAAGCTAATGAGCTAATAGGCACCTACAAACTGACATTAGCAAAATATCTTTCACACCCTCTTAACTATGGAGACTCAAGATGCCAAGCATACACCAAGTGCCAGAAGGCCTTTTTGTCAATTTGGGACCTCTATATACAATCCCTGTCCTCAAGAGTTCATAGTCTGATCCTGAACAGTTTAGAGGGAGGTAAACAGTAAGTTGGATTGGTTTACAGGCAATGTGGGGAATGGGTAAGAAGGCCACAATACGGTTACCTAAGGGTATGAAAGGTCATAAGAACTAGAGCTGTACCAAACAGAATATTTTACTATTCAGCCGAATATGAATAATTGGCATTCGGCTTTAACAATAAAAGAAGCAACGTGAAACCAAAGATCAAGTGTTTATTTCAGTAGGATTTAGCCCAGTAGAGCCCAGATTATTCGTATTCTACTACTACTACTATAAATCATTTCTATAGCGCTACCAATCGTACGCAGCGAATTAAAATCACTATTCGGCCAAATACGAATGATGTAGATGGGGCTGAATGGAATCAAATACGAATATTCGGTACAGAAGTCTTTTATGTCATATTGAAACAGTTGGCTTGGGAGGGATTCAATTGGGGAGGGGGCGCAGAGAGAGGAACAAAACAAAAAGATGATACTTCCTTTACAACTGTTTGTTACTGCAGTGGCGAAAAAGCTTTCTATTTTCTTGTTCATGTTTGTCTTCTATTCACCAATAAAAAATTTTCAACAGTAAGTTAATAAGCTCCACTCTAGAAGGGGAGACGAGACAAGAAAAATTGCTATCTGCAAAGAATACCTGTTACAGGTAAGCAACAGATAAGCAGTTCATCATAGTTACTAATATGGGATTTCCTAGTGATTGTTCAACAAAAAACAGAAGGGAAAAAATACAAGCCATCAAAACTGTTTCCAGTGGATTTAAACTCGCACTTATTTTATTACATTTTTATTTTCACAACCTAATCCACAGATGAGTCCTCAGAACCATTTCTCTAGCACTCAGAGCCCAATGCTTGGCATGAACTGAAGAACAAAATCAGTCTTGTTCTCTAGGCCTATCCCCATACACTTCAGCAAAAAGGTTCAAATCTAATTCAGCAGCTTCACACTTCCATCAACTGCCACAGCTTCATGGTCCTTATGCTTGTTTGGCACAGCTCAGTGGAATCCAATCTCTTACAAATGAGATTGAAATCTTATTTGTTAGAACTTGAGAGCCCACAAACATCCTGGAGTACATGTAGCACAGGAAGTGATCAGCAATTCTGAGAAACAGATGGCCCAACAAAAATACAGGTTCCATGACTGGGAGGGTCCATGAAAGACTATCAGAAGAGGGGCCTGCTAATTGATGTTTAAAAACAAACAAAAGATGAAGGTGTCAAAACCCCTACTCGGAGCACTGAGGGAACAGAAAAAATTACTAAGGCACACCAGGGGAAAAATGGAGGAAAAAATCCTGCTGAGAGCAGTAAGAACAGAGCTGGGAGAGAGAGAGGAGGAAGTGATGTCACCACAGGGAATGGCTGCCTAAGAGGAATGCTCCGGGTAAAATTCCCCTATATAAACTATAACTTGGCAGACACCAGCACTAGAATTGCTGTATCTAGCCTCCTTCTCCACTACTTAACATCGAACATGCTCGGGAATGAGCGCCAAGGGCAAAGCGGTTGACTTATCCAATTCTGCCTATTCAGGGATGTCGGGGAGCCTAGTGTCACAAAGTCAGAGTTGGATACCCCAAAGATGGTGCAGCTGGTGTTTTAGCTTCTGGGCTCCCAATCCCTGGACTTGTTTGTGGCGGGAGAAGCCTCAATGGATCCCTTGGAGGAGCCTTTGCAGGAAATTCATGACTGGATCCTGGAGATTAAAATGGACATCAAAGCAGTCCAGGAAGAACTTATCATGATGGGAGCAGACTTATGCACAGAAATCACGGAGCTGGGAGGGCGGGTGGAAGACATGGAGCAGCATGTGGATGAGCATACAGAGGTGCTCGCTACCACAGATACTCAGCTGCAAGACCTCCGGGCTGCTAATCTCTCCCTACCAGATAAATTGGAGAATATGGAGAACTGAAGCAGGAACCAAAACGTTTGTTTTTATGGCATGCCAAAACTTCCTGCTTACCTAGACTGAGACCATGTTATACAATCTACTCCAGGGGCCACTATACAACTGGACAGAGCTCATAGGGCATTGGGGGCACCCAAAACAATAAGCCCAAGGACATAGTGGACTGCTTTATGAACTACAAGGTCAAGGAAAAAATGTCTTCTTCTGCTGGGTGGAGGACTCTCCCTGTTGGAGAGATTGCTGTGCTCATTGCTTTGGTGCGAGGGAAGGGGTGAGGGATGGGAGTTGGACAGGAAGGATAAGGGGGAAGGATTTGGCCGGGAAGGGGACTAGGGCTTGTATAGGGTTACTGGTCAAGTTGGAGATGTAGTGAAAGTATTGGATGAGTGCATCATTGATATTGCCTCTCCCCTAGGAATAATTAGAGAGGATTTTTTTTAACCTTTCCCCTGTTTGGTAGATGGGCAGGATAACATTGCTTACTTATAATTTAGAGGTTTAAACTCACCAACTAAAAGGCAATTCTTATTCAAAGAACTTAAGAGAACTGATGAAGCAATAGCATTTGCTGCCTACTCATAAGCATTGTCTGCATAAGAAATATCCTACTATTTATTTTGCCTCTAATACATTGCAAAGGAAAACCAGAGGAGTTATGATTGCTTTATCTATGAAGCAGCATTGGCTAATTCACAGGGTGGTGACAGATAAAGAGGGATGATACCTGCTCCTGACAGTTACATTGGGCTCTTTGGTTTATACACTCCTGAATGTCTATGCCCTTTCTGCAAGATCTAAGACAGGTGCTCCTAAATATGACCGGGGGTGGGGGGGGGGGCACTATTTTACTGGGAAAGGATTTTAACCTAACATTGAACCCAGTTTTGGACAACTTCTCTCAGGGTACCTTCTATAGCAGAAAAAATAAGCGGGCGCAGGTGCTTCAGATATAGACACAGACGTGGTCCGACTATTCACCCCTACAATTAGAACTCACTGTGGAGGTAGATCAGGGAGGAACCAAGTATTGGCGTCTTAATGGTGAGATTCTGCAGGATCTCACTAATGTGAGCCAGTTAGAAAATGTCAGACTTGGAGAAAAAGGGTGTGTCCAGTACAGAGGAGAGGAAACCTGGTGAAGGGCCCTGAAGGTCTTCACCTATACCAACCGCTATGCCCCGAGAGTTGGGTTCAGGTAGCCAGCAGGACTTGGATCAAGAGAAGGCCCTCACATTGGGTGGGGGGGAGGGGGGGGAGAGGCAGAACAAAAGGAAGATGACTTCAGGCACAGTCAGGATTAGGTTGGCGGATAGGCTGGGCAAATCTGGATCTAGGCAACGGTCAGGCGGCAAGCAAGGCAGTATCCGGATCTAGGCAACGGTCAGGCGGCAAGCAAGGCAGTATCCGGGTCCAGGCAACGGTCAGGGTCAGGCAGCAAGCAAGGCAGTATCCGGGTCCAGGCAAGGGTCAGGGTCAGGCGGCAAGCAAGGCAGTATCCGGGTCCAGGCAAGGGTCAGGGTCAGGCAGCAAGCAAGGCAGTATCCGGGTCCAGGCAAGGGTCAGGTCAGGCGGCAAGCAAGGCAGTATCCGGGTCCAGGCAATGATCAGGTAAGGCAACAAGGAAGGCAGAAAACAAGTACCAGCTAGGAGGGACAAATCCAGGAACCTGCTGCTGAGGCAAAGGGCAAGAGAGCAAGCTGGCAATAAATACTGCCTGGAGGGCAGAAGGTTCCCTTGGTTCCCCCCAAAAGTGCCAAGTGCTACTCTTTTAAGGGGAAGTGTGCGCCCTAAGCACACTCTTCCCCAATGCCGCCAGTAATGTGGCTGAAGAAAACACCGCTTCCTTGGTGGACAAGAACACCGGAGCTATCTTGAACCGGCCACGATGCACCAGAGGGCATGCCGCCGTCTTGCGTTGTCCCAATGGCATCAGCACAAATCGAGCCATAGAGATGAAGGGGAAGGCGAGGATGGTAAGGCACGGTGGGAGTCATGACAGAAAAGGATCCTTTCAAACATATACAGTATAACGATAAAGGGGAGGTTGGCTCACTTACGCTATGAAAGGGAATAAAGCTGTCATGAGGGGGAAGCTTATTGATTTGCAGGTCCATCTAAAGATTACATGAGAGAGAGTTGAGCAGAATCTTTGGGCAAAGATAGCTGTTTTGGAATCTCAGGCTAAAAAGAGGGATACGGCTTTTCAGTGGGGTATGATCTACTGGATGGAGCTTTGTGCGCTGCAGTTGACAGATGTGGTTGCTAAATTGCAGCAGGTGCAACAGATACACAGTGTAATAAGGCAAGCCGCCTATTGGCTAAAGCTACAAAAAAGAGCAGCATAGTTGTACACAGGCTCCTTCTGGGATGATAGTGGGGCTTTTTAAACCTCTAAGGCTGGCATTAGGGACAATTTTGTCTGCTACTATGAGCTGCTCTACACACCTGAGAGATCGCCCCCAGCCCAGAGGCGGAAATACAGTCTTACCTATTGCTTCTTGATATTCCTAGGATATCTGTTTCAGAGTGATAGTATATCCCGCCCGATAGAATTAGAGGAGATAACATGGGTAATCAAAAACTTACCCACTGGCAAAGCCCCTGGATCAGATGGATTCTCTAATAAATATTACAAACTAGGAAAAAATGCCCGTTTCTGAGCGGAATGAAACGGGCGCTAGCAAGGGGCTCCCTCCCTCTGTCCCTCCGAGCTACTTGCCTTGTTCGCTGTGGCGTTTCCGTTTCGGCCCTCGAGTGTCATAGCTCCGCCCTCGACATCATGACGTTTTGATGCGAGGGCGGTGCAGACACTCCAGGGCACACCGGATATCTCGGGCGCCTCAACTTCCATGGAGGCTTCAGAACGTTGGGGTTGCCTTTTATATAGAGAGATGTTTTGGGAAGCATCTGGCTCCATTGCTTCATCATGCAATACATTTTTTGGAGATAGGGGCATTTGTCAGACTCATGGAAACTGACAGCTATAACTGTACTCCCCAAACTGGGAAAAAATTCCCTGCATTGTACTTCATATAGACCTATCTCTCTATTAAATACAGGCTATAAGATTTTTACCAAAATACTCACCCGGCAGGTCCAGCCCATACTGATTAAACTAGATCAATCAGGGTTTGTGGTCAGATGGCAGACCTATGATAATGTTCACAGAACGATCCATCTTATTCAGTAGGCCAAATTAGCTCAGATTCTCATGCTGCTCCTGTCATTAGATGCCAAAAAGGCATTTAACAGGGTTCACTGGCCTTTTCTATTATTCTACGTAGAATGAGATTCTCAGACCATTTTATTAACTGGCTTACCCAGATTTATGCTCAACCAGAAGCTTGTATAAAAGTAAATGGTACCTATATGACTCCCTTTCCATTACATAGGGCAGTGGTTCTCAAATCTGGTCCTGGAGGCACCCCAGCCAGTTAGGTTTTCAGGATATCCATAATAAATATTCATTACCTCTTCTTTAGCCGTTTTCAATATATAACAAAACTTTATTTATTCAATATTTCTTTTACAAATTACACAATCTTAAAACCCACTTTATCCTCACTGTTTCAATCACATACATACATACCCATGCACTTCTCTTCATTCTAACTACATTCAACCTTAAAATCCATAAACATCACAGTGTGAATAATACACATTAACTCATGTCCATGATTGAAATTCAACTTGTGCATTGATGACTACTGATTGCTCTGTTATATCCACAGATTCTCTGTGCAACCCACAGTTCTCAATATTAACTCTAACAGTCAAACAATTCCTGTGCACAGATCAGGCATGCAGGCAGACAGTATAGTGTCTGGGAGCAGAAATCCACGGGAGACGTATGTGTTCGGCGTTAAGAGTCTGAAATGCGTGGGATAATCATAAAGGAATCCTGTTCAGAAGGAATGGATCCTCAGAAGCTTACCGGAGATTGGGTTCTGAGCATCGGCCTGTCAGTGACTGCATCTCCCCACCCCCAACCCCCACACACTGTGCACAGATCAGGCATGCAGACAGGCAGCACACAGTCTGGGAAGGTGGGGAACCTTGGTGGGGTGGGGAGGGGGCTCAGTGAAGATGCCAGAGGAGATGATGGATCTAAGTAAGGGGGGAACCCCTGATTGGATGTCAGACTTCAGGGGAGGGGGAGGCCTAAGTCAATGCCAGACCCACTTGGTCCTACTTACTGGTGGCAGGCACCAGCAGCAAGCAGAGAAGGGTTCGTTGGAGGGAGCATGTGACGATATTCAGCATTTTTTTAATGCTCCCCATTAACAGCACTCCTCTTTGGCTCCCCGCCCCAACAGCCAATCACAGGAGAGGAAGGGGAGGAGAAGCAAATGACAGCCACATGGGGAGTAAAAGTAAAGGTAGCTCAGGGAAATTAATTTTATTAACCACAATTAATATTTTTAATCGCAGCTGGTGAATATCGTGCGCTCATGCCTGCTAACAAATACAATGTATGTATTTATGTGCATTTTTCCATATAGAGGATCCATAGCTTTCATCAGATTCTCAATAGGTTCTCATAGTTTTTTTTTAGTTCATATTTTGCTTATTTAGTGCAGAAGGACTGAGCTATTTCAACAGCCATAAGCTTATAAAAAATCCAGTTACAGAAAACCTAAAGGTCTCTGAAACTGATATTCTCACTTTACAGACCCTGAGACAGTGGGGCCAGCTAAAATCTTACCTTGTGCAATCCGAAGTTTTACTTCAAGGTCTACAGGTGTTGAGACAACAGATTTCGTTAGAACCAATACATTTTCCAACCCAATCACTACTACCAAGTATGGAAAAATTTCTCTGGAAAAAAAAAAAAGAAAATTAAAAATAAACAGATAAACAAGATTCGATCTTCAGATTAATAGCGTGGTCAAATCTTGTTACTATCAATTAAGAATGATTCGCTAGCTGAGACCGTTATTAACCAGATCTAGTCTGGTAAGTTACTTATGCTTTAGTCACTAGAAAATTAATCTACTGCAATTTGCTTTTTCAGAGGTTGACGGTCAACTTCAAGAGACTACAGCTGATGCAAAATATAGCAGCCCACTTGCTTAAAGGAAAAAGTAAATTTGATCACATCATGCCTGTTTTGGCTGAATTGCTCTGGCTACCGGTGTCAGCAAGGATAAGCTTCAAAATCTTATGCTTGATTTTTAAAGCTTTTTGGCTGAAAGTTGCTGGTTACCTTTCTGCTGTTGTAATGTTGTAAACAAATATGTGAACTATAACGTTAATTATAAGCTGAACTAAACTAACTTAATCATAAACACGCTAACTCAATTAATAGAGTGTGGTATCCATTCTTTTTTCAATTTAAAGTGGAGAAAAATAGACCTCAGTAGTCACTGCATGGCGATACTGTGCTCAGTGCACTCAAACGCCAGCATTACTTGGACTCCGTTTTTATCACTGGTCACAAAAACTCCACTTGTATGCAATGAAGATATATATGGGGTAAACTATATCCTTAAACCCACTTCTGAATCATGATAATCATTATAAACGAAAAATCAAAAGATCAAAAATACTGATATTACTTAGCTTTCAAGCTTTCAATGTTGCCCAACGGGGACGCCATTTTGTAAGGTTAGTATTTGTGCGTTTTTCATATATTGTTTTTGAGCTATTACTCACATTGAATAAGTTTTGTGTGGTACTGCTATCCTGATTTTAGGTATCGTGATTTGCCAACAGTTACTTGGCCCCCTGAAGAAGCTTACATTATATAGTGAAACGGAGAGCCCCGTTGGGCAAGATTGAAAGCAAAGCCTTTGATACAGTACCCCAAAGAAGACTTAAATAAGCTGAAAGGGCTGAACTGGATAGGAAACTGGTTGACCAACAGCTGGCGGTGGTGGTAAATGGAATCTGCTCAAAGGAAAGGAAGGTAGGAAGTGGAGTTTCTCAGGGGTCACTGCTGAGGCCGATTCTGTTCAGTATATTTGTGAGTGACATTGGTGAAGGGTTAAAAGATAAGGTCTGCCTTTTTGCAGATGATACCATGATTTGTAACACAGTTGATACTCTGGAGGGAGTGGAAAATATGAAAAAGGATCTGCAAAAGTTGAAAGAATGGTTTCATGTTTGGCAATTAAAATTCAGTGCTAAGAAGTGTAAAGTGATGCAATTAGGGAGTAGAAATCCAACAGAGACATATGTGCTAGGCGGTGAGAGGCTTGATATGCACGGATAGGGAGAGGGATCTTAGGGTAATAGTATCTAAGAATCTGAAGATGACAAAACAGTGTGACAAGGCGGTGGCCGTAGCCAGAAGGATGCTAGGCAGTATGGAGAGAGGTGTAACCAACAGAAGAAAGTAGGTGTTGATGCTCCTGTACAAGTCATTGGTGAAGCCCCACCTGGAGTATTAGGTTCAGTTTTGGAGGCCATATCTTGCCAAAGATGTAAGACGATGAAGCGGGCCAGAGGAAGGCGACAAGAATGATATGGGGCTTGTGCCAAAGGACATATGAGAAGAGCCTGGAAGACCTGAATATGTATACCCTAGAGGAGAGGAGGGGCAGGGGTGATATGATACAGACATTTAAATACTTGAAAGGTATTAATGTAGAAACAAACATTTTCCAGAGAATGGAAAGTGGACCTGAATTGAGGTTGCGGGGTGGTAGACTTAGGAGTAATGTCAGAAAATTATTTTTCATGGAGAGGGTGGTTGATGCCTGGAATGCCCTCCTGAGGGCATGGAGAAAAAAAAAACTGTGGTGGAATTCAAAACGGCGTGGGATGAACACAAAAGATCTCTAATTAGAAAATGATATAAAAAAACAAAATGTAAAGGGTTGCATATGTCAAGTGGTGCTTAGATGGCAACTCTGGCTGCATCAACTAAGGCCGGCGCTAGGCTGGCTTGTACGTTCTGAGTCCCGAATACAGCAATCTGATCTAGGATGGGCTGGCAAGAGCTTTGACGGAAACTCCAGTAATTTGGAACGTGAGGACAGTGCTGGGCAGACTTTTATGGTCTCTGTCCCCTGTCCCGCAAATGACAAGATGGATTTGGATAGGCTGAAGTGGGCTTTGACAGCAACTCCAGTAATTGGAACAAAAGGACAGAGCCAGGCAGACTTCTATGGTCTATGTCCCAGAAACACCAAAGAAAACCATGATCAAGTATATAATATCCTATCATTCCCCTATTCCTTCCTCCTTTATGCCCATATTACCTATCCACACATAAATGATTACCCCTTTACTTACAATATTTTAGTTGCATCCATTTTATACCACTTTGTTAACACGATTTACTATGTAAGCCACATTGAACCTGCTAATGAGTGGGAAAGTGCGGGGTATAAATGTTACAAATAAATAAATAAATATTAAAACCTGGCTCAGTGCTGAGTGCATGGAGATCTGAAAATATTGTTGCCACTGATTTCAGGGCTAACAGCACACTATTCCATCATGTTACCACACACTGCTTAACAAATTTTCATTTGTTTTCCCCAATGTCACTAGTTCTTTCGAGATGTCAGTAAGTTTGGCTACCTCACGTGGCAAACCGGTGCCATTCAAATTTGTCTGCTGTAGTCCGTATGACAAAACAAGATTCAGATTATGACATGAACATCCAATCCATGTGTATTCTTGAAAGTCAGCCTTCATATTACTAGCACTGTCTGTAGTGAACACATTGTCTTCACTTTGCGCACTAAACTCATCCAGAATAGACTTCACTGTCAGTTTTATATTTTCAGAGGTAGAATTTTCATCCAGTAATCGAGTAGCCAAGATACATGATTCAGTTTGCCAGTTATCAATATACTGTACAGTCAGTCACAGTTATATAGCTGTGGTTGCTCTATTTGTGTGTCTGGAGGTCAGTTGTCACTCCGAACTGTGGCACTAAAGCTAGCTTGTTGACGAGTGCGATCTTCTCTTTCTCCACACCATCAAGATGATAAGCGACAGTTGACTCACAGGGCTTGACTTGGTCCAGGTTAACATTCCCATGTTTAGCACTAACGGAGATGAGCTTTTATGCTAAATTCCTGAATATGTCCCCTATAACAACTGAAAAAGGTCTCATACCTGTTGCACACATGGTGACCACAATGTCTGCCATTTCACATTTGATTTTCACAGGTACTTGGTATTATTCCACAGAGAAAAGCCTGGTATAGCTGTAATCCTTGTTGTTGGCATACAGTTTACATAATAGTCCTTGTGAGCCCATAAGCCATTGGTCCCATCATGTGATCTCCACTGAGACTTCTAAGACCAATCAGATGACAACGTTGTCATCGCGTTGGTGACAGAAGTTTGTACCATCTTTAAAAGCAGTGTTTGCCATGCTGCTTCATAACAGAGGAACAGCTTATTCATAGCACCGGCATCCCTGAAGAAGAATCTCTGAAACAGGGATTCCTGTTGGACATTTAATTTTAGACGGAACCATAGTGAGAAGAAAATAAATTAAATTAAGTTATCCCCCTTGGTCCGTGGTTGTAGTTGTTCTTTCAAAGTCAACTGGTGCTCGCCATTTTGAAATATATTTTGCCATGTGTTCTCAGAATTTCTTTGATTGTATTGCACTTATAGTTCCTCAATTTAGGTTTTGTAGGGACTTTCACTAAAACTTTACACACTTTCAATTTTTGATATTCATATATTTGTGTGTTAATATATTTTGCACTAAAAAAAAAATCAGAAAGGTTTCAAAAATAAGGAGTATTAATGATGTATAGAGTACGATAATGAGCCGTTCTACGGCTAGTCTCATTAATAGGCTCGGTTGAAGGATCAGCCTATACTGAATTCTCCTTGTGTTTCCCTTCTTTAAAATATTAAAAGTATATAAGTGGTTATTATTATAATCAATTGGAGAGAGTAGAATCTTTTACTGATTATCCTACATTAGGGATTGACTATAGTTTTACAGTTATAGTTGCACCAGCCTAGAGCATGCAGTTATTCTGGTTCTAGTGAAGCGGATTAGTAAAACCATACTGTAATTATGTGTAATAGTGTGCAATGTATTTACAACAGTGGCTGGTTGAAGAAGGGGATTGTTAATAGCTATCAGCTCTTGTTCTGCCCCCCCACCACCACGATCCCCCATTCCCTCCCCCCTCTTCTGCAGTCTACTCTGCATTGCAAAGGCTCGCTGCAGCACATGAGCACAGCCATGATTGTGGGGTGGGGGGGCATGGCTTTGCTCATGTGCTGCAACAAGCCTTTGTAATGCAGAGTCCTGGAGGTATGGCCTGGTGTACACTTCTGTGGGAACCTCACAGTAACTGCATTCACCCCCGCAGGATTCCCCAAGACCTGGAGTGGATCCCCACGGGATTCCCGCTAACCTCGTTCCCATGCAGCTCTCTACTCCAACCACAGCTCTGGGCTAGGGAAGAAGTGGGGTATATAATAAGTTGTCAACTACCCTGAGACACCTACAAATGAATTATAAATTTGTTGAGTAGGAAACACAACTGTGTTTTCACACACCTGTAATATCTACAGCTGTTCATCTTTCCTTCTCATTATGAATTCTTTCGACCAGTAAAGCCACTACATTATGGAAAAATTTTAACTGAATAGCGTGACATCTTATTTGTTAAAACGGCCTCCAAAACTGTCTGGAAGCTCTCAATCATATTAGTTGATCTTTAGTTTTAGTGTTTCATTCTGTTCAGCCTTCATAATACAAGGCACGTCATGCACATAAATATTCATAAAGAGCAAGGACAGCATTTCCTTTCTACCACGCTGCTGCTTCTCCATGGCAGCAGTGTTCCAGGAAGAATCAATACTTGCTCAATATCCAATATTTCATCACAGATGTGTTACACAGCTACCGGTTGCAGAAAACTCACAGCCAGCAAAACACATTATCTTCAAGGCCTTCAAAATAAATACTTTCATACAAGCGAGGAAAGCAAACATAGCATGGCTCATGGAATTCTTTTCAACCCCTCTGAATATAAATGATAACACGTTTGTGTGTGTTTTTTGTGTGCCTGTAATCAGGAGAGGAGATGCGGGAAGACAATTTGAAAGGTGCAATTCCTTAATTACTATTGTTTACAGTAAATCAGTGCATACAGACTGCTGCCATTTGGAGGGGGTGTTCATTTATCTTCCACCTCCCATCAGATGCAGAAACCTCACTTCAACAGCAGAGAAACTTCCTCCAAATCATCTATTAGCTACCATTCTACTTTCTGGACATTATTTATTTTATTTGTAGCATTTGTATCCCACATTTTCCCACCAATTTGCAGGCTCAATGTGGCTTACTCTTGCCGTAATGGCTCTATATTTATTTGTTAATGTAAAAGTCTGCTGACCTGAAAAAAGACATACTGTTGGCAATCCTAACCTCCTGAATCCTGAGCACATCTCACAGAACTCCCTAAACATGTGAACACAATTTGTCAATGGCTTAATCTGGCCCTACCCATAGCACTAGATGTCACTTGGCAATATACGTAGAAAACAATACAAAAAATATATACGCTTGCAAGCATTTGTGTTTGGTGTCTCTCTCTCTCTCTTCTGTGCTGTGTGTGTGCTGGGCACTTGTTGTGCCTGTGTGGGAAGTGTAGCTGTGATCATGTAGGCGTACTTATAGGGGACAAGATTTGGGGTGTTGTGTCAGTCGCGGGTAAGGTAGTTTTTGAGTATTGGGCAGTTTGAAGGGAGTTATTTTTTTTTTGGGGGGGGGGGGTGCAGTTTTCAGGAGCTAGTGTTAGGGGTGGGAACAATTGCAGAGTGATGTAGCAAATGTTGTGGGATGTAGTATTTGGGCTGTTGAAGTTCAGGGGTTTGGAAGAATAAGGAAGTCCATCTTTTAAACTGTCTTATCCTGTTCTCTAACTGCTACGTTTTACTCAAGTTTCTATGCTCTAGAAGTTGGAACTCCTTTTCCCAGAGAAATACAATGAATATCTGTGCTTGGCTCCACATCACAGAGCATGCAGCAAAAGGTCATCAGAGAAGAATGAAAAAGGCAAGAGAACAGTGTCAGAGACAGAAACAAAAAAGAAATAACAGACCAAGATACATTATAGGCAACTCAAAAGAGCCCACCTACAAATAAGGTGCTGTTTGGTATATGCTAGAGGTGTGAATGTTTTGGTATAAGCACTGCTAAAACTGCTTCTTGGATACTGATGTAAGATCCAGGGGAAGGGTCTGTATAGTGCTGCACACAACAACAAAGACGACACAGAGAAAAGCAAAGTGTCACAAATTAAAACTGAACTAATGCAATCAAGCAAGCTAAAGCAGAACACCTTGGAATAAGCATCTGGGAGAAAGATCAGCACAGAGCAGAACACAATAAAAACAGACAAAGAGGGCAAAGCTAAGTGTCAGATCTGAGGAATGAGTCACTGCAGCACACAAGAAAAAAAATTGGAAAGAGAACAAAGCTAACAAAAAAAAAAAAGACAAAATCAAACTAATACAATCAGCACTACTTACTTATATTTCTATTTTTACAAAATAGTAAGGGGGTGATTACTATACAGTTTAATTATCAAAGTCTCAGGGAGGTCAAGAGGAAGTGACATCACTGCACTGAATGGCTGCCTAGCCTCATTGTTCCTGCTTCGACCACACTATTACTAGCCTAATCCTGCTCCATCCTGGAACATATAGAGTTCTACTGGGTCGCAAGTGCATTGGAGATCCTGCCTAAACATGAGCAAGGCATTGCTTTTGACAAAAAAGGACAAGGAGCGCATTTCAGGTAAGACTCTGATCTATCTATCCTTGGCGGATAATCACCCACTCCCGACCCGGCAGGGTATTTCTAAAGAGTTGCAATAATGGCTCTCAGAGATCCAATCCGCAATCAAGTCCTCTAAAGAGGAGATCTTGGAATGTATGACGAAGCTGAGCTCCAACCTGCAAGACCTAGGAGGACATGTGGAAGAAGTAGAACTTAAACTTGATGAACACGCAGATTTGATTGCCGCTAGCTCTTCACATTCTCAGCAACTAATGAAGCAAAATGAGGAGTTTCTCTACAGACTGGATGAATTGGAGAACAGAGGGTGCCAAAAGAATCTGCGTTTCTGAGGTGTCCCTGAAGGCGGCCCAACTAAGGATGTTCCTGCCATAGTCCGATCCCTGTGCTGTAAGCTTTTGGCCTTGGACACTTGAGATACCTCACTAGTTCTGGAGAGAGCACATCGTGCCTTGGGGCCCCGCTCCAATAATCAACCTAGAGATATCATTGCTCAATTTGTTAATTATGTGGATAAGGAGCGTGTATTACTCCGGGCGTGATTGAAAACATCCCTGGATTACAATAATGCTAAGATTTCTGTGTTCCAGGACATTTCCCAATTCACTTTGTCCCAGCGGCATCTAATGAAACAAGTCCTGGACATACTAACAAAAGAAGAGATTCCATATCAACAGGGATTTCCCTTCTCTCTTTGTTTCTTATTACAAGGCAAACAGCACCGAGTGCAGTCTTTAGCTGCTGCATCATGCTAGTTCGGCTGTATCACTCTCCCCTCTGGGCTCGGTTGCCTCCGCCACTACAGCAAAATTCCAGAGGTGGTAAAGGGTGCTTGAGAAACCCAAGAAGATATTTTTTGGGGGGAGGGGGTGAGAGATATCCGATACTCCTGTCTGTACTGAAATGGAATTTGTGTGTGTGTGTGTGGGGGGGGGGGGGGGGGGGAGGGGTTCTAGGGTGCTTGGAGCTGTTTGGTTGTGCGAGTCAGATCCTCTGGATCCCATTCAGGAGGCCTTTTTGGTCTGCTGTTTGGTGCTTATGTTTATTGTAGGGTGGGTTTTGGGGTGGAGATTAGATCTTGGGATGATCCTCATAGGGATATGTGCAACTTTTTCTTGTCTAGAATTGGGAGACTTCCTTTGGCAATTAATCTCTGCCTTGTGTACATATGGCGTACTGCTCACCCTAGAGTTCGTGAATAGATTTACTATTCTCCTACACACGACACATTCATATATAGACTGTTTTGATAGATACTCAAATAATGGAAGAAGCTCCTTTATCTGGTATTGGCAGTATAACATTCTCTGACCATGCTCCCGTTTGGGCCATTGTCCCCAACTTGTGTGATGCAGACAAGGACCAGCGATGGACCTTGAATACGCTGTTGCTGCAAGATGCTGAAATATTAAGGGGTTACTGTTCTCTCCTCAAATACTTAAAAGTTAATTTGGGCTCTGGGCCTAATATGGGAATGATCTGGGATGCCTTGAAGGTGGTCTCTCCAGGGGCTATTTTTTGCAGCAAGCAAGCGTGCCCATTTACAGTGAATTCAAGTTTCTCGTTGCTTGGATAATATTAGATGTTTGGAAGAACGCCATAAACTTACAGGTTCGATTGAGATGTTTCGTGCACTTCAGGCGGCCAAATTGTAATTGGATGACATTTACTTGGAGCAACTGCGGCACCTGCAATCACGTCATGAGTTACATAATTATGAGTTTACTAACAATGTGGGTCGTTCACTGGCCTTGAGGTTTAGGGCTATGTGAAACTCACAATTCTCCACATACGGAATAGCCTAGGCTCATTGCTACTAAGTACATCGTCCCCCCAGATCTGGCAACAATTCCAGGTTTTCTATGAGACTCTTTACTCTCAGAACACTAACATTCAGCCAGATGCTATCAATTCTTACTTGGCTTTGTGTGATCTTCCAACACTCTCTCCCGATCAGTCTTCTGATCTCGAGCAGCCAGTGATCCTGATGGAGATTCATCAGGCTATCAAAGAGCCCCCAGTAGGGAAATCCCCAGGATTAGATGGTCTTCCCAATGACTTCTATAAATGCTTTGCTTCTGATCTTGGCCCTATCCTGGCTGATCTTATCAACAGGGTACACAAGGGAGAATCCTTACCTTCTTCTGTCATACCAAAGACGGAAAAGGACCACACACTGTGCACCTCCTATCGCCCTACTCAGTGCTGAATGCTGATGTCAAGCTCCTAGCAAAAGTATTAGCCAACCGCCTTGCTGTTGTTCTACCACCTATTATTTATCCTGATCAGGTGGGTTTTGTCACCAATTGTCAGGCAATGGACAATGTTCACCGGATGATAGATTTACTTTACCTGACTCGGCGGGAAGGCATCCCAATGTGTCTCCTTGGCTAGACGCCAAAAAGGATTTTGATCGTGTCCGTCGTATCAGGTCATGGGATGACTTGGTTTTGGGTCTGGTTTCTGTCGATGGATACAGGCTTTTTACTCATCCCCCGAAGCATGTGTTCATATTAATGGTAGTAACTCAGCATTGTTTCCCTTGATGCGAGGTACGCGTCAGGGTTATGCGTTATCTCCTATGTTGTTCGTCATGGTAATGGAACCTCTTGCAGTTGCGGTTCATGCTCACCCTGACATCTCTGGCATTAGGTTTGGTGACCATGAATACAAGTTGGCTCTCTTCGTGAACGATGTCCTCCTTTCTCTGACTCGTCCACTTATTTCTTTCCCTAACTTACTGCGGGTCATTGAGAACTACTCTCAGGTTTCAGTGTTTAAGATTAATATGAGCAAATCTGAAGCCTTAAATTTCATCCTGTCCTGTGAAGCTCTGCAGTCCCTTCATTTTGATGGGTTTCCCATAGTATTAAATATTTAGGTGTTTATTTAACTTCATCTCATACTGATATGTTTACTGTCAACTATCCTGGCTTGATTAAGAGTCTTCTCAGGGACATGGAGCGTTGCTAAGGGCTTGAATTGTCATGGTTTTGCCACCGTCAAGATGAATATCATGTCTCGCCTTTTACATCTTTTTCAGGTCCTCTCAATTTGGCTTTCACGTGGGTTTTTATGTAACTTGCAAGACCATTTGCTTAGGTTTATTTTGAATAATAAGAGATCTCAATTGCCTTGCTCTTTTCTTTATTGCAACAAATGGAAGGGTGGCCTGGGGGTCCCTAATATTTTGTGGTATTATAAGGCAGCTCAGGCACGTGCAGCTTTGGAATGGTACCAGGCTCTTCCACAGAAACTCTGGGTCCATCTGGAGCAAGCAGACATAGGCCCTCATCCTCTGGGGTAATTGATGTGGTTACCTCGCAAATATAGTCGGCTGCCTTGTGACCTGTGTCCCTCAACACTTAATACTTTCTACTAGTGGGATAGATTAGGTTCGCAGGATCATATTCTGTCTCATCTTTCCCCCATAGCCTATCATCTTTTGTTCCCCCCAGGTCTTGTTCAGCAGGTGGCTTTCCAAGGGTCTCAGGATGTGGGGTCAACTGTATGATGATGACTCTTTGGTATCATTTCCCTCTCTTCATGAAAACTACTCAATATCTCTGGGGGACTATTTTGATTATCTTCAATTGTCTCATTTCCTTTCCTCACATGCTACTCGTACACTGATTACACGAGATGACTCCTTTTTAGAAGACTTATGCGAGGACTCTAAAACTAAGGACTTGATCACCTGGGTTTATAAATATCTTTGCTCCCTAACACCTGCTTATATCCTTCATTGGCTTAATTGGCAACATTAACTGGGGATAGTGGTGAATGAGGATGACAGGAATATGTTGGAAAGAACTCTGCTGGGGATCTCGGTGTCTGTGCCACTTAAAGAAAATGCAGTGAAAGTCATGTTTCGTTGGTATCTCACTCCAGCTCGGTTACAACATATTTTTCCTGGTTCCTCCAATCTGTGCTGGAGAGGATGTGGCGAAGTTAGGCCACATTTTGTGGACATGTGTCAAAGCCCGGGCCTTCTGGAGGGCGATTCAACATAGACTTCAAAAGTGGTTATCATGCACAATTCAATGGCCCCCAGTATATTGTTTGTTCTCTAAAAAAGTACCTGGACTTAAAAGGCCACAAGCTCTTCTTGTGAAACATGCTGTGTGCAGCAAGAGTCGCTCTAGCAACTCACTGGAAGCAGAAAACGGTCCCTTCCTTGGTCAAATGGCTCACTAAGTTGTGGTACATATGTGACATGGAACGTTTATTGGCGATATGTCGACACACTTTGCACAAGTGGGAAACCACCTGGGAACCATTTCTAACACATTGCTCAGCATGATTCTTAGAGGGATTGATGGCTATTCGCCTCGCCTTTCCTGGACAACTGAACGTAGGGATGAGGGGTTGGTTGGGGGATATGGGATCTTAGAAATATTATAGGCAGGGGTGTGCTGGTAAATTGTTAACAGGGGGCTCTCTCTCTCGCCAGCAAAGTAAAAGAGAATTCAGGAGGGGCCCAAGCCCACATTTTGGGATCCATTTGTTAAAGAAGCCATGAAGAACCGGCTCCCAAAATTCTTAAAAACTTAACAAACGGCTCTCAAGAGCCTGTGAGAGCCTGCTCCAGCACACCACTGATTATAGGTAATCAATAGAAATAGAATAAAATGAAACACAGAAAAGAGGATACCTTTTTTATTGGATTAACTCTACATTTTTTTTATTAGATTTCGAAGGTAGCCCTTCTTCGTCAGATCCGAAATAAGAAAAGTGGACTAACACAGCTACCACATCTCTCTACTAAAAATATTATAAAAACTGTTCAAATGTGTTGAGATTACATGTTCAATATTTCTTGTTTGAATAAGAAGAGGACAGTTTGTTCTTCTTTAAATATGTACAGGGTAGTTACCTTGGTTGTATTGTTCTTAAATTGCTTGTTTGGGTAACAAAGACCCCACAAAAAAAAAACCAAACACCTCAGGGAGGTCTTAGAAGTGTGAAAGTCAATTGGAGGGGGAGGGGGAGGGGGAGGAGGGCAAGACTAAAGGTTTGCCAAAGGTATTTAAAGAAAGTCTGGTTTGCCTATAAGTTTAGTTGTTTTATGAAGATTAAACTGTAGCTTAACTGAACTTTTCAGCTGCAAAAATATGTTCAGTAATCCTGTCCAAGGATTTCCACCAAAGTCCCAGGATTCCAGAGAAGCAAATCACTCTATGTAAGGTAGGTAACTGTCAAAGTCAATTAGAATGCCCTACAAATCTCCCCATGGATTGTGTAATCAGCTCTATTCATGATCAAGTTTCCTAATCAAATACCATAACAGCTAAATGTAAATACTGACAAGCAAAATCAGAGGCAGGTGTTAAGCTGTGTTAGTCTAGTTTCATGATTTAGTAGTACTCTTTACTTTCAGCTTCTTTAAAGCTTCAGCTCTATGCTTCTAGTATTGTTGGATTTCATTTTAATATTGCTGAACAAAACTGGACTTAAGAAACCAATTAGAGTTAATTAGAAAAACAGGTGGCACCAAATTTTTATGGGGAGGAAGCAGATACATGTATAACTTTCTTCTCGCTTTCATTTATGGATTCCATAAAAATGTGTATAAAGTTTATATACTTTATAAGATAGTTTATTCATATAAAATTATATATACCATTTCTGTGGATAAATAGTACCACCATCCCTGTAACCTTTGTTCTGCCCCGCCAGTCCACCCTGCCCAAAATCCCACCCCATTAAAATCACATAACTTTTAGCCACATAGAGACTTGCATAACCAAAAGTTATGTTACTCAGGCCACAGAAATGAAAGAAAAGCAGTTATACAGTTGGTACCTACTGTTGACCACACAACTGCTGTTGAATACTGGTCCCCGAAATTTTAACCCATCTGCTTTCTCAAACTTTGGCACCTCACCACCACCCCCCATCCACCACACACACACCCTTAACCCACTACCTTCTGTCAGTTTTTTTGAGCCTAATAGCGGCTAGAAGTTTGGTTACTTACCCTCCATTGAGAGTTGGTGTCAGGCCAAAGAGTGTGCAGAGACCTACTGACATAAGGAGGGAGCTGAGAACTGTTACCACTGCAGCCAGTGCTAGACCCCACTTTGATTTCACCAGATCAATCTTTCCTGCAACAGAAACAGCAGCTCCCATGAAACTCTGCATAGGATTTCTCTAAGACCCTTTCTTGGGGTGCAAGACGTTCACAAGAATAAGTTTTGGGGCTACTGCTAGCATGCCTTTACTTACCCATCCACCAATGCAGCAGTAAACTATGCATAACAATGGTCCATCGAAAAGAACATAAGGGAGGGGTGTGCAAACATTTTTCCTCTAGGGCCATACCTGTGGCTGCTGCATGCTTTAGGGGCTGATAAGGTGTGCTCTTCACATTTTTTTGCCCCAACCCCTATAGCAGTTAATGTCAATAGATGTGGCCCCAGAGGAAGAAAAGGTGTGAAGAAGTAAAATGATGGGCCTTTGCTGATGTCAGCATGAACTGCTTCAGAGCTGAATTGTCAGCGAGCCAGTAACCATTAAAATGTATCAATACCAAATGGGCTGGCTGAGAAGAGCCCCCATGGGCCATATCTCACCAGCGGATGGTATTTTCTAAACTCTGACCTAAGGCAAGGATAAGAGGCGTAGCCAGGTTCTGATCTCAGAGGGAGCAGACTTTTATAAAATAGGCGCCGGTTGGTGTCAGCTAGACAGCAGTGTCTGTGTTGTTGCTCAGGTGCTATGGCGGGCAATGATTAATACAGGCGTCCTGCCTACAAGGAAACAGTAAGTTACATCAGGAGGCAGGACACAGACGAGGTCCCTGGACTGGCCAGAGCAGGCAACCTGTCTTCTTAACTACAAAGTACAAATATTCAGGAATAGCACACACATTCCTTCCACTGCTAGACACCTTGTTTAGATCAGATGGGCTTTTGTTTGTGTGGTGACTGGCAAGGGGGTACTCCAGGACTGCTCTAGAACACAAAACTTACCACACCATAACAGCCCTAACCCACCTATCAGAAGAGAGTGCTATATATATTACACTGGACTGTGGAGCACCAAATATACCTACTATTGGAAAACTGGAACAAACTGCACTGTTACACCTTCCTACACAGACACTACTTGCTAGCAGAATCCTTCACCTCAGTCACACATGCAGAACATGGACAGACCCTCATCTATATAAACATAAGATTAGCCATACTGGGTCAGACCAATGGTCCATCTAGCCCAGTATCCTGTTCCAACAGTGGCCAACCCAGGTCACAAGCACCTAGCAGAAACCCAAATTGTGACAACATTCCATTCTACCAATCTAATACAGAATAGGGAGCCACAACCCCCCCTCCAAAAAAAAAAAAAACCCACCAACAACAGAATTGAAATAGAGACCCCCTCCCCCCACACACACACTCTCTGCCCAAGGAAGCCAGACTCTATAAACAGTGCAATACTAGTAGAAAAGAAACAGAAATGCATTCTCTCCTGTACATTTTACAAAGCAGGTACATCTCTGTCCTTACAAAGTATTAAATAAAATTTTCTACCTTTGTTGTCTGGGAATTTGGCTGGTCCCACTCTTTTTTTTTTTCCATATTCCATGAGTCAGCCTTACAAATTCTTTTCCAGGCTGGCCTTTCCATTTCTTCTCTCACCTCTTGTCTTCTTCCTTTCCTTCTTTACATCTGTTTGGCACTGATCTTGCATTTTACGACCCCACTATCAAATAGCTGTGTATAGACCTGCCACGTGATGCGGTTCCAGAAGAGAGCTTTTTCAACCACTCCTAGTGTGAACTCACATCCCAAATTCATATGGGATTTGCAGTCCCTGATTCTACCCATCAAAATCTGTGCTGCAGTACATCCAAAATGACTTAAGAAAATGCACTTGGATCCCTCTACTGTTGTTTGAACAATTTATTTTCTCATTTGCTTTGGTCCCGCTGTCTCTTTTCTGTTTTTCTCCGTTTCTTCTGCTATTACAGGGTCTTTTGCTCATCTGATTTTTTCTGTCTCCAAGTGCACCAACCTTCTTTCCTCTGCACCACTATTTGTCCTGTCCAGTATCTCCCTTCTGTGTCCCTTGTCTCTATCCTACCCTCAAGTTCAGCATCTGCCATTTCTGTGTCCTCATCTCCCCCTTTTCTAGCATCTGCCATCCAGGTGTCCCCATCTCTCCCTTTTTCTAGCATTGCCCTGTGTCCACATCTTCCCCCCTTTTCCAGCACTACCCCTGTGTTACCATCTTCTCCCTTTTCCAGCATTACCTCTTTGTCCCCCATCTCACCCCTTTTTCACCATTGTCCCCATATTTCCATTCCTCCTTCCAGTGGTGGCCCTCTGTGTCCCTATCTCCTCCTCCCCTTCTCAGTAGTGCCCCTCTGTGTCCCTATCCCCTCCTTTTCAGTAGAGCCCCTATCTCCCCGCCCCCTTTTCAGTAGTGCCCGTGTCCCCATTTCTTAATTTTCCAGCACTGCCTCTTTGCGTTCCAATGTCCCTCTCCTCTCCCTGTCCAGCATTTACCCTTCTCTCTCCCCATGTTAACCTTCTTCCCCGTCTCTTTCAGCGCTCCCCATCCTCCTTGGGGCCACATATCTCCCTGGCCTGCTCCCACAGTCCATCCTCTGGCAGCTCCAAGGAGGTTTAATAGACAGGAGGCCTAGTGACATCAAAATGTTGAAACCAATTAGGCCAATCTCACTTTCCCCTTCCCCACACAGCTGTCATTGCTGTACTCTCAAAACAAAGCAAGCAAACCTATGAGCTGCTGCATCCACATTGTCACTCTTTATTGTTTAAAAAAAAAAAAAATCCTTTATCCTCCACCTTTTAAGACACTGCCTATCCTGCTGGATAGTGATGGCACAAGAAAAGGAAGTTTGGTCCAGTGAAGACTAACTCAAAATAACCTGTTTCTTAGATGGGCACTAGTATTACCATATTAAAAATGCAACCATACCATGCCTCTGTAGCTATGTTCCACTAATGTTAAACAGTTAACTGGATTTCTTGAAAGGATTATATCAATAATGTTTAAACTGAGGGACAGCTTCAATTCGAGTCCATTTGTAAGAGTGGAAGAAATTAAACTGAGGAGCTGAAGAGACCAATGCATGCGGGAACAGCTGTGCACACTCAGAAATCCAAACTGATGTTCTGAGTTATGGGATAGCAGATTGGTCTCTGCACTATCAGATGATGTCACCTACTTGTGTGCCTGACTCAGTCCTACTTGTAGATAGAGTCTTGGTGTAAATCACAAAGAACGTATTTCAGATTATACAGTAATGAATACTTTCTAAATAAACTAAAACGGCACAAATGCTTATTTGAATTACTATTCTACATCTCCTTTTAGTCATAATGTATTTCTTTATTGTAGTAAGAAATACTAAAAGGTGTGTGTGTATTTCAAAAATAATTATAACACGTGAAGGCTCATTTTCAAAGTACACAGACTTACAAAGCTTCACTTACAAAGGTTTCCAGTTCAGTTTTTGTCTTCATGTTATTTCTCATTTACGATTCCTTCTTCTGTATTTCGTGAGGCTCTGTCTGTTTCACCTTTGACCCAGGTGTGATATCCTGTTTGCATGTTCTGTTTTACTAGTAGTAGGTGTGTGGGTGTTCTACGGCCCATGTAATATTTGCAGTGCTGCCTATTCAAAGAGAGGGCTAAGTTGTTTGAATCATAGAAATCAGTGTTACTTTTTTATAGTAGGTTTGCTATATATATGTTTAGGATTATTTTCAGATTTTGTATTTAAAAATGTAGAGAGATTTATGTTGTCATCAGATAATGAGATGGGGGGATATGGGTTTTGTGAATGCAAAGCATGTTTATGTTTTAACTCATAAAAATTGCTATACTGTGTCAGACCAAATGTCTGAAAGGGTCATATATGTGTGATGTGTCACATATTTAGGCATTGTCTGCCGTGTGTCCCAACTAAAAAAAAAAAAGGTTAAGAACCACTGATCTAAGATACTGTACACATCCTCTCGTTTCAGTCCTATAATACTTTTTATTACACTTGGTACCCCCTTGCTGTGAAGAACCTGGGGAGAACAGATGCCACCGCCTGAAACGTACGTGTGGAGAAGTAGATGTAGGCAAAGAGGATGAAGTAGGTGGTGACAAGGGGTATCAGCTCAGCAATGCCTATTTCTTCCTTGAAATGGACGTGAATAATGTGCTCATCACGTAGGGTACAGTTGGCGCTAGGGTGGAGCTGCTTCAAGCGGGACCGTAGGCTGCTCAGGAACCTGGGAAAGGGGACACAATGGGACAAGACAGACCCACATTTAGAACACTGCATAAGTTATTTTTACTTTGCTTCTACTGTAGTGTTAACAGTTCCAATAACCATATACTGGGATCCTAAGGAAAACTAACTTCTTTGCAGTTTATGATACCTTTTACTAGAATGTCCTAAAAAAGTAATAAAAATGACCAAAGGAGTCTTTCAAATCTGCTCTTTCGGAGTAGGTTTCACAAACATAAAAAATAAATAAATAAAATTAACACTTAAAGGTTCTCCAACATATCTTGCTGGACCATCAAAAAGATTAAAAAAAATGTTTACATGAGTTTTTGAGAGTGTACACATTCCTTCTTCAGATGAAGTTCTATCATGTGACTGCAATACCTGTGTGGTCTCTGAAGCTCATGTTTATCATTTATTGGATATACCCCTTCCTCTAACAGGTCAAAATGGTTTACAATCTTATGTGATTAAAACCCATCTTTGAAGTATCTTTTAATGGAAAGAAAACAGCTATATTAGTATGGAGCCATGAAAGTTCTGGGGCCCTTTTTATATGTTTAAACACATTAATCTACTCACTATTTGGCAACAGTGGCTAGAAAGTGTTCTGCAAGGGAAAGTTTAGAAGCTGAAGATCCAGTCCAGGTCTTCCTTCTAGCTAAGGTCAGACTAAAGGAAAATCCAAGTATTCTGCGATATCAAAGCTGCATATGGAGCGTAAGACGTGGCAGTGTCCTAGGCTCAGGAAGACAGAGGAAGATCCTTGTACAAATGTCTAGGAAGTCAGGCCACTAACATCATTTTGAACCCTATGGGCCCGATATTCAGCACAAGTTAACTCATGTCTCGGTGGATAACCGGTCAAAACGTTTCTGGGCAATTTGAGGAGCTTATATACAATACCTACCAAACTCAGGCATACTTAACAAATTGAACCTTTAACGTTTTCTTTTGACCATCTCCTATCGATTCTTTCTGGGAAAGAGACGGTGGGTTGGGGATCTGGGATCAGGGTACTATTTTGATGCCATGCTGTTTATCTTTGGAATATGTGGGGGGAGTCAAAGCTCTCTACTTTCTTTAGACTATTCCATCATTTGAATATCCTGCATGCTTTACTGCTCATATTGTAGTTTATAAATTAATAAAAAAATTGAAACTAAATGGAGAGGAAGACTCACTCTGTACTGATTTGGAAATATAGGGGGAATTCCATAGAGCAAATATTAATTTTGCCCCATTCTTGGCAACCCACTCATGGCAATTAGCAGCAATGACTATCATTCCTAAACCTGGCAAGGGCCCAATTTTTATGTAGCTCATACGGGCCCATCTCCCTGGTATGGACTGATTAAAAGATAGTCACCAAAATATTAGCAGCTAGACTACAAAAGCTCATGCCACGCTTGGTCCAGGTGGACCAAGCTGGATTCATTTCAGGACATTTGACAACAAACACAAAACATTATACGTCATTGAACAGGTGATAAGATTAAGGGACCCTTCTCCGATACTATCATTACATGCGGAGGCAGCCTTTGATTCTGTCTATTGGCCATATATGTTTGCAGTCCTGAGTAAGGTTTACAAGACCAATTTCTTACATAAATACAATTGCTATACAAGGAGCCATTAGCTAGTCTTTAGATCATACACTGAAAGCTTTGAATTACACAAGGGGATGCACCAAAGCTATGCTCCGTCTCTTCTTTTTGCATCGACTAATTAGCATTGCTAATTAGAGAGTAGCAGGGTATAGAAGGTATTATATGTGGTGGAGCAACCTAGAACACAATGCTATTTGCAGATGACATTTTAACATTGTCTAACCCAATAAGTTCTTTTCCAGAGGTTACAGTTTTGGTGACCATATCTTGCTAAGGATATAAAAAGACTTGAAGCGGTGCAAAGAAAAGCTACAAAAACGGTATGGGATTTGCATTACAAGATGTACAAAGGAAGATTTGCTGACCTAAACATGTATACCCTGGAGGAAAGGAGAAACAGGAGTGATATGATAGAGACATTCAAATATTTGAAAAGTATTGATCTGCAAATACACCTTTTCCCAGAGATGAGAAGGTGGTAGAACCAGAAAACATGAATTGAGGTTGAAGGGGGCAAACTGAAGAATAATGTCAGGAAGTATTTTTTTCACAGAAAGGGTGGTAGATACTTGGAATGCTCCCCCCCAACACACACACACAAGTGGTGGAGATGAAAACAGTAATGGAATTCAAAAATGCATGGAATAAACACAAAGGAATTCTGTTTAGAATGAATGGATCCACAGAAGCTTAGCAGAGATTGGGTGGCAACACCGGTAATAGGGAAGCAAAGCCAGTGCTCGGCAGACTTCTACGGTCTGTACCCTGAAAATGGCAAGGACAAATCAAGGTCAGGTATACATATGAAGTATCATATACCATGTGTAATGAGTTTATCTTGTTGGGCAGACTGGATGGACCGTACAAGGTCTTTATCTGCCGTTATCTACTATGTTACAACACAGTAGTCATTGATGCCTAGTTTTTGGTTGTTTTTTTTTTTTTTTAAATCAACAGCCTACCGCCTGCCTCCAGAGTTCTCTTACAGAAGTCAGCAAAAAGTACGCACAGCCAATAGGAATACTGCACATGTCTGACCCCCACAAAGTGCAACAGGAAACCCTACACAGCAACTGCCTCCCTATGAAGTCCCACTCAGTCACACTCTATGCTGTTCCTGCTCATGTGACACAAACTGCAGGCACCATTCATACAACTTACAGGACAGTACTGTATGAGGTAAGACAACCCCTAGAGTCAGACCGGAGGTCACTGAAAATCCTGGTGTGTGCGTGCGTGCTTTTTTGGCGATTTTTGTAAGAGAACTCCAGAGGAAGACTTGCTTATACGCACATAGATAGTATGTGATTCCAAGGTCTTTGTCTCCCATATACTGCATACTATTGGTGCTCCACTGTACTTACTCTATCTGAATGAAATTCACCTTGAACTACAACTGAAAAGGTGTGAGCCAAATCCAACTAAATAAGTGGAACTCTCCAACACTACAGTGTAATTTAAGGAAAAAAATTAAAAAGTATCAGCCATTCAAGCAGACTGTTTGAAAGCCCTCTCATTCTTTAGAATGGGAATAAAAAGATATGTGTTTGGCAGTGAGAAAGGAGAAATTGCCCTTGACCAACAACACAGCACAGGCCTTCCTATTTATCACACTTTCTGATCCCCTACCATCCTTCAAAGACGACAATGAAAGTGGAGGAGTGGCCAAGTGGTTAGGGTGGTGGACTTTGGTCCTGGGGAACTGAGGAACTGAGTTTAATTCCCACTTCAGGCACAGGCAGCTACTTGTGACTCTGGGCAAGTCACTTAACCCTCCATTGCCCCATGTAAGCCGCATTGAGCCTGCCATGAGTGGGAAAGCGCGGGGTACAAATGTAACAAAAAATAAAACATTAAAACATTTTTAAAAAAAACCTGACTGGCTGGGGTGCCTCCAGGATCAGGTTTGGGAACACTGCACTAATTAATCCAGGGGACTGATAACTGAGCCAGGGCTAGCAAATATCAAGAGAAAAATCTCACCAATCAAGTAACTTTATCTAATTTAAAAACAAGCTGCAAATTCTGGTGGGCAGCATTTGAATATATGGAGACTAGATCAACAGAAAACCCTGTTGGCATTTAAAAGTAAGAAGTGTTTCTTTAGCTTCCATAACATGAGCGTAAGAAACTGGTTTCTCCACAGCCAATATGAAGAAGGAGCATCAGGCTGCACGCCCACCTTTGGAACACACATTATTTCCCCAATAAAATAGCTTTCCGAAGTAGTAATTTATGTTCTTTCTTTCTGAACTCTGTATTACTCAAATCATCACTTATTAATGCCACAGAAACCCGGACACCAATACCCACTAATTGACCTATGCAGCTCAACATCTTAGTCCAAAATATTTGTAAAAAAAAAAAAAAAAAAAAAAAGACAAGTCCGCATGTACCAAAGTTCTGTTCTTTTACATTTTACACATAACAGCAAGTTAACATGTTTTGCTTTATGTGCTCGCACTTGTGACCAGTAAGCCCTTTGAATAATCTTGTAATGGCACCCTCTCAGGTCTGCCCCATGGGCTATAGATGAGAGAGTACCAGCAGTACAAACATCATCAAATGACCTCAAATTGAATCCTAATTCGTGTTCCCAAGCTGCTTTTGTAAGTGTTTAATCTTCTGTTGTATGTTTGCTAATGGGGAGAAGGCCATTACCCCTAATTGGTAATTGATTTGTAATCCAGGATCCCCTTCCCACAATTTAATCAAATCTCTCCATGCCAGCCTCTGATTTCACAAGGCAATTAGTTTTCATCTTGGATGGAGTAGTGTAGAGGGGGCATGCAATAAATAGTTGGGATGCCAAAGTGCCACAAAGGCTCCCTTCTAAGGGTGTGTAATCTTGAGAATTCAGAAGCAGACATGCCAGATCATAAAGTCTTATATTCAGAAGCTGCAAACCACCTACCCTCCAACTCCCATAATGCAGCTTTTATTTTGATGATGTTCAGAGCTTTAGCCAGTTCAGTTCTGTCTCAGGCTATTAATTACAGACATGTGAATATCTGGTGCAAGAGATATAATTACAGAGCCCACTACCCACTTCACTGACCCATGCAGTACTCTTACTTGGAATCGTAATGCCGGAGCACAAGAGTGACGGTGTAAGATACAATCCTCTTCCTGTTGTAGAAGCTCACGCCACTGTACTTGCCCGGGATCCCAAACAACAAGTCTTAAAAAAAAAAAAAAAACACACACACACAAAAAAAAGAATTCATTAGAAAAACACATCACAGAGGCAGTGACCTACAACAGGACTGTTAACTGCAACTTTTAATGGTGGCAATGCCACAGGAGGAGAGGACTTTGTATGTGCACTGTATTTTGCTATTGTTTTACTTTTACTTAGTCATCCCTAATTCAGCATTCAAGCGGGAAAAAATTGTAGATGTCAGAGCCATTGCTGGCTTCCCTTCCAATCTTTCATTAAGCAGGCGGCATCCAACATGACTACCAGGGAAGGTAGGTAATGTGAAGAGGCTAACAAGGGCTATGTGCTATGACGGGAACTTTAGATTTACAATAAAAGCTACCTACAAGGTACAAAGGAAGAGACATGATTTGGCAGATGCCTGGGGTGCTGAAAAATGGACAGACACAGTAGCCTGCAACACTGTCGTTTGGAAGTTGGATCTCTTTTATCGATTCATGCTGTGTGAATTGCTCACGACACTATGCAGGCGCGCTTTTCAAGATTGGAGTTTGTTTTGAAACACCCTGTTTTCATTTATCCACAAGGCTTGATGTCTACCATCTAAGCACCAGCAACCCCTGAGAAAGGCTTTATGCCGAAACACGGCCCATGTAGGGTCACCATCTCATTGTTTTGTGGACTACTGCTTGTGAATTTTGACAATTGATTTTAGAAGCTTGGACTTGCCTGTGTCTTTTGGAACATTCTTTCCCTTCCACTTCTATTTTGTGACTTCCCTTTTATTGGACCAATGTAAAAACAATCCTATAATGTTACAGGTGAGCTACTAAGTCCCTTTCCTTATTTTCAAGCTAAGCGTGCAGCAGAAGCAGGGCTCTCTCTACTTATCTTCCATTACTCCCAACCACTTAACTAAAGGCAAGCCCAAAAAAGACTAACTTACTTCAGGCTTCCTTGTTCTCCCCTTTCCATGTAATAAAACCAAGATAAGCTCTCTCATCACTCAACAAATTCCCCCAAGTCTCAAAAGTAAAATTAAAGAAGCACAGTTTGCATTCATTTTTCATCTATGTTCCAAGTATGGTATTTGTTTTCAGACCATACCTAAGAAAAGTTAGTGGAACCAAAATTGAAATAACCAGTTACAGGCCCATAATTTATCACAACTTGAGTAAAATCCCAGACTATAAACAGCAATCAATGAGACAGTGGTCCCAAATCATTCTATACTTCTCTTTTACAACAGCTAATAATCTACCAGCTGCCAAATACTCAACCTGTTCCTGAACCCCAGGGCTTCCAAACAGATCTGATTTTCTACTTGCCTGGACTACTCATATCATGCAACAGCATATACTTGATCTACGAATTACTACTTGCTTCTATAAAGATGCTAGATGTACAGAGCACTCTACAGATGCACACAAGTGATATTTCGTTCTCAGTGAGGTGTAGTCAAAACAAACCAGAAAGGCAAATAGGAAGTTTCAGAATACTCACTTTTTACAGTATACCCAGTTAAAATTGACAAGCCTGTGATCAAAATGAGCCAGGGTTTAGGGTTTTAAAATTTAAAAGCAAGTTCAAATATGTGGTTTCAGGTATGACTGAACATGACACGCTAACCCAAGGTGGCTTATTCCAACATATGGTGAAGCAAGGTGGAAAGCACAGAACAGCAGTTGGTAACAGGGAAGGCAACCAAAAGTAGTGTGTCGAATGAATAGAGGCGACAAGAAGGGACATAACGGGAAATAAGAGAAGGCACTTCTGAGTAAGTGAACTTTGAACTACATGTTGAAGTGGATAGGGCACAAGACTGACTTGGAAAAAGGGGTCCCAAGGTCATATTGGGAGAAAGATAAATCATATTGCAGCTGAGTTTTAAAAAGACTACAGTAGCGAGGGAGACAGCTCAGAGGAAGACCTCCTAATCTAGTCTACTTATTTATAGATCGCTTAATCCCAACAATTGGTCCAAAGCGATTTATAAGAGAGAATTACGAGAGAGAAATTAAAAGGCTAAATTAGATATTTTTTTGAAACAAATGTTTTTGTTTATGAAAAGCAACATAAGATGATGCCAGAGTTAGAAAAGATGGTAAAGCATTGCAAATATAAACCTTTTGATAGAAAAAAAAGATCTTTCGCAAATCCTTGTGTATCAAATAGATATAAATGAAGGAAAATGTAAAACAGAATTATCTTTTAATCTAGATGAATGACTGAGTGATGAAAGATCAGACTAGAAAGAAGCGTCCTGAATCTTAAAAATAGCACAAGCTAATTTAAACTCCATAGACTTTCAATGGCATCCAATGAAGGGCACGCAAAAGAGGCGTAACGTGATCATAACTTTCTTATCTAAAGATTAACCCGGCCGCTGTATTTTTGAGTAGTTTCATTAAAGTACCAGACATGTCAGCATAAAGAGCACAGCAATAATCCAAATGAGAAATGATTAGTGTCTGCACCAATATAGCAAATTGGTTATCAAAAAGTATGATCTAATAGCTTTCAGTTGTCTAATTTTAAAAGAAACATCTTTTATAGAAATTCTTAACCTGTGAGTCAAAAGTCAGAGAGGAGTCCACTACGACTCCTAGTGCTTTGTGGAATGTTCAATTTGAAGAGAATCATTAATATTCAGTGACAGATTATCAGGAATTAGCCTGGGATCGTTACCCAGCCATAATATTTTAGTTTTAGCAGTATTCAATTTCAGCATATTAGATATGGTCCAATGTTCTACCTTCCTGATACAGTTGAGGATATTAAAAAGTTTCATCTACAGTTAAATTAGCCATCAGCTAGATAAAATATCATCTGCATAGAAAAGAATCAATTCACCTTTCCTGCCATACCACCACCTAGTGACAACCTGTGGCATAGCCACGGGTGGGCCTGGGTGGGACAGGGCCCACCCACTTAGGGTTCAGGCCCACCTAATAGTAGCACATGTTTAGTGGTAGCTGGTGGGGATCCCAAGCTCCACCAGCTGAAGACTTCCCTCTGATGGTAACGAAAACGCTACTCTCCACAATACCAATACCTGCTCATGCTCAGTTTTCAGCGTATTCCTGCTGCACTGCCAAGGTGCAAAGAAGCATTTTTCCACCAGCTGAGATATATATTTTTTTTTTGGGGGGGGGGGGGGGGGGGAGAACACTTGGTGCCCACCCACTTCTTGCCTAGGCCCACCCAAAATCTGTTGTCTGGCTACGCCCCTGGTGACAACATGAAAACGTTAAACATCATAGGCGATAAAGGGGATCCTTGAGGGACCCCACATATAGGTCTCCATGACCTAGAAAAACACCCTCCTTTTTAACCACGTAAGAACTTTCTTCCAAGAAATGTTTAATCCTATCCAAAACTGGTCCAGATATACCTAGATACTCAATCTCCCTAATAAAAGGATGATAAACAGTAATGAAAGCTGCTGAAAAGTCAAACAGGAGGAGAAAAGAAGAGCCACCTTTGCCGATAGTTTCTGAAGTGAATGAAATTAGCATAATCAAGAATGAGACTCTACTGTGTAGGCTACGAAAACCAAATTGCAATAAAAGAGAAAATCTCTCCAGGTTACAGTATTCTAAGCAGAATGTAAAAGGGTTTTGGCAGTGCAAACAAAGGAAGGGATGGCTTTTTGTAGTTTAAGAATGAATGCATTTTAGCCAGCTACGGAACTGTGCAGATAGAGAGGGAGAGGAGTCAAAGGTCATCCCTAGAAAGCAGGATGACAGAAGGATAACAGTTATGTACAGAAACAGAAATAGCCTTGGATGATCAAGTAGTTCTTGCGCTGTCCCTCCCTCCCCCCCACCTCAACCTACAGTAGCTGAGTCAGCATACGAGCTGAGTCTGGGAAGTAAGACATTTATGGTCAGATGATCAGAAGCCCCACACTGTTTCGAAACTGCGCTGGGCTATAACGCCCCTATGACCAAAGCTAATAGCATGCAAATTTATATGTGCTATTAGCTCTGATCATAGGGTATTTCTGCAGGAGTATTGTGCCTGGGCATGTGCCCAAGGCACAATCTTTCCACAGAAGTTGTTTAACAGGTCCTGGTGATGAAAAACCTGGATCTGTCAAACAAACAGAAGAGGTTTGACAGGTCCAGTGAAACCTAAGCCTTCCCCCCCCCCCCCTCCCCCCCCCCCCCCCCCCCCCCCCCCCCCCCCCCCCCCCCCCCCCCCCCCCCCCCCCCCCCCCCCCCCCCCCCCCCCCCCCCCCCCCCCCCCCCCCCCCCCTCCAAAAACCAAAACAAAACCTGGAGGTCCGGTGAACTTCCAGGCCCCTCCCCCCAAAGCCAAAAAACCCTCGTGGTCCAGTGGGGCCGCTAGCTTCTTTTCTATGTTTTATTTTATTCTGTTTCAATTGACTACCTTTAAAAGTGAAGTAACACGGCTACCACATCTCTCTTTTCTTAATTATAGAATCAAAATCCCCAAACCAGACTATTTGTTTGTTTAAGGACATTAATATTTGTCCAGTTGTCCACAAATGTGATGTTAGTTTTTAGTGCCCGAGTAGCACTTTCAAAGCCTTCTAAGTACCGGGTTTAAGAAAGGCACAAATCCCTTTGAAGGTGCCGTACCTTTGAGGGTAGCCGATGTCTGCAGAGTCTTTGGTTCATACTGGTGAATGGTTCTGATGATGTCTGGATCAGCACTGAAATGCTCCCGGTCATTCTGCCAGAAGTTGGCTGGAGACAGCAGCAGGCAGCCATGCTCAGGCAGCAGGTTCCGCAGCTTCTTTAACCCAGGTAGGAGATCAGTGACTTGAAGGCAAATGTCCTCTAAGCTTCTGCTGCCAGAGCTAGAACCACACAGAAAACATGAAAGCTGTATTAACTCAGCAATAAAATCACACAGAAAACATGAAAGCTGTATTAACTCAGCAATAAAATCACACACCACTAAGGACAGCACATCTAATGCACGTAAAGGTTAATGATCTACCCCTAGTGGATTAACCCCTTACTAAATTAACTAAAGTTTTAAAAAGTTTCCCAAGCCATCCATGGAAGATCCAAGACCGTGCACATAGGTCAATGCTTACAGTAATGACATTTACCGATTGTCCACCTGTTTTCCGTCTTCTCCCTCATTAATCACATTAGTGCCCAATTTCTTCTACTGCAGTGGTTCCTAGACCTATCCTCAGAGTCCTCCCCCCCCCCCCCCCCCAACAATGGTCAGGATATCCAGAGTGAATATGTTTGAGATCTACACAAAATGGGAAAAGCGTGTTTGACTCTCTCATAAAAATTCATTATAGATACCTTAAAAACCTAACTAGCCGGATACCCGGAGAACAGGTTTGGCAACCACTGCTCTCGAGTTACGTGGTTAGTCTGAATGCAGTCCCCTCACAACAGAGGCTGAGAATGAGAGAGTGAGAATAATGGATGTCAGATACTACCAACATTCAGTATTAGCAATGATCAAAATACATTAGTGGTTTTTTTTGTGTGTGTGTGTGGGGGGGGGGGGGGGGGGGGTTAGCTGTCTTCAAAATTCATTCATTTAGTAAACCAAGTGATGGGTACTGGGCACATTGCATTGGAAAGTAACAAATACACACGGCCAATGTGCTACTAACAGCATCAGCAAGCAGCCAGCACTGCTGGCAGCTTGGGCCCCCTGATGGATTCCGTATTTCATCAAATGGCAACTGATCTTGTATTGTGTGCAAGATTAGTATATCTAAAAATAATGACTATCAAGCGCATACAGCAAAGGCTATTTAAAACAGTACTTTTCCATTTAGTTAATGGAAAAGGAAGGCAGTTGAACTGCTGAGTCACAAGGTAAAATTATGTATAATCATACCTGATAATTTTCTTTCCATTAATCATAGCTGATCAATCCATAGACTGGTGGGTTGTGTCCATCTACCAGCAGGTGGAGATAGAGAGCAAACTTTTGCCTCCCTATATGTGGTCATGTGCTGCCGGAAACTCCTCAGTATGTCGATATCAAAGCTCCATCCGCAGGACTCAGCACTTAGAGAATTACACCCACGAAGGGACACTCTGCCCAGCTCACCACCGCCGAAACGGGGGAGGGGAATTAACCCAGCTCATCCCCACACAAGATGGGGGAGGGGAATCCGTCCAGCTCATCCCCGCGGAGCGGGGGAGGGACACCACACCCGCCGATGCGGGGGGATCTGGCTTATCCTGCAACCGCAACCGCGGGAGGAGCTGACTGACCCTAACACCGCCGAAGCGGGAGGGGTACAAAGCTGCCCTACAGCCGCACGAAGCGGGAGGGAGTGCCGGCAGAATTTATGTCTCAATCCAGCCCCGTAAAACGGAGGGGAGAGGAATGCAGCAGCTCACTGTAACACAAACTCGTCTCAACTCTTGAAGAATCCAAGTGAAAGAAGAACTTGAACACAAAGTCCTCCTGAAGTAACTGAAGGCTAAACTTGAACCTAAAATTCAACCAGAATATAAACAGTACAGATATCTGGGAGGGGCTATGGATTGATCAGCTATGATTAATGGAAAGAAAATTATCAGGTATGATTATACATAATTTTACCTTCCATATCATCAAGCTGATCAATCCATAGACTGGTGGGATGTACCGAAGCAGTACTCACCCAGGGCGGGACATAGAAATCCCTGACCTCAACACTGAAGCTCCAAACCGGGCCTCCGCCCGTGCAGCCACAGTCAAACGGTAATGCTTGGAGAATGTATGAGCCGAAGCCCAAGTTGCCGCCTTGCATATCTCTTCCAAGGAGACGGATCCGGCCTCTGCCATCGAGGCCGCCTGAGCTCTCGTGGAGTGAGCCTTCAGCTGGATAGGCGGCACCTTCCCCGCGGCCACATAAGCCGCTGCAATGGCTTCCCTGACCCATCTTGCCACTGTAGGCTTAGCAGCCTGCAGACCCTTACGAGGACCTGCAAACAGGACAAACAGATGATCCGATTTCCGGAAATCATTGGTCACTTCCAAGTATCTGATGATGACTCGTCTCACATCCAGATATTTAAGAGCAGAGTACTCCTCTGGGTAGTCCTCCCTACGAAAGGAAGGGAGACAGAGCTGCTGATTCACATGGAAGCGAGAACCAATCTTGGGCAGGAAGGAAGGCACTGTGCGAATAGTCACTCCTGCCTCAGTGAACTGCAGAAAAGGCTCTCGACATGAGAGCGCCTGGAGCTCGGAAACTCTTCTGGCTGAAGTGATAGCCACCAAAAAGACTGCTTTCAACGTCAGGTCTTTCAGAGATGCCCTCGACAAGGGTTCCAAAGGCGGCTTCTGCAATGCTCT